>NC_083718.1:44243134-44555520 GCF_028564815.1 Eubalaena glacialis | reverse complement strand
ATACTCATATCAGATAAAATAGACTTTAAAATAAAGAATGTTACAAGAGACAAGGAAGGACACTACATAATGATCAAGGGATCAATCCAAGAAGAAGATATAACAATTATAAATATATATGCACCCAACATAGGAGCACCTCAATACATAAGGCAACTGCTAACAGCTCTAAAAGAGGAAATCGACAGTAACACAAGAATAGTGGGGGACTTTAACACCTCACTTACACCAATGACAGATCATCCAAAATGAAAATAAATAAGGAAACACAAGCTTTAAATGACACAATAGACCAGATACATTTAATTGATATTTATAGGACATTCCATCCAAAAACAGCAGGTTACACTTTCTTCTCAAGTGCGCATGGAACATTCTCCAGGATAGATCATATCATGGGTCAAAAATCAAGCCACAGTAAATTTAAGAAAACTGAAATCATATCAAGCATCTTTTCTGACCACAACGCTGAGATTAGAAATGAATTACAGGGAAAAAAACGTAAAAAACACAAACACATGTAAGCTAAACAATACGTTACTAAATAACCAAGAGATCACTGAAGAAATCAAAGAGGAAATCAGAAAATACCTAGAGACAAATGACAATGAAAACACGACGATCCAAAACCTATGGGATGCAGCAAAAGCAGTTCTAAGAGGGAAGTTTATAGCTATACAAGCCTACCTCAAGAAACAAGAAAAATCTCAAGTAAACAATCTAACCTTACACCTAAAGGAACTAGAGAAACAAGAACAAACAAAACCCAAAGTTAGCAGAAAGAAAGAAATCATAAAGATCAGAGCAGAAATAAATGAAATAGAAACAAAGAAAACAATAGCAAAGATCAATAAAACTAAAAGCTGGTTCTTTGAGAAGATAAACAAAATTGATAAACCATTAGCCAGACTCATCAAGAAAAAGAGGGAGAGGACTCAAATCAATAAAATTAGAAATGAAAAAGGAGAAGTTACAGCAGACACCGCAGAAATACAAAGCATCCTAAGAGACTATTACAAGCAACTTTATGGCAATAAAATGGACAACCTGGAAGAAATGGACAAATTCTTAGAAAGGTATAATCTTCCAAGACTGAACCAGGAAGAAACAGAAAATATGAACAGACCAATCACAAGGAACGAAATTCAAACTGTGATTAAAAATCTTCCAACAAACAAAAGTCCAGGACCAGAGGGCTTCACAGGTGAATTCTATCAAACATTTGGAGAAGAGCTAACACTAATCCTTCTCAAACTCTTCCAAAAAATTGCAGAGGAAGGAACACTCCCAAACTCATTCTATGAGGCCACCATCACCCTGATACCAAAACCAGACAAAGATACTACAAAAAAAGAAAATTACAGACCAATATCACTGATGAATATAGATACAAAAATCCTCAACAAAATACTAGCAAACAGAATCCAACAACACATTAAAAGGATCATACAGCATGATCAAGTGGGCTTTATCCCAGAGATGCAAGGATTCTTCAATATATGCAAATCAATCAATGTGATACACCATATTAACAAATTGAAGAATAAAAACCATATGACCATCTCAATAGATGCAGGAAAAGCTTTTGACAAAATTCAACACCCATTTATGATAAAAGCTCTCCAGAAAGTGGGCATAGAGGGAACCTACCTCAACATAATAAAGGCCATGTATGACAAACCCACAGCAAACATCATTCTCAATGGCGAAAAACTGAAAGCATTTCCTCTAAGATCAGGAACGAGACAAGGATGTCCACTCTCACCACTGTTATTCAACAAAGTTTTGGAAGTCCTAGCCACGGCAATCAGAGAAGAAAAAGAAATAAAAGAAATACAAATTGGAAAAGAAGTAAAACTGTCACTGTTTGCAGATGACATGATACTATACATAGAGAACCCTAAAAATGCCACGGGAAAACTACTAGAGCTAATCAATGAATTTGGTAAAGTTGCAGGATACAAAATTAATGCACAGAAATCTCTTGCATTCCTATACACTAATGATGAAAAATCTGAAAGAGAAATTATGGAAACACTCTCATTTACCACTGCAACAAAAAGAATAAAATATCTAGGAATAAACCTACTTAGGGAGACAAAAGGCCTGTATGCAGAAAACTATAAGACACTCATGAAAGAAATTAAAGATGATACCAACAGATGGAGAGATATACCATGTTCTTGGATTGGAAGAATCAATATTGTGAAAATGACTATACTACCCAAAGCACTCTACAGATTCAATGCAATCCCTATCAAATTACCAATGGCATTTTTTACAGAACTAGAACAAATCATCTTAAAATTTGTATGCAGACACAAAAGACCCTGAATAGCAAAAGCAGTCTTGAGGGAAAAAAACGGAGCTGGAGGAATCAGACTCCCTGACTTCAGACTATACTACAAAGCTACAGTAATCAAGACAAGATGGTACTGGCACAAAAACAGAAACATAGATCAATGGAACAAGATAGAAAGCCCAGAGATAAACCCATGCACCTACGGTCAACTAATCTATTACAAAGGAGGCAAAGATATACAATGGAGAAAAGACAGTCTCTTCAATAAGTGGTGCTGGGGAAACTGGACAGCTACATGTAAAAGAATGAAATTAGAACACTCCCTAACACCATACACAAAAATAAACTCAAAATGGACTCGAGACCTAAATGTAAGACCAGACACTATAAAACTCTTAGAGGAAAACATAGGAAGAACACTCTTTGACATAAATCACAGCAAGATCTTTTTTGATCCACCTCCTAGAGTAACGGAAATAAAAACAAAAATAAACAAGTGGGACCTAATGAAACTTCAAACCTTTTGCACAGCAAAGGAAACCATAAACAAGACCAAAAGACAACCCTCAGAATGGGAGAAAATATTTCCAAATGAATCAACGGACAAAGGATTAATCTCCAAAATATATAAACAGCTCATGCAGCTCAATACTAAAGAAACAAACAACCCAATCAAAAAATGGGCAGAAGACCTAAATAGACATTTCTCCAAAGAAGACATACAGATGGCCAAGAAGCACATGAAAAGCTGCTCAACATCACTAATTATTAGAGAAATGCAAATCAAAACTACAATGAGGTATCATCTCACACCAGTTAGAATGGGCATCATCAGAAAATCTACAAACAACAAATGCTGGAGAGGGTGTGGAGAAAAGGGAACCCTCTTGCACTGTTGGTGGGAATGTAAATTGATACAGCCACTATGGAGAACAGTATGGAGGTTCCTTAAAAAACTAAAAATAGAATTACCATATGATCCAGCAATCCCACTACTGGGCATATACCCAGAGAAAACCAGAATTCAAAAAGACACATGCACCCCAATGTTCATTGCAGTGCTGTTTACAATAGCCAGGTCATGGAAGCAACCTAAATGTCCATCAACAGACGAATAGATAAAGAAGTTGTGGTACATATATACAATGGAATATTACTCAGCCATAAAAAGGAACGAAATTGAGTCATTTGTTGAGACGTGGATGGATCTAGAGACTGTCATAAAGAGTGAAGTAAGTCAGAAAGAGAAAAACAAATATCGTATATTAACGCATGTATGTGGAACCTAGAAAAATGGTACAGATGAACCGGTTTGCAGGGCAGAAGTTAAGACACAGATATAGAGAACAAACATATGGACACCAAGGGGGGAAAACCGCAGTGGGGTGGGGATGGTGGTGCGCTGAATTGGGCGATTGGGATTGACATGTATACACTGATGTGTATAAAATTTATGACTAATAAGAACCTGCAGTATAACGAAACAAACAAAAAAAAAAACAACTAATACTAAACTTTCTTTGGGTTATTTGTATGGAAATACGTTAATATAAATGTTTCAGACATTACATGAAATTTCTAAAAATCTTTTATGTTCTGGTATAATGTTATAAGTCATAATTCTAGTTATTACTTTAAAATGTATATCTCAGAAATAACTAAATTTCCTTGTCAATTGCATTATTATGAACTTTCATCAAATCTTTAACTGTGGTCATTTTTAAGTCTTCTGTCATTTACAGACAGTTCTGGGTGTACTCTGATGCTTTCGCAAAAATGTTCTTATAAAAGGGTTTCATCTTCAAGGAATTCATGGAAAAGACTCCGACAAATACAGGTTTCTGGTAACTGACTATACTGCTGAACTGAATGAATAAGCATTTTCAGAACTCTAATGGAAAACTGATGAATTCATAAAAGTGCTAACAAAAGATCAAGAGGAAAAAAAAAAATTAATTACATGGGACTGAGTGAACTGATGAGGATGATTATAATTTTTGTGACTTTCTGTTTGAATAAAAAAAACAAAAAAAATCCCACAAGGACTCAGAGGTAAAAAATATACAAATCAATTTTCACTGCAAAGTAAAGGAGCTGTTACAGTGGAGGATTACTGGACTGAATGTCAATATTATGACATAGTATGAGTGTGTTTCGTGTTTGGTAATTGCAATCATTGCTGCTTTTGTTGTGGTCATCCATTTACAATGCTTGGTGTCAGTTTATTTATCTCTTGTAAAAATAAAATACAGTGTGTGTGTGTGAGTTGTGGGGGGGGGGAAAAAAAGGAAACTTTTAAATTCCTGATTCTGGTTTTGTACAACTGTATAATTAATGGTGATGATCATACTATAAGGGCAGATTTATATGTGTGGGGGAGGTGGTGGTGATGGGGAGGCCCAAATAGAAATTACAAATAAAGGAAATAAAATTCAAAAAAAAAAAAAAAAAAACAAGAAAGGCTTCCTGTAGAACACAGGGCAGGAGCTAACACTTGAGATGAGCAGGGACTGCCAAGACAAAAGGAAAGACCATTCCAGACAGAGGAAACAGCATCTAACAGAGAGGTATGGAAGAATGCAGGGTACCAGCATACTTAGAAAACTACAAATAATTATCTTCCCAAGCACAAGCAGGCCATACAAGAATGTGCTCAGGAATTGAAAGCAGGTTCCCTCTAAGCAATACAAATAGTGCTTGAATATGAAGCTTTGGAAATGGCAGCTTTCAGATTCGAGTCAAGCTGAGTACTTCTATTCATTCCTTGCTCCCCTTTGTTCACATCATCCTAATCACTGTAGTATACTTGCATCTATCACTTTTGCCAAGCTACAGTACAGCCACAGCCTCTAACGAAATATGTTTAGGTATTCAGCACAGCACTGGGATTAAAAACCCAGTCTACCAGGGTTCAAATCTAGACTCCACAATTTGCTAGTTGTGTGACCCTAGGCAAGTTATTTAACCTCTCTGTGCTTCAATTTTCTCACAATAAAGTGAGAATAATAATTGCAGCTGCTCATCGGGCTGCTATGAAAAATGTGCTAATTTATATAAAGTGCTTAGAATAGAGCTTGACTCATAGAAAGCACCACAGAAGTGTCTGCTATTAATACTCAGTAAACATTAGCTATGTAAAATAAAGACATGTATTCTCACAGTTTGAAAACAAACCCAAATTACTTTAAGTATGTGCAAGACCTGCACACTGAAAACTAGAAAATATGGTTCAAATTAAAGAGCTAAATACATGGAAGATGTGCGTTCATGGATCAGAAGATTCAATATTGTTTAAAGATATCAATTTTTCTGAAATTGATCTACATTCTCAGTGTAATCCCAATCAAAATCTGGGTAGGCATGTTTGTAGAACTTGACAAGTTGATTCCAAACTTTTCATGAAAATGCAAACAATCTAGAATAGCCAAAACAATTTTGAGAAAGAAAAAGAAAGAGGACTAAGACTACCAGATTTCAACTTGGTATAAAGGTATAGTAAACAAGGCTGTGTGCTATTAAGAGAAATAAAAGCCCACATTTGTACAGAGACTTGTATATAACTGTTCATAATAGCTGTATTAACAGCCAAAAACTGGACACAACCCAAATGCCCATCAACAGGTGGATAGATTAATTGTAGTATAACCATACAAGGGAATACTGGTCAGCAATAAAAGAGAATAAAAATACACAACATACGGGACTTCCCTGATGCCGGAGTGATTAAGAATCCGCCTGCCAAGGCAGGGGACACAGGTTCGAGCCCTGGTCCGGGAAGATCCCACATGCCACGGAGCAACTAAGCCTGTGTGCCACTACTGAGCCTGCGCTCTAGAGCCCACGAGCCACAACTACTGAAGCCCGCGCCTAGAGCCCGTGCTCCACAACAAGAGAAGCCACCGCAATGAGAAGCCTGCGCACCGCAACGAAGAGCAGCCTCCGCTCGCCGCAACTAGAGAAAGCCCGCAGCAACGAAGACCCAACGCAGCCAAAAGTAAATACATAAAAACTAAATTTATTAAAAAAAAATACACAACATAGATGAATCTCAAATAATCATACTGAGTTAAAGAAGTTGGATCCCCCACCCCAAAAAAAGCACTGTATATGATTCCTTTTATATAAAATTCTAGAAAATACAGCCTAATCTACAATGACAGAAAACTGCCTAGTGGTTGCCTAGGGACAGGGGGTGGGGAGAGGGGACTGACTGCAAAGGAGCATGAGGGAACTCCTGCAGTGATGTCTGTGGTGGTGGTTACACAATTATAGACATTTGTCAAAACTAAACAAACTATACACTTAAAATTGGTGAACTGTATATAAATTATGTCTCAATATAAACAACATAAAGTCATAAGGCAAACCGTCTTTTAAAAATAAAAGCATACCTTTTTCTTTCCATGATACAGGCAAGAATTAACATTCACTTAATATTGTTGAGAAATCTATATTACATTATGAGAATTTTGTAAACTTAGCATGATGAAACAACCAAAAACACTGCTAATGGTTCTTTCATATCTGTGTCTCCTTTAACTAAAGAATCAATGGAATTCAACAAGAGAATTTTCCAATCCTGAATAGAAGTACTTATTCTAGTTGAAAATTAATAAGCAACACAGAGTTTAACTAGGAAGTCCATTAGCAAGTTTGTAACTGGCCATAAGGTTATCTAAGCCTGACAGGTTCCAGAGAATTGAGGAAAAAAAAAAAAAAAAGGATAAAGGAGATTTAAGAACATGAAACAGCTCTTATGCTACTCAAAATTTAGCAATGGTACTCCGCATGATTCTAATTCTACTCCTACATAAAGAACCCTGAAAGGATCAAGAATATAGAGATTGTTCCTTAAAGCTAGAAGTCAGTCAGTAATAGGAAACATAAAGAAGACATTTTTATCTCATGAAGTTCTCTCAGGGGAGCACTACTTACCTGATTAATTCTCCTGAGTTAAGCTGTTTTTCTCCTTAAGTCTCAAAAAATAACAAATATTTTACTTATTTTATAATACTAAGTGGTTGTTTTTTAAGTATATATCAGTATTAACCCTCAATCCTTAAAATTAAAAACAAAATCTGTACAATAAGTAATAAATGACGTAAATATTTACAAGGAGAAAAAAAGGCAGTGTAAGCGATTTCCAGTTAAACAACCAAGGCGATACGTAGCATGCATATTATATGGATTTGGTTAGAACAGGCAATGTGCTACTTTACCTTCTAATTTATGTTGTCATGTAAGTTAGTTCACAGCTTAAGGTATTTAAGATCTCAATTAGGTTAACCTTTCCTTTTGTAAAGTAAGAATACAAGTAATAATCATACTCAGTGCTTCCTATTCAAGTTCCACACACATTCACACCTTCAGGCCTTAATGGGCTCTATTCCTTCTACCTACCCTTCTACCTACGAAGCCCTCTCCATTTATCCCACCCATCTAAATTCTTCCCATCTCTCACCACCTATCTTAATTGGTACATGTTCCCTGATCCCTTGAGCCAGAAGCAATCTCTCTGTCTTCTAAAATCCCATAGCTCTTTTCTGTAGTCTCTTATGGCATTTAACACTTTCTACCCTGTATTATACTTCTTTAAGTCCAGTAGGAGTATCCTTTTCTACTAGGAGTATCCTTGAAAGGAAGGTCCACACTTTATTCAGCTTTGTATCCCTAGGAGCACGTAGTGCCTGAAACTAAACATTTATTGGGTGTGTTTAGAGAAGAAATAGAGAGGAAAACATTCAACAATATTTTTTTAGGCATTCTGTGCCCCACTGCCTTAGGAGATATAAAAGGAAACAAATACCAACGATAGAGACCTGCTCTAAACCTACTAAGAGACACAGACATGTAAAAAAATTAATACAATATAACTGTGATAAGTGTTATAATAAGAGATAAACAGGGTGCTGTGAGGGGAACATTACGTATGTTGAAGACTGTTCTAATTCCACAAACTATGTTAGGAAACCAAGTCAAATTTTTGAAGGGCCCAAAGACTAGAAAGGTTTCAAGAGTGGTATAATAAGAGCCCCCTTAATCTTAAAAATTTTTCTTAACCTGAAACTAACACTCCACCTATATAACAACCTTACTTGCAAACAGGGAGTAACAAATTTCTCTCTATTCTTGGTACCGCCCTCTGCAATAACCAGGCCTGGTCTTATTATATTTACACAAATTTGCTCATCTCATCTTCTCACACTTGTCTGAATTGTGCACCATTTCCATAAGGCATGTGCCATTCCCATGCCCCAAACTCTGCTTATCTAAATCTATTTAACCTTTAAGGTTCTTCTGAAAGCCCACTTCCTAAGCTATCACCCAAGATTACTACATCCCCCAAATGTATATTGTACCATTACTACTATCTATACCTCTCTTTTTTAACAATTAATGATAATGATAAAGTTAATTCTTAACATTTTATACAACTTGGAGTTAAACAGAACTGATCTCAAACCCCTTTTGTGCTACCACCTTGCAACGTGAAGCTGGGCAAGCCACAACACTCTCTTGAACCTTAGTTTCCTCATTATTAAAATTAGTTAAATTGGGTGATGTGTACAACATGCCTAATATACACATACATTCATACTACATACATGTATATAGATATTTAATTTTAATATTCTTATTTTATATTTAATATTCATATTTAACTTTATTACTATTATTTTCCAAGAAGGGAGACGCAAACTGTCTCTAAAACTCAAGGCAAGAGCAATGAAACATGAACAAAGTGGGTACTAAAAACTGGATCAATTAGTTGATGTAAAGGAGCCTCACAACTTTTAAATGTGCCCTCAAGACAACTCACACAAGACACCATCAGCAGAATTTCTCATGTCTCCTACTGAAAACCATGAAAAACTCAGAGGCAGAAAGACATAGACAGATACAGAGGTCTTACGATGGTGGCCCTACCAGACATACTTCCCAAGAGTTTATCTTCCTCAGTGCAACCCTGAAGCTGTATAAAAGGTCAAGGGAAGAAATATCTTCTATTACGTAAATCAAATAGTACATAAATTTAACATTTTTTTTAACCTGCATTATCCCTCGGAGGCAAGCAAAACCACTTCTGCAAATTTCAGCCTCAGAAGAGAAAGTCCAAGTGGGATGGGGCTGAATCATCAATTTAAAATGATCAACGTTTGCCCCACCCTGGAATGGGGACACTACCGCGACCGTTTCCAGCGTTGTCCGGGACATCCCACGCTCTGCCCCCACCCCATCCTTCCTTAAGTCCTCACCTCGGACGTTTGTCCCGGCACTAGGCGCAGCCAGTCCCACCCTCGGCTCTGACCCGGTGTCAGGCATCCCCACACCAGGGTCCACACCCGTCTCTCGTCCCAATTCAGACTCTTACCCCAGCCAGACAACTGCACTCACCCGGGCGGTGACCTTATACACCGTGTAGCCCCTCGGGTGTCGCTGGGGCTCGGTGACAGTGTAGAAACGGGCCAGGTCGGCACCCCGCTCTCGGGGAGAGGTCATCCTCCCGCCGCCTCTGCCGCCGCCGCCTGCCGGGGATCATCAGTGCAACCCGACACCGCCGCGGCCCGGATTCTCTAAGAAGCTGCCAGGCGGCGAGGGGGCGGTAGCTCTGCGGCGGCGTGTCCGCCGCAGGGCTCTGCTTCCGGGTTGGCGGGAAAGCTTCCGGGTCAGGCCGGGGCCCCAATCCTGGGGAAGTAGAGATTTCACCTGAGATACGGACCCTAATTAGGGCCTGACCCTGGTAAATGGGCTGGAATCAGGCAGTAGAACCGCCTGTAACGGGATGGAGGGATACCCGAGCCTAGCATCTTCTTTCCTTCCCTACTGACGACCCATCGGTTTAAATACCCACAACACCTGAACTCTCTCCCTGACATAACTCTTCCTTCTTTCTAAGACAAACCCCGTCCACCTGTGCATATATCTTTATACCACCACAGCAAGCCCCCAAATGTTAAAAAAAAAAAAAAAAAAAAAGAGCCTGCCTGTTAGAGTTTTACAAGGATTAAGTTGCGACCCACTGCAGTAGCCCACTGACAGTACGCCCTGCGGGGAATTCAAGCTGGGGAAAATTAGGACGTATTCCCTGCTTTGGGTATACTAACCCTTAGATAGTTAAGATGCATATCCAAGGGAAAATTTCACAGGTTCTTGCACCTTTCCATACATAGAAAAGCACTAAAATCATTAACTTGAGATAGCTGTTGTGTGTGATTAGCAGTAATCTTTTGATGCTTGACTTCATGTTTTTCCCAGCAAAAAAAAAATCATATATAACCTGGCTCCTCCCTTACCTCTTTGGAGCAGTTTCTCAGAGCTGAGAGGCTATCTCCTGAGCTATAGTACTCCAAGCGGTCCCTGAATAAAACTGAAACTCATTATTCTCACATTGTGCGTGTTTTTTAGTTGACACAACCCTATATCAGTTTTAAACTTCATCCCCTCATATTCTAAAAGCTGGAATCTGTGTCTGGCTGGGGGGGGTGGGGGGGTGGGGGGGGAGGGGGTGGGAATCACCTGACCTCAGAAAGCTACTAGGAAGATAGTTTCCTATCTCAATTCCTTGCTATCCACTGCTTGGCAGTTATTCTACCTTCCCTTGATCAAGATTTTCTCATTCCCCCATAACATTCATTCCAAGCGTTTGCCATTCTCCTCAACTCTCTATTCCTCTTCATCTTGCCTCCCTACCCTTTGGCCCCTCCATCTTTACAGGGGGAAAAAAGTTCTTAGTACCAACCCCTCCATCTTGACACATTTCTATTCCAATCTGAGATATAGACATATCCCTACCTCGTTTTTCAGGACTAATCACTTCCTGTGCCCTGATATCCATCCTCATTGGCAGACCTAAAGACATTGTTCCATCGATGACATCCCAACTCTGCTCTCTGTACCTTTAATCTATTCCTTATCACTGGCTCCTTCTTCTCATCCCATGTATGCCTAAATCTATCTATCATTCATTCATTAAACCTGAATTCACCACCTACTATATGCCAGACATCATGCTAATTAGGCATTGGAGTTACAAAGTCCCTGCTCTTAAGAACCATCTAGTAAGAAAAAACAGAGAACAATTAAACTATATTGTTATAAATAGTATAACAGATGTATATGTGAAGTGCTACAGAGCACATCTAATTAATATTGGAAGATTAGCTAAGGTTTTTCTGATACAGGGGAAACTATGGCTGAATCTTGAAAGAGAAATAGGAATTAGCCAGGCAGAGAAGAGAATAAAGGACATCCTTCATGTTGTCTTTTCCCCTGCTTCTTTCTTTCTCCTTCCCCTCTTTGTCAAAGTTGTTTAAGTTGTTTTCAAAGTAATCTGCATCAATAGTCGAATATTCATCATACATTCATACATTCATGAATATCATACATTCATTTCCATATTCACTTTACTACTACACTGCTACTGTGAAACTGCTTTGAAAAAAGTTTCTAATGACCTTATCTTACCCAGTATTTCCAGACTTTGAACGTTTCTGATCATTTCCACCTTTTCAAAACTCTTCTATGTCCTTAGTATAGGAGTCAGCATTCTCTTGCTTTTTTCTTTTACACTCTGAGTCATTCACTCCTTTTCAATCTCCTTTGTTGATTTCTCCTCCTTCTGGGAACCTTTAATGTTCTTGTTCCTCAGAATTTTGCCTTTGATCCTTTGTTCTTTATTCCCATTGACTTACAAATCTATATCTCAAGGAGTATCTCTTTTCTAGGATTTGACACATATTCTGCACATCTTTACCTATATATCCAAATACCACTAAAAAAAAACAGATTAAAATCTGAGCTTTTTTCCCTCAAAAGCCTGTTCCTATCTCAATGACTGACTTTACTCTCCATTTAGTTACATTACCCAGGAATCTAGGAATCACCCTTAGCAACTTCCTCTCCCACTTTCTCCAAATTTGTTTAATTCAGCAACTGCCATTGGTTAAAACTAAAAGAATGGAAAAAGATATATCATGAAAGCACTACACAGAAGACTTTAGAAGAAGACACATTACCAAGTATAAGGAAGAACAAAACTTAATGATAAAGGGTTCAATTTGTAAAGAAAGAAAAAAAAAGTTTCCTGCCATTCCAGTTCTACAAGAATCAAGCCATTTGCCACTGCAGTTGCCCACTGACAGTGCACCCTGAGGGGAATTCAGGATAGAGAAAAACTGGAAACATTCAGCAGTGCTTTGGATATACAGGCCCTTAGATAGTTAAGATGCATATCTAAGGACATTTTTCAAATGACCCCAGATTCTTACATCTTCCCATACATAGAAAAACACTAAAATCATTAACTTGAGATGTTTATTCTTTGTGATTAGCAGTAACCTTTTGATGCGTGACATCATGTTTTTCCCAGCAAAAGAAACTCATGTATATCCTGGCTCCTCTGTTACCTCTTTGGAGCAGTTCCTCACAGGTATCCTAGAGGTTCTCTCCCAGTCAATAGTCCTCAGTAAGGTCCTGAATAAAACTTAACTCACAAGTTTTATGTTGTGCATTTTTCTTTCAGTCGACAAATTCATCAAGAAGGCATGACGATTTTAAATGTGCATGTGCCTAATCAAAGAACTTAAAAATGTATAAAGCAAAAACCAGTAGAACTAAAAGAAGAAAAGGACAAATCCATGATAGTAGTTAAGACATTAACACTCCTCTCTCAGTAACTGATAAAACAGGTGGACAATAAATGATATTTTTAATTTAATTTTCTTTTTTTTTTGGCCGTGCTTGGGATCTTAGTTCCCTGACCAGAGATCAAACCTGTGCCCCTCACATTGGAAGCATGGAGTCTTAACCACTGGACCACCAGGAAAGTCCCAAATCAGTTTTTTTTATCTCCAGGCATATAAGAAAATCTCTGTCCAGTCATTAGCTGACCACTAAGCTAACAGAACAGAGACTTCAGTGGCCACACAAAACAACTAATAGACTTTACAAAACAGTTCAGAAAATGTACTAAACAACAACTACTACAAGCAGTAACAATGAACTCTGAGGAGGGAAGAGAATCTGGTTTTCAGAGTTGTCACATTATGATACTCAAAATGTCCAATTTTCAACAAAAAATTATGAGGTATCCTAAAAAATAAGAAAGTATGGCCCCTACACAGTGAAAAAAGAAATCAATAAAAACCAAGTCCATGAGGAAGCCCAAATGTAAATAAACTGTTTTAAATATGTTCAAAGAGCTAAAAAAAAAACAAAAAATGTCCAACCAAAACTGGCTCAAGAAGCAACAGAAAATGTGAATAGACACATAATGAATAAAAATATTGAATCAGTAATTTTAAAACTTGAACAAATAAAAAGCTTCACTGGTGAACTCTACCAAATATTTAAAGAAAAATTAACAACAATCTTTCTCAAATTCTTCCAAAAAAAATAGATGAGAAAACAATGACTCATTTTATGAAGCCAGTATTAACTGAGTATCAAAGCCAGACAAAGACATACCGAAAAAAGAAAACTGCAGTCCAAAATCTCTTATGAATATATGGAAACATCTTCAACTAAATATTAGCAAACCAAATCCCACAGTATATTAAAAGGATTAAATAACATGACTAAGTGGGATTTATCCCAAAAATGCAAGGTTGGTTCAACATATGAAAATAAATGAATGTAATACACCATATTAATGAAATAAAGGGGGAAACACATGATTATCTCAATAGATAGACACAGAAAAAGCATTTGACAAAATCCAACACCCTTTCGTGATAAACACAAAACAAAGTAGGAATAAAATAGAATTTCCTCAACCTGATAAATGGTACTGATGAAAAAATCACAGCTAACATCATACTCAGTGGTGAAAGACTGAAAGTTTTCTCCCTAAGATCAGCAACAAGACAAAGAGGTATACTCTTTCCACATCTATTCAACATTGTACTGGAAGTTCTAGCCAAGACAATGAGACAAGAAATAAAAAGCATCCAGAGTAGAAAGGCAGGAGTAAAACTGTTTTTTTGCAGGTGACATGATCTCATATACAGAAAACTCTAAACACACACAACTGCAATAAAACTGTAATTGCAGGAAATAAGATCAGCACAGAAAAATCAATTTTATTTCTATACACTAGCAATAAACAATCTGAAAATAAAATTAAGAAAATAATTCCATTTGCAATACCATCAAAAACAATAAAATATTTGAGAATAAATGTAAACAAGGAAATGTAAGACTTGTACACTGAAAACTCTAAAAACCTCGTAGAGAGAAATTAAAGCATACCTAAATAAGTAGAACGTCATCCCATGTTCACGGATTAGAATATTGTTAAGATGGCAATACTCCCCAAATTTATCTACAGATTCAGTGTAATCCCCATTAAAATTCTGACCGCTTGGTTTTTGGTTTTTGGTTTCTTTTTTCGGAAATGGTCAAACTGTTCCTAAACTTCATTTGGAAATGCAAGGGATGCTGAATGGCCAAAACAATCTTGAAAAAAAAAAAAAAAAGGATTCACTTCCTGATTTCAAATTTTACTACAAAGCTACAGTAATCAAAAGAGTGTGGTCGTGGCATAAGGGTAAACATATAGACAAATGGCATGGATTTGAGAGTTCAGAAATAAATCCATACATTTACAGTCAAGTGATTTTCAACAATGATCCCAAGACCATTCAATGGCTGAGAAGGGTGGAGGAGGGTGGGGAGGGGTAGTAGATAGTCTTTTCAACAAGTGGTGCAGGAAAAACTAGATATCCACATGCAAGAGAATGAATTTGGATCCCTACCTTACACCATATACTAAAGATTTTTAAAAATTAACTCCTGCTACATGCATCAAAAAGGATAAATCTGGGAATTCCCCGGTGGTCCAGTGGTTAAGACTCCATGTTCCTAATGCAGGGGGCCCAGGTTCGATCCCTGGCCAAGGAGCTAGATCCCACATACCACAATTAAGAGCCCGCATGCCACAGCTAAAGATCACACATGCTGCAACTAAAAAGATCCTGCGTGCCACAACGAAGATCTCACACACAGCAGTGAAGATCCCGCATGCCACAGCTAAGACACTGCACAGCCAAATAAATAAATAAATAAATTTTTTTAAGAGTTATTCTCTTAAAAAAAAAAAGGATGAGTCTTATGCACATAATGTTCAGCATAGAAGCCAGACATAAGATAATGTACATACTCTATGATTCCATTGATATAAAGTTCAAAAACAGTTAAAGCTAATCTATAGTGATAGAAGTCAGAATAGTGGCTATCCAAAGACGATGGGGATGGGAGGTGCAAGGTACAATGGGTATTGCCTGAGAACCACGTGAGAAACTCTTCTGGGATGCTGGAAAGGGCCATGATCTGGTGGTTAGTAGCTATATAAGTGTATACATATGAAAACACCAAACTAAACATTTACAATTTATTCACTTTACTGTATGTATGTTGTACCCTAATCAATAAGTTAAAAAAAAATTTACGGAAGTAAAAGTCCCCTGGTCGCCCTAGTCCCTTCCAATCCACCTTTCATATTCCCATTAAAATCATCCATTTTAAAAGCTATGGCATTATGTCACTTCTCTGTAAAATTCTTCAGTGGGTCTTACTGTCATAATTTCTCTGTCATAGATTTTTAGGATCCATCATGTCTGGTCCCTGCTCACCTGTCAGTTTCATTTCTCTGGGTTTCAACCAAATCCTTTGCAATTTTACACCTCCAGATCTTCAAACCATTTGTTTCTCTTGAAATCCCCACCACTCCCAACCAGCCTTCAGGAATCAGCTCACTCAAGGACTAATGACTTTCTGAGGCCCTCTTTCACAGTAACTATCTTCCCTTTCAAGGAATAGTAGGTGCTCCTTCTTCTTTGCTACCACATCTCTATTCTTCATCTGTACTACACACCTATTGCAGGGTAGAGATATGTTGTGTGGGTTAATTTAGGGCTGACATGTTTTTATCCCACTACACTGTGAACTCCTTAAAGGCAGTCTTCTTTACATTTCCTATTACTGACTGACTTCTAGCTTTAAGGAACAATCTCTATATTCTTGATCCTTGCAGGGTTCTTTATGTAGGAGTAGAATTAGAATCATGCGGAGTACCATTGCTAAATTTTGAGTAGCATAAGAGCTGTTTCATGTTCTTAAATCTCCTTTATACTTTTTTTTTTTCAATTCTCTGGGATCTGTCAGGCTTGGATAACCTTATGGCCAGCTACAAACTTGCTAACGGATTTCCTAGTTAAACTCTGTGTTGCTTATTAATTTTCATCTAGAATAAGAACTTCTGTTCAGGATTGGAAAATTCTCTTGTAGAATTCCATTGAGTCTTTAGTTAAAGGAGACACAGATATGAAAGAACCATTAGCAGTGTTTTTTGGTTGTTTCATCATGCTAAGTTTATAAAATTCTCATAATGTAATATAGATTTCTCAACAATATTAAATGAACGGTAATTCTTGCCTGTATTCTTTCCATGAATATAGAAAGAAAAAGGTATGCTTTTATTTTTAAAAGACAGTGTTGCCTTATGACTTTATGTTGTTTATATTGAGACATAATTTATATACAGCAAAATTCACCAATTTTAAGTGTATAGTTTGTTTAGTTTTGACAAATGTCTATAATTGTGTAACCACCACCACAGACATCACTGCAGGAGTTCCCTCATGCTCCTTAAAGGCAGGGGCTGTTCCTCCTTTGTATTGTATTTGTACCCGGGTATTTGTTGCAGTGGCTAGAAGATAAGAGCTTCAGAGTTAAGCTAGAAGATAAGAGCTTCTGAGTGCTTTAACTCCCGGGCTCTAAAGACTTTTTCCTGCCAATCCAATTAAATATATTAAGTTATAATTACTTATCTTCTTGCCAAAATCATCGACTTATACTGATCTGAGCATCTGACCAGAATGTAATAAGAAATGTACCCGGGCTTCCCTGGTGGCGCAGTGGTTGAGAATCTGCCTGCTAATGCAGGGGACACGGGTTCGAGCCCTAGTCTGGGAGGATCCCACATGCCGCGGAGCAACTAAGCCCGTGAGCCACGACTACTGAGCCTGCGCGTCTGGAGCCTGTGCTCCCAACAAGAGAGGCCGCGATAATGAGAGGCCCGCGCACCGCGATGAAGAGTGGCCCCCGCTTGCCACAACTAGAGAAAGCCCTCGCACAGAAATGAAGACCCAACACAGCCAAAAATAAATAAATAAAAATAAATTTAAAAAATAAAAAAACACAGTTCAAGTACTTTCTTTAAAAAAAAAAAAAAGTTAAATCATCAGTGATCTGGATAATACATTGTTTAAACGTTAAAAAAAAAAAAAAAAAAAAGAAATGTACCCATAGGAGCAACTCAATACATAAGGCAAATGCTAACAGCCGTGAAAGGAGAAATCGAAAGTAACACAATAATAGTAGGGGACTTTAACACCCCACTTACACCAATGAACAGATCATCCAAACAGAAAATAAATAAGGAAACACAAGCTTTAAATGACACAATAGACCAGATAGATTTAATTGAGATTTATAGAACATTCCACCCAAAAGTGGCAGAATACACTTTCTTCTCAAGTGCACACGGAACATTCTCTAGGATAGATCACATCTTGGGTCACAAATCAAGCCTCGGAAAATTTAAGAAAATTGAAATCATATCAAGCATCTTTTCTGACCAGAACGCTATGAGATTGGAAATCAATTACAGGAAAAAAAACTGTAAAAAACGCAAATACATGGAGGCTAAACAGTGCACTACTAAATAACCAAGAGATCACTGAAGAAATCAAAGAAATAAAAAATTACATAGAAACAAATGACTATGAGAACACAATGACCCAAAACCTATGGTACGCAGCAAAAGGAGTTCTAAGAGGGAGGTTTATAGCAATTCAATCTCACCTCAAGAAACAAGAAAAATCTCAAATAAACAATCTAACCCTACACTTAAAACAACCAGAGAGGGCTTCCCTGGTGGCACAGTGGTTAAGAATCTTCCTGCCAATGCAGGGGACATGGGTTCAAGCCCTGGTCCAGGAAGATCCCACACGCCACAGAGCAACTAAGCCCGTGTGCCACAACTACTGAGCCTGCGCTCTAGAGCCCACATGCCACAACTACTGAACCTTGCGTGCCTAGAGCCCGTGTTCCACAACAAGAGAAGCCACCGCAATGAGAAGCCGGCACACTGCAAGGAAGAGTAGCCCCCGCTCACCAAAACTAGAGAAAGCCCGCATGCAGCAACGAATACCCAATGCAGCCAAAAATAAATAAATTAAATAAATAAATTTTTTAAAAAAGAAAAAACAACTAGAGAAAGAAGAACAAAGAAAACCCGAAGTCAGTAGAAGGAAAGAACTCATAAAGATCAGAGCAGAAATAAATGAAATAGAAACAAAGAAAACAGTAGCAAAGACCAATAAAACTAAAAGCTGGTTCTTTGAGAAGATAAACAAATTGATAAATCATTAGCCAGACTCATCAAGAAAAAAAGGGAGAGGATGCAAAACAATAAAATTAGAAATGAAAAAGCAGAAATCACAACTGACACTGCAGAAATACAAAGGATTATAAGAGACTACTATGAAAAACTATATGCTAATAAAATGGACAACCACGAAGAAATGGACAAATTCTTGGAAAGGTACAATTTTCCAAGCATGAACCAGGAAGAAGTAGAAAATATAAACAGACCAATCACAAGCAATGAAGTTGAAACTGTGATTAAAAATCTTCCAACAAACAAAAGCCCAGGACCAGATGGCTTCACAGGCGAATTCTGTCAAACATTTAGAGAAGAGCTAACACTTATCCTTCTCAAACTCTTCCAAAAAATTGCAGAGGGAGAAACACTCCCAAATTCGTTCTACGAAGCCACCATCACCCTGATACCAAAACCAGAAATGGATATCACAAAAAAAGAAAATGACAGACCAATATCACTGATGAACATAGACGCAAAAACCCTGAACAAAATACTAGCAAACAGAATCCAACAGCACATTAAAAGGCTCATACACCATGATCAAGTGGGATTCATACCAGGGATGCAAGGATTCCTCAATATATGCAAATCAATCAATGTGAGACACCACATAAACAAATTAAGGAATAAAAACCATATGATCATCTCAATAGATGCAGAAAAAGCTTTTGACAAAATTCAACACCCATTTTTGATAAAAACTCTCCACAAAGCGGTCATAGAGGGAAACTACCTCAACATAATAAAGGCCATATATGACAAACCCACAGCAAGCATCATACTCAATGGTGAAAAACTGAAAGCATTTCCACTAAGATCAGGAAAAACACAAGGATGTCCACTCTTGCCACTCTTATTCAACATAGTTTTGGAAGTCCTAGCCATGGTAATCAGAGAAGAAAAAGAAATAAAAGGAATACAAATTGGAAAAGAAGAAGTCAAACTGTCACTGTTTGCAGATGACATGATACTATACATAGAAAATCCTAAAGATGCCACCAGAAAACTACTAGAACTAATCAATGAATTTGGTAAGTTTGCAGGATACAAAATTAATGCACAGAAATCTCTGGCATTCTTATACACCAACAACGAAAAATCAGAAAGAGAAATTAAGGAAACACTCTCATTTACCACTGCAACAAAAAGAATAAAATACCTAGGAATAAACCTACCTAAGGAGACAAAAGACCTGTATGCAGAAAACTATAAGACACTGATGAAAGAAATTAAAGATGATACCAACAGATGAAGAGACATACCATGTTCTTGGATTGAAAGAATCAACATTGTGAAAATGAGTATACTACCCAAAGCAATCTACAGATTCAGTGCAATCCCTATCAAATTACCAATGGCATTTTTCACAGAACTAGAACAAAAAAATTTACAATTTGTATGGAAACACAAAAGACCCCGAATAACCAAAGAAATCTTCAGAAAGAAAAACGGAGTTAGAGGAATCAGTCTCCCCGACTTCAAACTATACCACAAAGCTACAGTAATCAAGGCAGTATGGTACTGGCACAAAAACAGAAATATAGCTCAATGGTACCGGATAGAATGCCCAGAGATAAATCCACACATTTATGGGCACCTAATTTACGACAAAGGAGGTAAGAACATACAATGGAGAAAAGACAGCCTCTTCTATAAGTGGTGCTGGGAAAACTGGACAGCTACACGTAAAGGAATGAAATTAGAACACTCCCTAACACCATACACAAAAATAAACTCAAAATGGACTAAAGACTTAAATGTAAGACCAGACACTATAAAACTCTTAGAGGAAAACATAGGAGAAACACTCTTTGACATAAACCACAGCAAGATCTTTTTTGACCCACCTCCTAGAGTAACAGAAATAAAAACAAAAACAAATGGGACCTAATGAAATTTAAAAGATTTTGCACAGCAAAGGAAACCACAAACAAGACAAAAAGACAACCCTCAGAATCGGAGAAAATATTTGCAAATGAAACAACAAACAAAGGATTAATCTCCAAAATATACAAACAGCTCATGGAGCTCAATATTAAAAAAAAAAAAAATCCAGTTAAAAAATGGGCAGAAGACCTAAATAAACATTTCACCAAGGAAGACATACAGATGGCCAAGAGGTACATGGAAAGATGCTCAACATCACTAATTATTAGAGAAATGCAAATCAAAACTACAATGAGGTATCACCTCACGCCAGTCAGAATGGCCATTATCAAAAAATCTAGAAGCAATAAATGCTGGAAAGGGTGTAGTGAAAAGGGAACCCTCCTGCACTGTTGGTGGAAATGTAAATTGATACAACCACTATGGAAAACAGTATGGAGGTTCCTTAAAAAACTAAAAATAGAACTACCATATGACCCAGGAATCCCACTACTGGGCTTATACTCTGAGAAAACCATAATTCAAAAAGAGACATGTACCACAATGTTCATTGCAGCACTATTTACAATAACCAGGACATGGAACCAACCTAAATGGCCATTGACAGATGAATGGATAAAGAAGATGTGGCACATATATACAATGGAATATTACTCAGCCATAAAAAGAAACGAAACTGAGTTATTTGTAGTGAGGTGGATGGACCTAGAGTCTGTCATACAGAGTGAAGTAAGTCAGAAAGAGAAAAACAAATACCATATGCTAACGCATATATATGGAATCTAAAAAAAAAAAAAAATGGTACTGATGAACCTAGTTGCAGGGCAGGAATAAAGACGTAGACAGAGAGAATGGACTTGAGGACACGGCGGGGGAGGGAGAAGCTGGGGCGAAGTGAGAGTAGCATCGACATATATACTCTACCGAATGTAAAAAAGATAGCTAGTGGGAAGCAACAGCATAGCACAGGGAGATCACCCCGGTGCTTTGCGATGACATAGAGGGGTGGGATAGGGAGGATTGGAGGGAGGCTCAAGAGGGAGGGGATATGGGGACTTGTGTATGCATATGGCTGATTCAGTTTTTTGTACAGCAGAAACTAACACTAACACTAAAAGAAACTTGACATTTTGTCAAAGCTTTGCTACCTTGTTGTAGACTTTTCTTCAGTTTCTATTAGATTTTTCAAAATATTGTAATAATTCAAAGATTCTCTTAAATATTTTTGACCTCTAGGATCCCAAACCTCCCAAGTTTAGATAACTATTTATGAACTAAAGATTAATTAAAGAGAATAATGTGAAACAACTTACACCTTGACATTAGCCTTCATTAAAGGCACATACTGCTTTCAGCTAAATATCTAGTTTCGGCATGGCAGAGTCAAAATACTTGGCAAAATACCATAAAATATCCATGTATTTACTCATTATTTAGACAAACAAAAGACACGGTTTCTGTCCTCAAATGGGTATCAGACAACCACAAAGAGCATTTTTGCTTTTTCTTACATGTAGCTTCCTCATGCTCTCCTCTGCTGTTCCATTTCTCAGCCTCTTCCTTCTTCTCTGTGTCCAAGGAACCCCTGCTGAGATCCATCCTTGCTCTTTCATAGTTTCCCAGAGAGATAGCTGTAGGAGCCTAAAAACAGACCAAGCCAGGCAGCAAGGTCATCTGTCAGAGCTGAGTTCAGTTCCATAACATACACAAGTATCTGCACTACAGGGACTCACACACCTGCAAAGGCCTCATTCTGGGACTGAGGGATCAGAATAGGAAAGGGTTTGGGGGTCGAGGGAGAAGATGAGCTAACATGAGTTTTATATCCTGACTACCAAATTTCTATCATTGTACCTCTGTTTTGAAAGCCTGAACATCAAGAGTTCTTAATTTAATCCTCCCATTTACAGGTTAGGAAAGAAATGAGAAGTTCTAGCAAGGGCTGAATGCTGTAAAGTTTTCATCAAGGACCACTGCAGAACATATCGTTACGGAGAATTCCATCAGCTTTCCAGTCCAACTTACTGGATATTGTGAGACCATTTGTGAAATCTGGCCTGCTCCAAATTAAATCTTTAATAAGCCACCACTCTGGCAGGTCAGATATAACTTAGGCTGGAAAAAATTAGAAACAGCATGAAAAAAAAGAAAGGTAAGATTTCATAACCATAAAGAGTTAGGAAGCCACTGTACCAGACAACCAGGTTCTGCAGGGGAGAGAATTATGTCACCATGACAACACGAGATATTTTTATTAAGAGAGTTGGTAGGCTATACTGAAACATGTTCCAGAATTTGGAGGTTGAGAGTGAAGTATAAGAACATGTGTGGGAGTTGAAAGACAAATTTCAACTTTATTTGGATTTTCATCTTTATTTTTTAGCTTTTCCTTGCAATCCACATATTGCCAAATCTTGTTTTTTAAGCGCAAAAGGGCAAAAATAATTTTTATACCCCATATTAATATATAAATGTTATGTACATGTATATATGACTATGTAACTTCACGAATTGGGAGGGGTTTTTTTTAACAAAGGATACAAGGTTTATTGAAGAATTGGACACATTTATATCATCAGTAGTTCAAAATAGGTTATTATAAAAAAATTTTTATAATTAATTTTTTTTATTATTTATTTATTTATTTTTGGCTGTGTTGGGTCTTCATTGCTGTGCGCGGGCTTTCTCTAGTTGTGGAGAGTAGGGGCTACCCTTCGTTGTGGTGCGAGGGCTTCTCGTTGCAGTGGCTTCTCTTGTTGCAGAGCTCGGGCTCTAGGTGCGCGGGCTTCAGTAGTTGTGGCATGCTGGCTCAGTAGTTGTGGCACGTGGGCTCAGTAGTTGTGGCTCACAGGCTCTAGAGCCCTGGCTCAGTAGTTGTGGTGCACGGGCTTGGTTGCTCCATGGCATGTGGGATCTTCCCGGACCAGGGGTCGAACCCGTGTCCCCTGCATTGGCAGGCGGATTCTTAACCACTGGACCACCAGGGAAGTCCCAAAATAGGTTATTATACATTAGTATACCCATCCTTGTCTTAAAAAACCTGAGCGTATCAGGTGGATACCTTATGTATTGAATTTATACTATATTACTTTTCATTTGATTTTATAACATTTTAATTCTTCTGTGTTTAATTTCCTCTGTACTGTTTCCCAAACTGTCTGCATAAAGCTCTGTTATATGTGTATTATCTACTCTGTATATGTAGTTTATTTAACCAAGTTTATGTTCCAGTTTGTTTTGCATACAAAGTTGATGCAAAATAAACATTTCTGCCTGTGTCTTACAACACATACTTCATAGCTATCATTTTATTTAATCCTCACAGTATTTCATAAGTATTATTATCCCCTTTTAGAGATGAGCTAACTGTAATCAAAGAGGTGATATATTTGCCCCACGCCACATCTGGAAGTGTCAGGTCTGTTAAATCCCAGGTTTATTTGACACTTACAAGTCTTTCCATTTCCTGTGCTACACTGATTACCAATGTCCTCATGATTCTGGAGGCATATACTTTGAGCTTATAAAGAAATTGTTTCTGATATTACATAAAACAATATGTTTGTACTTCCAGCTAAGATATAAGTTCTTGCATTGAAATGTCCTCTGCTCCAACACATAGCAATGAGAGATAAAATATAAAAACAGAAATTAACAAACAAAACAAAGCCAAGAAACAAACAAACAAACTACCATGCTTGGAACCAACATAAACCTCTCTGAGGCCCAGAAACACCAGAGTTGAGGCCTGCAGCGTTCTCCATCTAAGAATTTTGCTCCTGCTTGTTAACATGGACCCAAAGTCCTCCCATGAAAGACAAGAGATGGATGCAGTCTCACTGCTGAAACTAGGGGCTTCTGCACCTATGAGAAAAACATTGAAAAGCGCTGCAATGACTGCTTCCAGAGCCGTGACAGTGCCTAGGAGGTAGGCAGGAGAAAGGTGACTGTTTCATATCCCAGACCTGGTCAAGTGGTCCACTAGCTCAAAACCTGGATCTGCAGTGTTTCTTAATAGCATAGCTAGATAAGCTTAAACCACCAATATAAGACCTGATTCTGGTCTGGGATTACTTGGGGGGAAATGGAGGCAAATAAAACACAGTTTGGTAACTAAGTGTCACTCACAGAGAAACCAAAATTGAAGATATTATCAGTGACACAAAAACAAAAAGATTTTATCACCCACAGACATTTGCTAAAAAGAGAAACAATGTTTAAAAAAAGACACAACGGGCCCAAAATGGATTGGCTTGTGTTAAGCCCCACATCAGCAAATCAAGACTTAATACCTAACCTAATTGCAGTTTCAGCCTCTCCCAGGAATGTAAACTTTAACCAGTCAATCTGAAATTACCTGGTCAGCACTAGCAAGGTAGTCTGCTCAATAGAACCCTTCTGTCCCCCAAAGGCAGGTGACCTTGCCTGAAACAACCCACTTTTTGCCAGAAACTTCCTTTTCTCATCCCTTTCTGCCTCCAAAAGGCTTCCATTTCGTACAGCTCCTCAGAGCTCCTTTCTGTCTGTTCGATGGGATGCTGTCTGATTCATGAATCCTCGAATAAAGCCAGTTAGATCTTCAAATTTCCTCAGTTGAATTTTGATTTTGAACAATAACAAAGAGGCAAAGAAGTTTTTATAAATATGTTGGTGTTACTATTAAAAAACTAGTGTTGAGGGAACAAAAAAAAAATCAAGAAATATGGGCAGCAATGTTTAATGAAAAAGTCTGCTAAAGTTCTTGTCTTAATCGTGAAAAGGATAGAGATAACAAAATTCTTACTAGAAATTTTGTTAGGAATACAAATGAAATTAGTATTTGGAGCAATAGAAATTTTTATACATGCCAAGTGAAAGTACAACCACTTTGGAGAGCAATTTGTCAATATGTAGTGAAGATGAGGATGTATTTCCTACCATCAGCACAATTCCACCCCGGGAACATGTAAAGAAACATCACAGATGTGAACAGGGAGACATATAAGAACATTTATTAGTAATTATAGCATTAGTAATAATAGCAAAAACAGTAAACAACATAAATGTATATCAACAGAATAAAAGATTAATAAATTGTGACTTGTAGTTGGAATAATGTACAGTATTGAAAAATGAATGAACCAGAATTAGAGGGATAAACATGGGTAAATCTTAAAATATAATGTTGAGTTTTAAAAGCAAGTTGCAGAAAGATACAGAGTGTGCCATTTAAATATAGTTTTAAAATATGTTACATAAAATGTTATATAATGTTTGGAATACTTATTATACAGAAAAATATAACAGCATATATGGGAATGGAAATCAGGACAGTAGTTATATCTGGGGAGATGAAGGACTTGTGGGTGAAGTGCCAAGAGGCTTCAACCACATTTTTAATGCTTTATTTCTTAAGCTGGGTGTTGGGATAAATGAAAAAACGAAAGAGTGAATGAACTTTAACTGCAAATGTCATTGGAGTCCACCTGGTATAGGGATATAACAATAATAATATCTGGAAAGATTATTTAAATTGGAACTTAAACTACAAGTGCTACACTCTTGTTATGGCATGAACTTGAGGTATGATTGACAAATAAAAATTGTACATATTAAGGTGTGCAACATGTTTTGATATATATAAACATTTTGAAACGATTATCACAAGTTAATTAACATATCCTATCCATCTCCTCACTTAGTTACCATTTTGTGTGTGTGTAGGGTGAGAATACTTATCTTAGCAAATTTCAGGTATACCTTTTTATTAACTATAGTCACTCTGCTATACTTTAGGCCTCAGAATTTATTCATCTTATAACCGAAAGTTTGTGCCTTTTGACCAATATGGTATAAATTTCTGATTCCTCCTGTCCTCTAGAAACTAGTGAAGGTCTTCTCCAGATGTGTAATGTTTCTCTTTCAGTCTGTTCTGGATTTTTCTTCTCTCATAATCCTGGCTCTGCCTTGTTTGCTGATCCAGTCTGGACATCCCAGACTAGACAGCTGAAATGGTCAAGCCCCTGCTCAGGGATTTGAAAACAATTTTCAGATAATTCTAAGTCTCTTTGCTATTGTTCAAAACTCATATTTTTTAAAACATTTTTATTAGCATATAGTTGATTTATAATGTGTTAGTTTCTGTACAGCAAAGTGAATCAGTTATATATATATCTCCACTCTTTTTCAGATTCTTTTCCCATACAGGTCATTACAGAGTATTGAATAGAGTTCCCTGTGCTATACAATAGGGCCTTATTGGTTATCAATTTTATATATAGTAGTGTGTATATATCAATCCCAATCTCCCAATTTATCCCCTCGCCCCTGGTAACCATAAGATTGTTTTCTACAGCTGTGACTCTGTTTCTGTTTTGTAAATAAGTTCATTTGTACCATTTTTTTAGATTCCACATATAAGTGATATCATATGATATTTGTCTTTGCCTGACTTACTTCACTTAGTATGACAATCTCTAGGTCCATCCATATTGCTGCAAATGGCATTATAAAATTCATATTTTTGAGTATTTTATCTTCTGCCACATTTCCATAGCTCTAGTCATCTCTATGTCTAGTTGTAGAGCCCTTAATTCCTTAATGAGGTTCTCTGTACCTCTGTCACACTCTGAAAAGTGCCTCCACTAGTGACTTATTCCTTGAGAGGAGAGACAGTCTCTGACTTCATGCCACTGCACCTCTCCATCCTCCTCTCTGCTCCATAATCAGCCCTGGCAGTTCTGTGGAAGGGAGAGGGAGTCTTACCTACTTTAGTTTTTGGCAGCAAGAACAACTTCCATGGTTCAAGAGTAAACACAGAAACACAGAAACTCACCCGTCCAGTTATTAAAGAGCTGTTCTTCCGAGTGGGCAATGAATTCTTGAGAGTCCTCATATCATAGAATGTGGACTCTGAAGCACTTCCCTTTTCTTTCAAACATCAGAGCCTCTGGGAGAGGTTTAACTCACACTTATTGCCGTATTATCTACTCACACCTCCGCCCGACTGATTCAAGTTCCTAAGCTTTTAAGCAGTCCCCTTAGCAGCAGATGAATCTCTGTATGCTTGCCTGAAATATTCGGTTTCCCTTTAGTAGAGACCTTGAACGCTGAGGCATTCCTGACCATTCTTCTTCACTGCCTCAGCCCCTGGCTATCTATGCAATTATGATGGAATGGTATTTTGAGATATCAATCAGTGTCTCACCCCACCCATTTCTTATTACCATTAAACTATTTCAAAAAAGAAATCACCTGTTCACTAGAGATTGACCTTAATTATTTGAACTTGGATTCTTAAAACATTTCTGTGTTAGTTTCTGTAAGACTAATATATTTTTCTTTTAAGCATATCACATTAAAGTATTTCTATGTCTTTGTTTTCAGATAATTTTAGAAGTTAAATTTATGTGTTTATTTACCTTTATAAACCAATCAGAACAGAGCTCCTTTAATAAACTTTATAATTTATTAGTACCATCCAGATGTAAGACATCTCATACTCACAAAATAAGAGGTAAAGTCCTTTGGAAATAACAGACACATAGACACACAGGCATATGGAGAGTTTATGGCTTTGATTTTACAATTTCAGCCATGGGTCAAGAGTAAACATAGAAACGTAAAACATAAAAATTCACTAGTCTAGATATCAAAGAGTTATTCTTCCCAGTAGACACAGAGTTCTTGAACTGAAAATGGACAAATAGAAAAACAAACAAAACCAACAAACCAGATTCTCTGTTGTCTCTCACTCAACAGAAAATAGATCTCTATAAATCATTAATTCTTTTACAGAGCCCACCAATGGTCAGACCATACAACCAAATTCCTGATCCTTGCTGCCATGAAGGGGAAATAATTTATTGGCCACATATAAGCCCCCAAAAATCAGTGGAGGAGAAAATTTACGTGAGGAAAACAGAGACCTAAAGAATTCTATTGTGCTTCAGATTCACCTCTGGGAGCAAGAAAAGAAAAGAAGTACCTGGATTTAGCAATCCATGAGGTGTACTTCTCTGGTGGTGAAGTTCAACTGTTTGTCAGATGAATACATTGAGCATCTCAGTGGGAACTACAAAACTGTTATAGGATAATTCTCAAAAAAAAAATAAAATCATACTGTTACCCACCAGGGTTCTTGGCCTCCCTAATCAATAGAAATTGATGAGGCCAGACAAGAAATTCAAGGCAAGGCTTTATTGGGGCTCCTGCTGCAGCACGAGGGAAAAACAAGCAAAACAAGCAAAAACAAGTAACAGGTTCCCTTGCTTGTTCCCTGAGTAGGGGGGCAAGCTGGTTCCTTATACAGGGTAAGGGTAGGGGTGGGTCCAGGGCTCGGGCCGGAGGGGTGGCTTAGGTGGTCTGTCCACCCCCTTAGTGGTGGACAATCATTTGTCCACCATCAATATTTGCAGTGCTTTTGCAGTCATTCATGGACATGTGCAGAGTGGCAAAAAATTTGGTTGCCTAACGTGCATGTTCCCAGGAGAGGTCTAGGGAAGCAAAGTGCTGCCTTCTTGTTTCAGCTCTCACATCATAAACAAGTGTCCTCTTCACGGTCTATTTAGTGCCACACTTTTAACATTTTTGTGCCTTTTTTCTTAGTGATTTTCTTGTTTAAAATGGCCCCCAGGTAATTCCCTGGCGGTACAGTAGTTAGGACTCCACATTTTCACTGCCAGGGCCTGGGTTCAATCCCTGGTTCAGGAACTAAGATCCCACAGCTGTGGGGTGCAGCCAAGAAAATGAAATGAAATGAAATAAAATAAAATATTTTTAAAATGGCCCCCAAAGGTAGTGCTGAAATGCTGTCTATTGTTCCTAGAGTCCTTGATGTGCCTTATGGAGAAAATACATGCATTATATATACTTCACTCAGGTATGAATTAGTGCTATTGGTCATGAATTCAATGTTACTGAATCAAAAATATATAGTAAATAAAGTGCCTTTAAACAAACACATATAAAACAAGGTTATGTATTGATTCAGTGACTAAAATGTGACCAGTGGCTTGAGGGAACCTAACTGTATTTACCTTAGGAGCAATGGTTCAGTAGTTATTAATTCAGTGTTGGCAGTAACTTTGAGACAGGCTGGGACCTGGGACACTTTGCTGCCGTGCTTGCACCTGGACAAACATCTCCTTGAGCAACAAAATACAAAGAAACTCTAAAGGACTACTAATAACTGCGTGCGTGCTTGAGCAGTTGGGGCAAATTATGGACATGATACAAAAAGACCGAAAAAACCCAACTACCACTTCTGAAGAACGGGGAGCAAAAAAGGTGTACTGCACATGCATGCTGCACTCAACACCACCAAAGGGGTGGGCAAACAACCTAAGCCCCTCCAGCCCGACCACTGCACAGACTCCTACCCTCACCCCACAAAAGGAACCAGGTCACCACGGACCTTGGGGAACAAACAAGGGAAACTGTTACTTGTTTTCGCTGCCCCCTACTGCAGCAGGGGCCCCAATAAAGCCTTGCCTGAATTCCTTATCTGGCCTCTTATCAATTTCTATTGATTGGGGGAAGGCCAAGAACCCTGGCTGGTATCAACCTTATAGAACATAAGTACCACAAATAACGGAAATCAACTATATGTATACTGAGGGGAAAAGTGTTTTTCAAATGCATCTGATTTTCTTATTAACACAAGTGGGGAAAAAAAAAAAAGCCTTCCCAAGAAATCGCTCCACTACTCTCCCAAACAGCCTGTAAAAGCTGTCATCAGGGGCTTCCCTGGTGGCGCAGTGGTTGAGAATCTGCCTGCCAATGCAGGGGACACGGGTTCGAGCCCTGGTCTGGGAAGATCCCACATGCCGCGGAGCAACTGGGCCTGTGAGCCACAACTACTGAGCCTGTGTGTCTGGAGCCCGTGCTCCGCAACAAGAGAGGCCGTGACAGTGAGAGGCCCGCGCACCGCGATGAAGAGTGGCCCCCGCTTGCCGCAACTAGAGAAAGCCCTCGCACGGAAACGAAGACCCAACACAGCCAAAAATAAATAAATAAATAAAAACCCAGGTGTCATCTGTAATATTAAAAAAAAAAAAAAAAAATCTGTCATCAGGCTTTCCACTATTCCTTTCCCCCCTCCACTTTATTCTTCCTCAGTTCTCTCTCTCTGTGTGTCTCTTGAAGGGGCTCTCCACTTAAGTAATGTTTTCCAAGAATCTAGAGTCCTATACTAAATTTGATAGCGATGGACACAGACGACGCACACGTACGTTCAAAAGTGAGCTCTGCGGCCGTGTTCCCACAAAATTAATAGAAAAAAACCCGTGGTACCACAGTTCTATCAGAACTCAGAGAAGGGCATTTCCCCACTTTGGGCATCCACCTTTGGAAATTCCCAAGGACATTATATAAATACACTAAATTTTTTTTTTCTTTTTAACAGTAACTGCAGTGAACCCTCCCACAAGCCCTTATAAAGCTGCTCTGCTCTTAGTTTATTTCCTCTGTTTCTTTAAGACGTAAGTCGGGTGTTTTGCCCTGTTCAGAAATGGCTGCCCCTGCTTCACACGCTCTGCGCATGCTTCTTGCACAGAATTTGGTGTAGAGGCAACTCAGTGACTTACGCGGCGCAAGATGGGGACTTGGCGGCGGGGAAGACTGAACCTCCCAGCATGCTTTGCAGCCCGGCCGAGAGGCCCGACGTCTAGTGATGGGGAACCTTTGGTGCTCTACGCCGCCAAATCGGCTGTAGCTGTTGAGGTTGAGCCCGGGGCCTGGGAATTGGACGCTCGCAGAGGGGGAAAATGGAAGCGTGGCGCTGTGTGAGGAGGGGCTACGGCCGCTGTGCGGTGGGGAGAGGCAGGTCAGTAGGGCTGGGTGGCGGGAGGGAGGAGGGAGGGGCGGGCGGCCTGGGGGCGGGCGGCCAGGGTTAACCGGGGCGGGGCGGGGTGGGGAGTGGGGGTTGGACGAGGAAGAGGGTCCGGGACGCGGTACCGTCAGGACGGACCTCTGGAGACCCTGAGGGATAGGTAAACCCGGCGCGCAGCCGGAGGGCGCTCGGCCCACGGGGTCCGGGGTCCGGGGCCCGGGCGCGGAGCGCGTCGGCCATGGGCCGGGTTCGTGCTTTCCGGACCAGGTTGGCCTCAGAGTCCCCGCCCTTTTCCCCCAACCCAAACCTCCGAGCCAGCCTGAGCCTCCGGGTCCCCGGCCTCCTTCCCAAACCCTGCAGCCCCTTCCGGGAGCTGCCGGTCTGCAGGAAGGGGTTGGTTTGTTGCTGTGTTGGTGCCTCTCGAACTTTAGTCACTGGGATCCCAACCTTTACGATTATTACCAAATTCTCGTCCCACATCTGTATTACTTACTGGATATTTTTCTTGAAATTGACTCACTTTTTAAAAAAGCACTCCAATCGGTGCTGCACACGTTACCGTCTCCCTAAGCAGTATCCGTGAGATCTTGGGTTTGGTATACTGATTTTTTTTCCTAATACATTTTGAAATGGATACTTAGATATAAAATTTTTTTTAAGTTTAAATGTGTACCACGCGAAACCGACTGGTGTACCACACGTGGGAAACACAGCACTCTGTTAGTTTTTACATAAGTTGTGGGGATCTGGTTTTAACTCCTGTAGTCTTGGGACTTGACAGTTCAGTTCAACAGTGTTTCCTGAGTACCAGCTGTGTGTCAGGCACTGTGCTAGGCACTTGGGAAGAGACCCAGATTAAAATGAATAAGAAGGCTCTGGCCGTGAAGGAGCTCATCATTTTAAAAGAAAACAAAAGTCTGTATAAGTAACTACAGATACAGAGAATGTTTTGTAGTACAAGTATTATATTTCAATACGGTAGCTTATTGGGATAGAAAATGTACGGGCAAGCCCCAAATCTCTATGACTTTCAGAGTTGTCACAAAGCAGGATACACTACCCTTGTCATGCCTTTAAAGATTTACAATTACATTGAGTTTAGAGAACAGTTTGAAAATGTGTAAACTGCTCGATAAATTTATGTAACAGTTAAGAATTTAAATGCTGTTAAAATGAAACAAATGTAACATATAAAAGTCAAATAACAGTTAAATACAATTTAAGCAAAATTCTTTTGGTGATAAAAGTGGACATTATTGACACTATCTTGGAAATGTACCTTTAATGAATTCTGGAGGAAACGATAGAAGTTTTTCTCAGAATCTTAGCATTTTGCCAGAATAGTGTAGTAGAAAGAAGGTGGTGCTTGAGTTGCATTGTTTCTTAAGAGAGCCTGAGAGCGATATATCTATTCAAAATAATAATAACACTACTTTGGAGACATTTTTCATGGTATAACCTATCATATAATTGGTATCAGATAATTGATGCTGTTGGGTTTGGAGTGTTGCTGAATTTCTAGTAAGTAATTCTCTTTCATTTCCCTCAAGGAGAAGCATGCTTTAAATTAAAAGAAAAAAAAAAAGGGAGTAGCATGGAACAATAAATTATCTACCTACTGATTAGCAAGAGAGGTACTTTTATGAGGTAGTGATAGGCTTTTGTTTTGTTAGCTATAAAGATGTTTGGAAAATATAACCTTGGTATAAAAAACATGTTCAAAAACATGTTTTTACTCCAAACCCAGGTTGGAGAGATTCACTTTAATTGTAGTCACCTTATGTGTTCTATATTTGATTTAAGTATTATGTTTGCTGTGGACTTTATTTGTCCATTGAGTTTTATTAGTTGCTAGAAAGCTACTCTGAATACAGTTTGGTGATTGATTCAACACAGTTGAATTGTGTGGACTTTTAGAAGTGCATCTGGTGTTTCGGGAGGTAGGTGGATTCTATGTTAAGTGTTTAGAATACCATTCATAGTTGTTTAGGGAGAGTATTGAGATATTGCCACTAGTAGTTAAGTAATGGCTGCTTTTTCCCCCATCCTTCACAGATTTAGAAGTCAGATTTTAAATATTAGACATTACCTTCCCTTGAGGAAACATTTAGATTTTGTGTGCTACAGCTGAACAAAAAGTGGTGCCTGAAGGAGTTTATTTATTTCTTTTAGATACCCCATGTTACCCCATCACCAGAAGAGTCTGGGCAGAGACTGGACTGCACCGTGGGAGAATCTGCAAAGGTGTTGCTGGAACAGACATATTTCTAGTTGTATGAGGTGGCCTGGACATTATTCTCGTGCTCCTTACCCATACTTCAGTAGTAGGCATTTTTCACTAAATTGGAGACCACCTTGTTTGTTTGAGTCTAGAACTCAGTTTCAGTACTGGAACTGGAGACCTGACAACCTGAGCCAGACATCTTTGATTCATCTCTCTAGTTACATCATGAACTCTGAGGGAGATGAGCCTTCATCAAAACGAAGAAAACACCAAGGTAAAGGTGACATTTATCTTGGTGCAGAAATAGACATAAGCCACAGAGTAATTGAAACTTTCATATTTAATCCTTAAGAAAACCTGCAGGTTTTAGAGGTGTTGATGTTTATTTTTAGCCAGTAGTTTTCTGTTACGAAAAAGGAAATTCTTTTTTAAAATTAAGACTTTTAAAAAGAAATCTTCAATTAATTGTGTATTTCTGGCAGTAAAAATAGAAGTGACTCTACATATAGACTAAAGTTGGAAAACAATGGAGGACTAGATTAAAACATTAAGTTTAATTTAAGAATAATTTTTAAATTCAGTGTTTTTGAAACAAAGGTCCTTAGACTTCTTAGAAATTGGTGGATGTATGCTTGGGAGTCCACAGAGCTATTAAAAAAAACCATGTTTTCATTTTAATGTTAGCTTTATTATATAAGACAAAATAATTTCCCTAAATAGAAACAATCATAAATGAAAGCTATTTTCTTACAGAATCAGATTTTAGCTTATTAAATTTATATTTCTCATACTGGGATCTGTAGACATCTCGAGAGTCTGTGGGAAGTTTTATCTTTTAACCACATCTTATTCAACTTTGAGACAATTTTTTCTAGATATCTTGATTATTTCTATTTTTCTCATATTCTTTTTACTCTAAACAATTCACTAGGCTCTCTGTGCTGCCAGCCCAGCCCTACCTCCAAAGTATACATGAGTTGTCTAAGTAAATTTGGAATTGTCTTTCTTACTGAGCTGTGGTTTTCAGTGCAGATCATTCCTCTGAAGATATGAAAATAGGCTGTGTGAGTGTTACTGTGTAGGAAGCTGACCTAAGTTTGTCAAAGGATGGCATTCACAGTGTCTCACCTGGAAGTCAGAGCTAGATTAGTTAGTGCTCTTTCAAGTCGAACTTCTACTACACATTTAAGTAGAAATTCTAAGCACTCAAAAGTGAAAATCTATTTGTATAGCACTTAACCACCACATGTGTTTATAAACAAAGCTTTGTTTGAATGATTAAAAAGTGTATTTAGAGACATTAAAATTAGGTTCCTAAGGACAACGCATACTTTATAAATCTAGGGCTGTATGATGACATGAGATAGCTTCTCATTCACGCATTCATTGTTCATCAGGACGGCACACTCCTCTTCTGTTTAGCCTTTTGTGATACATCAGGTGTGCTCTCAGATGGAGCGGTGGTGTAGTGACACAAGCATGGGCTTAGGAGCCGCTCCCTGCTCTCATTCTGCGCCACCACTAGTTGTGTGGGTTTGGACAGGTCACTGAACCTCTCTGCTCCTTGGTTTCCTAGTGTAAAATAATGCCTACTTTGAAAGCCTGTGGAGGCATGAAGTGAGATATGTCAAAGTGCCTAACACACTGTTGGCTTCATAGTAGGTACTCAGAAAATCCTGGTTGTTGTTGTTTTCCCTTTAATGGATGGGGAATTACATTTACAGACTGATAAACTTTGATTGCAACCTGACTCTCTATATGTCCGTTCTTCCTAGGTATTGTGACTAAGGAAAATGCTCTTCGTTAAGCCATATTTGTGACTTCTGATATTTCACTAATACTACTTTTCAATCAAGAGAACAGCATTGCTAACTTGCCTATCACTTTAAAGTGGTATTTGAAGGATTTGTGTGACACAATTATGACCTTTTAATTAGGCACCCTAAAAACCCGATCGGGCCTATTGCTTACTTTCTTTGATTCATCTGTCTTCTCTGCTGTGATCACCTTGTTGCTCCTGACATGGAAGGTATATAAGCTTTTGTAGTGTGAATTTATGTTGTGAAGTATGTGAAGGCCAAAGACTATCCACTCTCTCAGTAGTTTTCAGATTGTCTTCCAGGGTGCCCTAGCATTCAAACACATTTCTGTATGTTTATTAAAAGCAAATGTGGTCAGGATAAAATGTGTTTACCCCATCATCCCAGCTCCTGTCCCAACGTAGCAGGGACTGATGGTCATGACATGAAAAGTAATGCCAAAGGGTTATACAAGCTGTAGAAGTCTGAAAGCCACTGTATTAATTTGATAATCTGATGGTCTCAGTTATTTAAAAAATGGAATTGCAAAAAGACTTGGTTACAAACTCTTAATTGCCAGGACTATACAAATCTTAATGCTTTTATATGCCTTTATATATACATATTCTACAAGAAAGTACGAATGATTTTTTTAGACTTTCATCTTTCATATTTTAATGCAGTGGTGCCATCAGGGTAGTGCTGTAAGTTTGTGATGGTAGCTTACATTTTGTTTGTATGACTAGAGCCCTTTCCATCTCGTATACATATAAAGACTTAATGATTTGTGGCTAAAACCATAGACAGTCCCAAGTTGATAAATGAATTGTGTTCTAGATAATCAGTTCTTAAGAATCAGTTCTGTTTTCCTCATAGAAGCTATGTTATAAATCTCAGAGTAGTTGTGTGGAGTCAGTGTAATTTGCTCTGTTTCTGGCCTTTAGGGGTAGGATTCTCCATTTTCAGTGAAGGATAAGGAAGGGGATAGTTTCCTTCTCTTTCCTGGGCATAGGACAAGCTCTAGGCTAAATTATGTAATAGTTGAACGCTTTTGTTTAGTTTGGTTTTCTTTCCTTCCACCATTTTTTCTTAAGCTTTCTCCTCAGGCTCCTAGTACCTTCATGGTATCATAATTCCAACTCCCCTGTTCCACCCAGACCTCGCTATTCATAAAAATTACCTTCCTCTTCTGTCCTCTGGTCAAAATTCCTATTCCCTCAGTGCAGCAGATATCAGCATTTAGATTTTGAGGGAAGAAACCTGATTAAAGTCAATTTACCAGAGTATATTTTAAAATTTTTACTTCATTGGCATTTTTATAGAGTGTACTGACACTTTTTTCTTCCAGTTTTATTGAGATATAATTGACATACCAGCCCTGTATAAGCTTAAGGTGTATAGCATAATGATTTGACTTACATACATCATGAAGTGATTATCACAATAAGTTTTGTGAACATCCGTCATTCCACAGAGACACAAAAGTAAAGAAATATTCTTCCCTGTGATGAGGACGCTTAGGATTTACTCTCTTAACAGTTTTCCTATAGAACACACTGCAGTGCTCATACATTGATCATGTTGTACATCACATCCCTAGTATTTATTCATCTTATAACTGGAGGCTTGTACCTTTTGACTGCCCTCAACCAGTTCCCCCTCCCCACTAGAGTGTGTTGATATTCTGACTGTAAATATACCGTCATTGTAGAAGATTTGGAAGAATCTACCACAGTCCTTCCTCTCAGAGACAATTACTCTTAAAAACAGTGGTATGTTTCCCTTTAGTCTTTTTTCCCCCATATATAAAATATTTTTCTTCAATTTAATTTTTAATTGGTGAAATTTTAGGGATTGTCATCCAGTGAAGTGAAAACCTTTTTGCAGGAAAAGGGAGATATTCTAGGGCTCAGATTTTTTTCATATCATCCAATCATGCTCAAAAGTCCATCTTCAAATCTTTTTGTTTCCCAAGTTCATCCCATTTCTTGTTTTCCCCTTCTTTTGAGCTTATAGATTCTCTAAAATGTTCCACTTTTTTTTTTTCATGGCTTCCATGGCAGTAAGAGTATCCTCTTTAATGGTGGGGTGAGGAAGACAAGATCAAAGGGGGTGTGTGTGTGTCTGTGTATATATACATATATATAAACATATATACTTAGTGGTGTGTGTCTGTATCTATAGTGATACACATATATATAAATTTATTTTTAGTCGTCATTTCTAAGTCAAAGACTGCCTATAATTGCAAAATCTCATGCTATTTGATCCTCTTCTCATCACTTTATCAGGGTACATGGTGTCTTTGCAGAATATAAACTATCACACATTCGTGGTTGCTGCATGCTAGGTTTGTCAGTCAGGCATTATCATTTACTAGCATTCTGTAGCTGTGTTACATTTAACTTTTGCTTTGGTGTGCATTAAAAATATTTCTTTTGCTTATTTTGTTTGCATTCTTCCAGTAATACTGCTTCCATTTATTGTCATTATATACCCTTCATTCATGTCTAAACCAGATTTCTCAGGTGAATTGTTTCTGGAACTTAGTTAAGCATTTGATGATCTTATCATACTAATAGGTGATAAAATACAATGTGAAATCACCTTATTGAAAGGCCAGCTGTGACATATAAATATATTATCATGGTTATGAAGTTGCTGAGCATGTCTGTGGCAGAGCCACTTCGTAACCATGGGGAAGTGAGAAACCGTGACCCCAATATAGTCAGTTTTATTAACACACACTCTCAGCCTCCAAAATGACTTGCTAGACCCTTTTAAACTGTTTTGTACCTCTTGGTCAGTCAATGTATCATTTTACTGCCTTTGTAATCAATTTGATGACAACTTCTAGTTATTAAGTACTACACTGCCATTGCCTAGGGAAAAACATTCTGTTCATTGCCTATAGGAATGTTTAAAAGGCAAGAAAATACTTATATACAGGAAAAATATGATCCCGTTTTTTATTAATTCTTTGTATTTTATCTAATATATTTTAACAGGCACAATAAAACGGCATTGGGAAGATGTATGTAACCATAACAAAGAAGAAACGAAGATCCTAGGAGACAAAAATGATGACCCCATATGTGAAGACAGTGAGAACAAGTTTGACTTTTCAGTGATGTCCTATAATATACTTTCTCAAGATTTATTGGAAGACAATTCACACCTTTATAAACACTGCCGGCGGCCAGTATTACACTGGAGTTTTAGGTTTCCCAATATTCTGAAAGAAATTAAACACTTTGATGCAGACGTAAGTACAAAATATCATCAAAATTCTTCACATAAGGAAGAGTTGGATTCATTTCTGAACTAAATGGTTTTATCCCTTTTGTTTGTAGGGTAAGAAGGGAAGACATTAAATATAGTGATGAGGGAATTCCCTGGCGGTCCAGTGGTTAGGACTCTGCACTTTCACTGCCGAGCGCCTGGTCGGGGAACTAAGATCCCACAAGCCACAGCGTGGCCCAAAAATAAATAAATAATAAATAAATAAATATAGTGATGGAACAGTTTTTAACAAGGTATCATAACTTTGGAGGAATAACTTGCTAATGATTGTTGATCTAAATAATTATATAATGTTTCAAATAAGATCCAAAAAGTTTTAAGTGTCGATCAGTTTTGAGACAGGGACTGGCACCATATTAAGTATTCAGTAAATATTTCCTTTGATTCAAAATTTAAATAATTCGTGCAAAAATTTATTTAGATGATAGCATTCGAAAAATTATCTCCTAAGAAAGTCCTAGGGGCTTCCCTGGTGGCGAATCTGCCTGCCAGTGGATTAAGAATCCGCCTGCCAATGCAGGAGACACGGGTTCAAGCCCTGGCCTGGGAAGATCCCACATGCCGCGGAACAACTAAGCCCGTGGCCACAACTACTGAGCCTGCACTCTAGAGCCCGCGAGCCACAACTACTGAGCCCACATGCCACAACTACTGAGCCCATTTGCCACAACTACTGAAGCCTGCGCACCTAGAGCCCATGCTCCACAACAAAAGAAGCCACAGCAATAAGCCCGTGCACCACAACGAAGAGTAGCCCCTGCTCGCCGCAATTAGAGAAAAGCCTGCGTGCAGCAATGAAGACCCAGTGCAGCCAAAAATAAATTAAATAAAATAAATTTAAAAAAAAAAAGGACTAGAAGGATTTAGTACTAATGAACATGTAAATTCAGGAAAAATATTCCAACATATAAATATAAATATTTCCTTTGGTAAATACCAGTTTTGGATAATAAGAGGGCTTCATGTGATTAAAGGTCAGGGTTTTGGGGACTGATCAAATTTGGAGACATTAATTTGATAGATCTATACATTACAAGAAAAAAATTTTTTTATTTCAGCTTTCATCAGGTTTTTAGAATTTTAGAAACCTATTTTTAAAGACAAAAGCACCAGAAAATTCATATTTGCATTTTTTTGTTTTAATTCAAGCCATGTTTTTTCTTTTAAGGTACTTTGTTTGCAAGAAGTGCAAGAAGATCATTATGGAACAGAGATCAGGCCAAGTTTGGAATCATTGGGTACAGTGTAACTTTTACTTTAGCCAGATTTACTTAATAGGTTGTTAAAGTATAACTTGCTAATAACAAAGATGTGTGGTGTATTTGGACCAAAAATCTTAATTTTGAAGAAACTTAATATGCATTTCAAAAGGTCAGGAAAAGATTGAGGTATATCAAATGGGACCTTTTGTGTTAATACATAATTTTAATTCGGATGGAAAGGTATGCAAGAATCTCTTAATAGCTTCCTTTCCAGGAGTTGCTTTGCCTACTCCCAGAGCCCTAAGATTCTGAGTTCCGTGAGATCAGGGACCATCGTGTCTAGTTCATCATCATATAATACCAGTGTCCACCGTGTGTAATGGATAGAAGCTGAAAATCTGTTTGGTGAGTGAATACCTCTAGAAACAGGTTGTCAGTTTGAGAAATGCTGCCTACTTTGCATTCATTCATGCAGCAAATATTGATATTTTTTGAGTGCCTACTATACACCATGCACTGTTCTAGGCAGTGGGGATACAGCAGTGAGCAAAACAGGCAACAGTGTCTGCCCTTGGGGAGCATACATTCTAGTGGAGAAAGGCCAAGAATAAACTAAACAAACAAGTAAATAGTGCCTTAGGTAATGGTAGTTTTCTGGAGAAAAGCAAATGGGTCAGGTTTCAGTTTTAAACAAAATGATCAGAGAAGGTAACATTTGAGTAAAGATGAAGGAGGTGAAGTAACAAGCCATGGCTAGAGCTTTCCAGGTAGTGGAGATAGCAAAGGAAAGGCGCTGAGGTTGGAGTGCCTTAAGGCAAGTGAAGCTGCTGTGTGTGGAGTGGAGCAAGCGGGGAAGAATTAGAGGCAAAAAGGTGAGAGATATGGGGTTGGGGGGTGAGGGGGCAGATTACTATAAGGCCTCACTGTCTTTGTCATGACTCTGACTTTTGTTAGGATGGAAATGAGAATGTGATAATGTACACGTATGTCACCCTGAAGTCTGCCAGTAAAAAAATCTATTTGACCCAGTCTCAGACTTTTTTGATTCTAACACTTATTAACATCCTACATTACTAATGTTTTGCAGAATACACTTTGGTAAACATTGTTCAAAAAATTAGGAGAACTGTGTTTTGCCATACAGATAATTTTTTGTGTGTGTGGCAAAACACAGTTCTTCTAATACTTATATATATAAAAAACCAGCCATCTTCGTTTAAAATTTTTTTCTTTCCTCTAGGTTATCACTGTGAATACAAGATGCGGACAGGAAGGAAACCTGATGGCTGTGCCATTTGCTTCAAACATTCCAAATTTTCCCTCTTATCAGTGAACCCAGTGGAATTCTACCGCCGTGATGTTCCTCTATTGGACAGAGACAATGTTGGATTAGTGTTACTCTTGCAGCCCAAAATCCCAAGTGCTGCCTCCCCTGCGATCTGTGTGGCTAACACACATCTGTTGTATAACCCAAGGCGAGGTGATATTAAACTGACCCAATTGGCAATGCTTCTGGCAGAGATTTCCAGTGTTGCCCATCAGAAAGATGGCAGCTTCTGCCCCATTGTTATGTGTGGTGACTTTAATTCTGTTCCTGGTTCTCCACTCTATAGTTTTATAAAGGAAGGGAAATTGAATTATGAAGGACTTGCCATAGGAAAGGTACGTGCTCGCTTCCTCATTATTAGGAGGTGGACTTAGTCTCTCTCTTCATTGTAAAGTGAGGATAGTCATCATAGGGCTGTTTGAAAACCTTGATGAGTCAGTACCCTCACTTTACCAACCTGTGATGATGATTTACAGCTACTGATAAGTAATTATATTTACTTGATTGAATTTCACCTTTTCCATCTATTTGTGGCAACATTCTGCTTGGAGGAATTGACAGGCAGTAAAAAATTCAGAATAGGGGAGGAGAAGAAAAATAAAAGCATTGACAGACATGAGTACTGCGTAAATAAGGAACTACTTACAAGGTGGCAGAATAGAATTTTGAATGCTGGATGTGGGCAATATAGTTGGCAAAACAGTAATTTAGTATTTATTTATTATATAAGTTTCCCTTTACACAATGATAAATATTTTAATTCTTTAGCTGAGTGTAATTTAGCCTATGTTTTTATTTTCATTGTACTTTCTTTTGCTTACTTTAGATCATTTCATCTTCGGTATATTTAACCAAAATAAACTCTCCACCACTGAGTTTTGAATGATAGTTTAAAATTTTATAAGAGTTGATCTCTCTTAGTATTTTATGTAACAGGAAATATATTGCAGGTAGTAAAAAAGGAGGAGCAGTATTAGTCCAAAACTATAGATCGTTTAGATTTCCAAATTAGACAAAAACATGCATAGGAAAAGATTGCCATTTACATGTAAATAATAAGTGCTTTCTGAACTGTATTTGAACAAGATTTTATAAGCACAGATAATCAATGTAATGAATAAAGGGTAATATTTACCATTCTTGGATTCCCTTTTATCTAAGAAATAAACTTTTCAGTACACAAACTATTTAAAATCTATTCACCTAAGATACCTGTTGAAATTTTGTTTAGGTATCTGGCCAGGAACAGTCTTCACGGGGACAAAGAATTTTATCTATTCCAATTTGGCCCCCAAACCTAGGTATCTCACAGAACTGTGTGTATGAGGTACAGCAGGTACCAAAAGTAGAAAAGACAGGTAAGTGTTTGCAATACATTTTGGCAGTCTTGATAATAGTGTTCCATTTGAAGACATAAAACTAAATTTTTAAAGGGATAACATCTCAGGGATGAATATTCATATATAAAAGCATATAGTTGTTTGCTTATTCCTTTTTTTTTAAGAGCTCTAAATTTACCTTTTTAAAATTCAGCTTCCAAAATTATCTTTGCATGAATTACTTGCATGTTGCTTTGGAAATGTTTGTGTTTTATTTTTGCTAATTCTGGAGATTATCAAAACATAGATACCAGAATGAACCATTTAACTAGGCATCTATCTAAATTAGATATGTCTTAAATATTGTTCCTAGAGTAAAAGGACTATACTAAGGCAAGCTAGAACAAAACAATACATTGATAGTATTAATATATTTCTCTTTGTTCTTACAGACAGTGATCTGACACAAACACAGCTGGACAAAACAGAGGTCCTAGTAACAGCTGAAAAGTGAGTTTTGGAAAGCAACAATAGACAGTTGCTGACTTTAGTTGAGTAAAGAAATCATGTCTCAAAAATCACTTGGATGAAAAATGAAGTTGATGATATTTTATGCTGGTGAAGAATGCTGGCTCTTAAGTCAAATAGACCTGAGTTCCAGCCTTGACTTTGCTACTTTTTAGCTGTGTGATTTTTGAGCAAGAAATTTAACATCTCTAAGGTTCAGTTTCTTTATCTATAATTTGGGTTGTTGTGAAGATTAGATGAGACAAAGCATGTAAAACTCAGTGTTTGACATATAGTAAGTGCTTAAGCAGTGCTGTTTATAGAAGCAGCTTGTCCATGGACCTGAACAGGCTAGTAAATTTATTATCTTTGAAATTTATTGCTATTATATATTTAAACAAAGGTCAAGATCACAGAAAAATATCTTTCAGATTTCAAGAGGACCTTTAGCCTCCTTTGACTTACTGGATCTTGAAACAAATCTATAGGAGAATTGATCCAAAAAAAGAATATGTCTGTAGAAAAGACAATTATTTATACGTAACTCTTAAACTACAGGAAAAGGTCATCAAAGGTAGCTGGGTGAAGATGCCTGGATTTCTTTTTATTAAAGAATCATGAATGTTTAGGGCTGTGGTTGAGAAACAGATGTATATTAATACAACAGGATGGAGACTTAACTCTTGTCTCTTGGGAGATTCTTGAAATGTCTTGATTGTTTCATATTGTGGCTCTTTTATAGCTTTGACTTTTGTTTAACATTTAAATTTAGGGACCACCTCTCATTCTTTTTATCTGCTTTCTCCTCAGTCTTATTTTATTTTGTATATCTTGTTTTGGGAAAATATCTCATATGTAAGAATTAGTAAGAAACAAAGCAATTTATTTGAATTTTTGAAACAGAATATATAAAAATCTGTGATTAAAACTTTCAAAGTAAAAACTTCCCTGAGTAAGATTAATAAAAAGGCTACTCTTACTAACAAATACTTAGTTTTGAGTAATTCTAAAATCTTTTTATAACAAAATGGGGTATAAGAAAAGATACTTTTAAGTATATAAATACAGTGTGTTTATACGCATAGCTTATATCTGTAAACTGAAATGTTGGTAGTAAGATAACAGTTTGCAGGAGACCTATTTTACATTTAAAAATATTGTAAATATAAGTCCTTAGACATAAAAAGTTGCTAAAACTTGGAAGTAGAGCATCTTGAAGCAATTACCTTTGCTTATTGACATATGAGCTCTTTAAAAGCAGAGCAACATCTTTATTTGTGTATTCTCAGCACATAAGATGAGATAGTGCCTGGGACTTAGTACATGCTTGGTAAATGTTTGTTGGGTGAATAAAAAAAAAGGTTTTTTTAAATTTTGTTTTCTTTTGTGACATAAAAGATCCTTAAAATTCATGATGTGTTAATAGGAAATGATTTTTAAACCTTTTACCCATAACATTATGTGTATTTGTAGTGTGGGGTAAATGTAAACCATTATAGAAGCTGTTTTAAGATACAGTATGAGGAAATTCCCTGGCGGTCCAATGGTTAGGACTCCACGCTCTCAGAGGGCCCAGGTTCAATCCCTGGTCAGGGAACTAAGATCCCGCAAGCCGTGCAGTGCAGCCAAAAAAAAAAAAAAAAGATGCAGTACAAAATTATCTCATATACCATACCAAGAACAGTCATGGTAAAATATAACCCCTCTGACATCAGAAGTCTGTTAGTTCTAAATAGCATTCCTAAAGGCCACTTTAATTTTCCTTCTTAAAAACAACAAAAAAACTTATAAATTGTTTAAGAATATGTGTTCATTCGCAAGTGAAGGCTCTCAAATATGTTATAATTAATTTTAAAAGTCACATTAGTCGGTTAAGTATTGAGCTCCCCACTCCCACCCCACCCCATGTATCACAGCTCTGTTAATGGGTTTTGGATATCACTACATGAATAAAGGAATGCAAAATTGTGATATGGTCTATTTAAATAAAGGTTGTCCTATTGTCTGGTTTTGTCTGGAAATTAAGTGAAAAAGTGGTTTAAATAGGAGGAATTATAAAAATCATGAAGAACTTGATGGATGCGAAATACTTTTTCTTTTCAATTTAGATTATCTTCAAAGTTACAGCACCATTTCAGCTTGTCATCTGTTTATTCACATTATTTTCCTGACACTGGAATTCCAGAAGTGACCACCTGTCATTCCCGAAGTGCCATAACTGTGGATTATATTTTCTATTCTGCTGAAAAGGAAGGTGTTGCTGGGCAGCCAGGTAAAGAATGCACGTAATCTTAAATTCTGCTTGAGAACACAGTAACTAAAACTTCAGGGCTAAAGTTGAGAAAGCTAGCTAAACATCTAGATGTTTAGATTTAGAAATTAAAAATATTTTTTTTTAAAACATGGGAATTCTTATTAATTTTTTTAAAGTATTTGTTTATTTATTTATTTATGGCTGTGTCGGGTCTTCGTTTCTGTGCGAGGGCTTTCTCCAGTTGTGGCAAGCGGGGGCCACTCTTCATCGCGGTGCGCGGGCCTCTCACTATCGCGGCCTCTCTTGCTGCGGAGCACAGGCTCCAGACGCGCAGGCTCAGTAATTGTGGCTCACGGGCCCAGCTGCTCCGCGGCATGTGGGATCTTCCCAGACCAGGGCTCGAACCCATGTCCCCTGCATTGGCAGGCAGATTCTCAACCACTGCGCCACCAGGGAAGCCCTAAAAATATTTTTAAATTGGTAATATATTTGGCAGATTGGTGATATATTTGAGTAAATCAGTTTATCACCTGCAGAAGTTGGAGGCAGTGGAACACCTCAAAGCAAATTGCTACCCAAGAATTACATCCTCAGCTCTACGCTCCAGTCCCAGTCAGCTTCTGAGGTAGAGCACAGATCTTTCATAGTGCCCTTTGGTTTTACTCTCCATACATTTATGTTTTTCTTGTGACAGCAACATCATACAGTTTTGTACTTAAATTTTACTGAAGTATGCTGCCTTCATTTTAGGGCCTTGCTTGTACTGCCAACAATTGACAGTTGTGTCATGTTGAGCCTGGAATATTGGTTCTTCCTGGAAAGAGAAGTCTATAATACATGTGTTTTCAAAAAGCAAAGGTGATAACACACTCTTCCTTGTATGATTCAATGAAAACAAGATTTTAAATACTAATCAAAGGACTTAACATGGAGAAGAAAGTGCCATTTAAAGTAACTGGAAGTCAAAAATATATTCAGAAAACTGAAAATCCTAAATGTGGGCAGCTATTTTGTTTTTCCTGATTTTCCCCTTTTTTCTTTTCCTTTTTCTTTTTTCAGTGCTACTTTTCTTTTCCCATCTGTTTGTTTGTTTGTTTTCTCCTTCACAAGGATAACCTTACTAGTAACATTCAGGAGGTGGTTTACTCCTCTCTGCTAGATCAACTCTGCAAAATAAGCTTGCTTTGAATTTGTAGTGTTCTGGTAGTTGTCATACTGAAGAACACTCACTAGGTGGCGGAAGTGTGCCATGGACCAGCATCGCTAATGTTAGCATTAAGAGCGCATCCTCTTTTACTCTACTTCCATGGGTACTGAGTCTCTGGGACCAAACTATACTAATTTATTCTGCAGTCACCTCATAAACGTCCTATTCAGATGTGGCTTGGTCTGTCTGATTTTATACAACTACAGAAAGGTTGATGGGTGAATTTCTTAGGTAGTTGTCAATCTCAAATTATTCTTAACATCTTATGTGTTGCATTGATATTTTCTTCTAAAGATTATTTGCAGAAGTTGAAATAGAAAAAAAAATCTGAAATAGAAAAAAACAAGGATCTGAAACTTGTTTGTTAGAGAATTATAATTAGGTTATATCACAATAAAAATTTAACCATATTCTAAAAACTGTTTCATATTAGACTTCCAGAAGGGTGTCAAGCTATATATCATTGTTGTTTTAAAAGAAAAAAAAGATTTGTATGATTTACAGTAACCTGTTGTTTCACTAAATATGTATATGTTTCTTTAATGTAGGAGCCGAAGTTGCTTTGGTTGGTGGCTTGAAACTTCTAGCTAGACTGTCACTTCTTACAGAACAAGACTTATGGACTGTTAATGGACTTCCAAATGAAAATAACTCTTCGGATCATCTGCCTTTATTGGCTAAATTCAGACTTGAGCTCTGACTCTTCTTTGATTACATATATACTGTGCTTATGTTCTTATATTTATGTTCTTTTTCAAAGAATATAAAGTTGTACTTAAGAGTTTGCATGTTACTTATTTTTACGCTATGGAATTTCTGAAGAGGTTATGTTAAATGCTTGAAACAGGTAGCAGAAGAAACAAGTTTACAACAATTTTCTTTTTTTGATAATGAAAAAATATTTTCCTGACAAGTGAGATCTAAACGCTCTTTATTGTAAAAGAGTTGTAAATATTTATTCTAAATTCCAGTAAAACTGACAGTGATTTTTAAATATAGTGCAGTTTCTTTAGTCCTCTTAGTAAAGAATTTCATGTTTTTGGCAAGCTTTACAGTGGATCCAAAATATCTTTGAGTTCTTACAAACCACAACTCATTTCCCTTGCAGAGGCCCGATTTCATCATGAGGATCATGTTTGTTGAGTCCTAAGTAGTTCATCTCAGAAATCATTGGGTTCACAAGTGTCCAACCAACAACCCTTGTAGTTTGTTTTTGAGGGGGCTCAGAAAGGCTTTTTAAAATTGTACAAATTGCTTAATCCATCTTATTACTATCCTGAGCCATGTAATATGCCTGCATTTTATTGGGGAAATATAGGGCACCATAACTAGTAGGATGAAGTGCTTTACACAAGCCCACTTTCCATCCTGTCATAGACCATTGCAGGATACCTAGGAGAGGCAGAGATTGGGGTTATGCCTTGTGTTTCCCTAGTAATTTTTTTTTTTTCTATTCAGTTTCAAGAAAAGATCCCTGGATTGGGAAAGATATTTTATTTTACTTAACTAATCCTGTAGAAATTTATTTTATTAGGAAACTTATATTTGGAACAAAGTGGCAGCTATAAGGTTATTTTTATTTTGCCTTAGAAATAAGAGGAAGCCAGCAAAACTCTAGAGAGATATCAACTTGGAGACCTAATGCTCGTAAGTAGTAACTTGAACTGTTTTGTTTTGTTGTGGTTTAACTGTTGGGGTTTTGTTTCTAAAATGTTTTATCATGATGCAGCAGTGTGAGATGATGCTGATTTTTTTTATAAAGTGGTGAAGAGCAGGCCTAAAAAATCCTGTAGTTGGCTCTGTGTGTTTGAATCAAAAATTTTTAAACGTAAGTGAAAATTTCCTCTTTTTTAGACATTGGGATCAAAGAATTATGTACATTTTTACTAAGTAGTAGTTTTATATTGAATTATACTGAATTATACAAGTTTTTACAGTGGGTTTTCTTAATAGAATACTTCATCTTAAATTAGAAAGCAGCAGCTACTTTATAGTCTTGGACTTTAAAAGTTTTTCTACCAAAGTATTTACTACAATTTTAAAAAAATAAACCAGATAAATACCCCCAAAAGGCATGTGGGTTACAAGGATTTGCCTAGTAAAAATTATAGCGATAAGCAAGTACTTTTAACTGTTTAATGTCTCACTTTCTCTTACAGTATTAACTATAGTTCTAGGATTTTTCATTTCGTAGTAACAGTTTTCAGAAAATTGTATGTTCTAATTAGCAGATATTGTCATCATTAAATAATAACAGCACATAGTATATTTATCCCCTTTTAGTATTGGGGAAAGAAAAATGAAGATTCATTGATTACTACATTGTGTTGTGTGAATTTATTAACTAACTTTATATATAGGTATTGTTGATAAACATCCCTGAAAACCTCTATGAAAACTTAATTTGTTGTATCCTGATTAATATATTGTGATTTTAGGCCCTTTTCATGCACTTCACTTCAATAGAGTTAATCCATAAAATTGCTTTCTACTTTTGCTTATAGAATGAAGTATTATTTTGTGTACAGGAGGCCAAAGGGTCCATGTAACATCATAGCTTTTTAAAGCTCCACTAGGGGCTTCTCTGGTAGTGCAGTGGTTAAGAATCCACCTGCTCAATGCAGAGGACATGGGTTCAGTCCCTGGTCCGGGAAGATCCCACATGCCGCGGAGCACCTAAGCCCGTGTGCCACAACTACTGAGCGTGCAAGCCACAACTACTGAAGCCTGTGCGCCTAGAGCCCGTGCTCCACAACAAGAGAAGCCACTGCAATGAGAAGCCTGCACACTGCAACGAAGAGTAGCCCCCACTTGCTGCAACTAGAGAAAGCCTGTGCACAGCAACGAAGACCCAGTGCAGCCAAAAATAAATTAAATTTATAAATTAAAAAAAAAAAAGCTCCACTAAAATTAACGTCCATTTGTCTTTACTTTTTTTGGTCAGAAGAGTTAATAACTCTGTTGGATCCTTGTATTTATCTGCCAAAATTAAATTAATTTAAATTTGGTTAACTGCTGAAACCAAATCTCCCAGTCTCAAGCGCTATGCTGTCCAAGTGTGTGTGTGTGTGTGTGTGTGTGTGTGTGTGTGTGTGGCTTTTTGTTTTTGTTTTTTTTAGTTCCCTGACCAGGGATTGAACCCTGACCAGGGATTGAACCTGGGCCATGGCAGTGAAAGCACTGAGGAGTCCTAATCCCTGGACCTCCAGGGAATTCCCTATGCTACTTAAGTTTTAAATAGAAAGGGATATTTTGTGGAGTAATGAAATTTTGGCTTTACTGTAGCTTTTGCTATCAGTATGTGTGTTTGAAATCATCTTTTTTGGAATTTAGCAGCTGTCTGCTTTTAACCCTTTGCTTTCATAAAAAAACTAAGATCCAGAGAGTTCAAGGGGTTGGAGAAACATTCACGTCAAGTCATTTGCACTTTTTCCCTGCAAGTTACCTAATAAATTATTGTACTAGTACATCTGTGCCTGAAGATTTTGTGGTAGATGTACTAAGCTGTGTACTGACTTGTTGCCTCTTCTAAGCTGTTTCATTACCCTTTTCAGCCTTTATTACTTAGGGTGATACCAAAATATAAGTGAATTAAGATACACCAAAATAGAGTGATGTTTAACACAAGAGTCTGAAAATTGTGGACGACAACAAGGGTGAGAGAGTGATAAATTAGTTTACTAGGACAAGTATGTAATAAGAGGAATAAGAAAAAAAGATCACACCATTTATATTTTTAGAAGGAAAACAATCCTTGAGTTTCCAGGATGGTTTTATTAAAGTCCCATGCTGTGTATAAACATACAAGTGATGAGAAAAACATTAACTTGAAACATGCACTTATCTGGCATTCTCTAAAATACCATTATACAAGTTTTCATTTACTTAGAAAAATACCCACTAAAACAATCACAGTTTTTCTTAAAAGATTTAAAAAAAATGTGTGGGCCAGAACAAAGTCCAAAGAATAAACAAGATTCTGAATTGCATGTCAAAAAATCTGTACAAGGTTGTACATAAAACTATAGCTTACAAAAGCCTCGGGTATAGTAAGAATACTGAATTAAGATTTCCAAAGTTCTATTTACCAATATCTATTAATAAAATCCTTGTGAAATAATTGACTTAGAAAAAGTGAAATGCTCATGATTTCAGAGTGTATAGAAAATACTAAATATCACTTTCTGAAATAAAGTGTACTCAAAACAGCACAACATGTAGTCTAGAATCAAAATTTCTGTCATTCATTTAAACTTTGCATGTATTGCCATAATGGCTTAAGCATAAAATTTCTCTTGCATTAATAACTTTAAAAACTAGATTTCAGATCACTTCATAGTTTTGTTTTTTATCTTTTGAATTATAGCCAGTTTTAAAATCAGTTCTAGGGGGTAAATCATGTCTTTTTTTTTTTCTTGCCTTATCAATTAAATTACTTCACTAGAATGTAGGAGTTTGGTGCCTTTCTCATATCTTTTAGAAATTAACATACTCTATAGGCAATAAAAATAGAATAACAACCAAGAACATTTTAATTTTCATGTTTCTGTGACTAACTCTTGCTTTGGGGAAATGAATCTTAAAATCAAAAAATGAGTGTGGAATAAATCAGGTTACTAATTGAATCATCAAGCCAGTTGGCAGTTTTAAGGCTTATACATCAGCATATTAGAAACAGGTTGTATTCCTATTCCTTTCCCCTTTTCTGTGGGGAACAAGAGGCTATGCAACTACTGGCATTCCATATTTTAGATTGGACAGTACTTAATACTTGGAAAATCCTATTCCAAGCTCTTAGAATGATTGCAATGTTGTAAGTAGTCTACTTATTGGATATAATATTTTCAGATTGATAAACAGATGATGGTATTTCATCTAGAGAGCGAGCTAGGTCAGTATTGTTTTAGAATGAGAATGAATGATTCACTGGCGACTGCAAACATCTAAATACATGTGGCCATGAGGCTGCAAATGGGTTCATCTTGTGAAGATTAAAGATAACTCATTTTAAACTCTGCTAACTGATAGTACTATTCTTGAGGAAAGTGGTTATGTTCCGAATTTTTAACTTATGCTGTATTTTAATCTAATTGAGATGTACACTTCAGTCAAAGAAAACCAGAGGGGGAAGCACTGAGACTGAAATAACACTTTTGTTGACTAGCAGACTTCACTTAAATATGCCTTTTGGTTTCATGAGTTGGCATGGTTGCTAAGATCAAACAAATGAAACGGAAGCTGTACTCTTGATAACATAGAGACTTGGTATGCTGTTAGAGTTATTCTGTGTGGTCTGCAGCCAGAAGTTACACTGTAACTACCATATGCAGGCTGGATATTCATACTGTGCTCTGTGGACTAAATCACACTGTAAGGTGTAACACTGTACCTGAAGACTTTTCCATTAAAAAAAGGTTCTGCTTCTCTAATTCATTGTATTGTCCAATACCAGTTCCTAAGCATCATGAAGTGGTACCTAAAAGCAACGTACTGGAAAATAATCACATCGTGTTGTATTTGGTCTTAATATAAGACATCAGAACACATCTCTAACAACAGTGAGTCCTTCAGAATCGAGGCCTGACTTAGAGTTTCGAAATCAGGTGAAATGGGATCAGCAAGGTTAGCTGGTTCTCAAGACCTACTGATCTACTCCTGGCCTGTGCCTTTCTGAGTGTGTTACTGTCAGAGGTAATTGCAATACTGCTAAATTTGTGTAACAGTTCATGACCCTGTGTGCTTTTTGCTGGACTCTGCAAAGTTTAAATGTTAGTGACAGAACATAGACTAGCTTCTGAACGTGCTTTTCTTGTTTTGTTTTGAAAGAACAAAAACTGCTGTCAGTGAATGCTTTAAGAAAGATTTAAGAAAGAAGTAACTCCAAGGTCCTGAAAGTGGTTTCCCGTATTGCCAGAAGAATTTCAGTGCTTTTTTAGTAAAACACTTGCATATAATACCTTAAATTTCATCGCATGTGTGCACCAGGAAAAAAATTCCAAACCTTGTGGAGATCCCCATGGAAAATATTGGGGAAACAATACAAATAGAATATAAAAAAACAAAACACCATTAAATTTGCATATCTGATGTCAAGATGCTGAGGTAATATTGACTGCTTAAAAAAAAACTCCACCAATCTTTGCCGCTGTTATTGCTGAAAAAGATACTAATACTGATTGAGTTACCTTACTATATCAAAAGTGGGAGGGAGGGTTTCATGAACATTTACTACTGCTGTTTAAAACAAGTAAAAGAATGTAGGTAAATGGAAAAATATAAAACTACAGTTATGGTCTTATCCTTTCTATCTGGAGTGAGGGAGACAGTCTGACCCCAGTGGGGTTTATTACTTAGCCTTTTCATGGTTGTCCCTTCGTGAATTTTTTTAAAGTTTTGTTACCACCCACTCAGAGTCTATTCCAAGTGAACCCTTACAAATAAAATTCACAAGTTCTTAATAAATAGTTGCAGTTCCTCCTGAAGATGCTGGGTAAAGTGCAGACAGAAGCACCATAGAAGCCCTGTTGCCGGCTGTATGGCTGGCCTAAATTCGGATTTGATAGCCCACTTCATTCAGAGTGCTGAGATCAGCCACCTTCTTTTCAGGCAGTGCAGGCCTAAGGGTAAAAGAAAGACGGTAGGCGAGAGGGGAAGGGATACAGAAAGATCATTTAGTATTGTCAGGGACCTCTACCCTTTTGGTATTTGCGCCCCCCCCATACACACACACCAGCCTTAGCTCCCAACTCCACCTCTTGTTTCTGAAGTCCACCTTTATAGGTTTTAAGGAACCTTTTAATAGGCTTTCAATGTAGAGTTCAAAAAAAATTTACAGGTTGCTGAATGAGTTTGTTCAACTTTAAGCCTGAATTTGGTCACACTGTAACTTCTGAAACCTAGTTTCTGTAAACCCTGCAAGGGTCTAAAAAAGTTTGACTACAGTAGAACTGAACATCTGAACCCAATTCTCCTAGAAACCTTGGCCGCCTCGTGTCGGTGCCCTGGGGAAGCCCAGCACCTACAAGATGTCTCAGGTGACTCAGCTTCTGGTGGAGATTCTCAGTCACTATTCCAGGCTTGAGGGTATAAAATCAGGATGAATCTTTTAGAATTCATCTGTAAAAGCAGGTCAATGTGGAAAATCATTCAGTGGCAAATCACCTCTCTTCCCTAAATACATTTTCTCAAGCACTTTCCAATATGACAGTACACCCAAGCATTTATAGGAAGTCGTAAGAAAGTACTTCAAGGTGGGGAAAGAAATCATTCAGTAGCACATAATCTGTCTTCATTAAAGATACTTCCTAGGTGACTTCCCAGTATAAAATCATACCTAAGTGTTCTCATGATTTATCTCACAATTTTTTCCATTTTTAAAATGAGCCTCCTCCTCACCTTCTCTGGTAAGACATAACCCAGATTGTCAACCAGTATGTCTGAGTTCTAATTGAAAAGTTTCACGTTTTTACAAGAAGATCAAAGACATTTTTAGGTTACACTTGAACCTTGTCTTAAGTGTTAAAAAAAGAAGAGAGAGACCAAAATGAAAATATAATTGTTTAAAAGTTTCTTGGTTTATACCTTTGAAAGATTTCCTAGCAGTAAATTTCTTTTTCCCCTGGCATGAATGTGGTCCAACTCATTCAGTGTTGCTAGAACGAGATATCAACAGCTAGCTTCTACATAGGGTGCTGCTCGATAAAGGACACCAGGCTTAGTTTCAGCAGCAAATTCTACCACCCCTCACATTCTCATTCTCATTCTCTCTCTCCTTGGCCCTCCTTCTCCCCTCTTCCTCCCTCTCTCCCTTCCTTTCTTGTTTTCAGAGATGTCCCATTTCTGAATAGTCATTAACAGTCTATGATCATCCCCTCTGAAACTAGATTATCCAAAGTGGTCCAGAAACCTTCCCTGACCTGCTACTTGGCACTACTAAAATAACTTGTAACCTTTCTTGTCTCCGTTGCACGGGGCTTACTTCTCAGCTGGACCACGTGCCCTGCTTTATTGGTCAGGAATCATGCCTCTCATTCCTTTGTGTATCTTCTCATGGTGCCCAGGATACACAGATGATGCTGATAAATATGGTCGACTGTGGGTAGAAATCCCAATACTTCCTTGCCTACACCCCTCATTGTATCAAAGAGCCTAAAGCTTCTGACCTTCAGGGCAATGGTGTCCTCCAGCGCATACATGCCCTAGAGATTAGCCATTCCCTATAAACAGAGCCACTGCCTCAGGCCTGGTAGAGGACCTGGTAGAGGACCCAGGGACCACTGCAAGAGCCATTCTTGAGTTGACGGCTAAAGGGAGCACGCTTTTGCTTGAGGATTCAAACTTAAATTTACATTTCTGCCCTAGTCCTTGGCCAACTAATGTGGGGAGAACTAGGGTTTTTGCAGACAAGCCAGGTTCACAGTCCATATGTATCAATATCTTGTTCATTTTGTCATAAAGCCTGAAAGAAGTTTGTTTTGTCTCCTTGCCTGGCGTGGTGCTGTCTTTACAAATAGCTAATATGGGACTTTCTCCCTCAAGTGGACTCCCCTTAAGTTAGCATCAGCCTAAGGTAAATGTGGTTAGAAAGGTAAATTACTCCCCCCTCCGCAGTGTGCCCCACTTTTAGAAAATTCAGTAGTCAGAAATCCACTGGCCGGGCTTCCCTGGTGGCGCAGTGGTTAAGAATCCGCCTGCGAATGCGGGGGACCATGGGTTCGAGCCCTGGTCCGGGAAGATCCCATATGCTGCGGAGCAGCTAAGCCCATGCGCCACAACTGCTGAGCCTGCGCTCTAGAGCCCACGAGCCACAACTACTGAGCCCACGTGCTGCAACTACTGAAGCCCGCACACCTAGAGCCCGTGCTCTGCAACAAGAGAAGCCAGTGCAGTGAGAAGCCTGCGCACTGCAATGAAGAGTAGCCCCCGCTCGCCGCAGCTAAAGCCCACGCGCAGCAACAAAGACCCAATGCAGCCAAAAATAAATAAATTTATTAAAAAAAAAAATCCAGGGCTTCCCTGGTGGCGCAGTGGTTGAGAGTCTGCCTGCCAGTGCAGGGGACGCGGGTTCGAGCCCTGGTCTGGGAGGATTCCGCGTGCCGCGGAGCGGCTCGGCCCGTGAGCCACAATTACTGAGCCTGCGCGTCTGGAGCCTGTGCTCGGCAACGAGAGGCCGCGATAGTGAGAGGCCCGCGCACGGCGATGAGGAGTGGCCCCCGCTTGCCACAACTAGAGAAAGCCCTTGCACAGAAACGAAGACCCAACACAGCCATACATACATACATTAAAAAAAAAAGAATGTAAGCAGACAAGAATAGCATTAAAAAAAAAAAAAAAAATTAAAAAAAAAAAAAATCCACTAGCCAAAGGATAAGCTTGAAGTACCCATGTGCATTCCTTGCTTTAGAAAAGGATTCAATAGGGATCATTTCCTATAGCAATTGAAATAATTTTCCACCATGGCAGCTCTTTAGACCTCCCATTGCCTCTGAAAGTTTAGCAGTCCCTTGTGCTTAACAAGAGAATCCCTTGCTCCATGGTCCTTGTAGCACCTACCAATTAGCTCACCCCAGTTTCTGAACCTTTCTCGCACATGCTTTCTTCCTGGCCTGGCATCTTCCTCAACACTAAGTCACACCTCTCCTCCTTCTGAGACTCTAAAGGTGCTGCCCTTCATATATGAGAATGATGCTAGTAAGACCCTAGCTTCATATCATTTCTCAGGTGTTGGGATAAATCTGCACTGACCTATTTTCTCTCCCTCGGTCCTCTGACCAACAGCATCTGCTGGAAAGTCAGTGGCAGGACAGGCGACAGGGTAGGTCAAGGAGAGAACAAACCCTACCCACTCAGCCCTGTAACGAGGGCTTCCCTGGGGTCACTTCAGCGACAGGCCACAGGCACAAACCACACGCTTGCCACCTCCTCAGAAGCCACTTTTTGGCCACTCTCCTGGCTTCCTCGTTTTGGAGCCCCTCAGCCCTGAGGAACAGAATTTTCATATTTTTTGAACTTTCTGTGCCCTGAAAATCTCTCCCTTTACCTTTCCCATGTTCTGCTCTCAGCACCCTTGAAAACAGATGCACTTTAATGAGGGGCTCTTATGGGAATTCCCTGGCATCCCAGGGGTTAGGACTCAGTGCTCTCACTGCCAGGGGCCCGGGTTTGATCCCTGGTCAGGGAACTAAGATCCCATGAGCCGTGCGGTGTAACCAAAAATAAATAAATAAATAAATAATTTGGGGCTCTTTGGCCTCCTTTTTCTAAACCTTTCCTTATCACTTCCACCAGTTCCCCACGCCTTCCAGGTGCCGAGAAATCACCATTATAAATAGCTTTTAGTTATTAGGCACTTACTCTGTGCCAGGCATTGTTCTAAGCAGTTTACATGGGTGAATTCATTCTCACCATAATGTTATGGCGCTGATAGTGTTACTACCTATTTTACAGAGAAAGAAAGGGAGGCACTAAAAGTTAGGAAGCTTGCTCAAAGCAAAGTTGTGTGGTTAGCAAGTTGTGGAAACCAGAGTTCTTCCCCAGAATCTAGAGCCCATGTGCTTGACCAAGATGCAAACTGACCCCCATCCTCCTGCTCTCCACGCAAAGTACCCTCCCAAGCATCTGAAGATGACATCAGGCCACTCCTGCCTCTGCAGCTTGGCTTTTGGAATGCCTCCCACATGTCTTCTTGTCATCCTTTCAAGAACCAACCCAGATGCCACTTCTCCCCTGCAGTATTTTCTGACTTCCTCTCCCCACAGCACACTGCTCCTTGCTCTGTATGCGCTGGCGTTTCCTTTTGTACATCTGCTAAAGAATCTCGAAGGTTCATAATCCTTGTGCCTGCCTCAGAGACTGCAAACAACTTCAGAGCAGGGATCAAGTAAATTCATCTGTGAATCCCCACTGTTGCACCTGTCCCTCTCGATAAATTTTGGTCTAGTTCTGACTAACGTGTAAACGGCTGATAGGACTTCATTCTGGTACGTTTGTCATGGGATATTTTTATTTTAACAAAGTCCTAAGCCAGGAATTCAAGCCACCATGACACCATTCGAAGAATTAACAAGTAGGAAGAATTTTTTTTTTCTGTGTAAGACAGGCTTTACCTTATCTCCGAAAGCTATTTGGGGAACCTGCCTACTTGTACAGCTGAACGTGGTTCTGCAACGACAGACAGCTTGGGGGCTTCCAATGGAAAGGGACTAAGCTGTCTCCTTCCTCTGTATCTCCACCCCTCCCACCTCCCCCCAAGAGCCCAGAACCCCGAAGAGGAAAAAAAAAAGGTTAACACTGGCAGAAAATGAGTTAAACTGAGATTCCTGGTGACTTATCTGTAAGGTGAAACCCTTTTCTTTCTCAGCAACACTGGCTACAATTTCCTGGCCTGGCGAAGGGCAGAAGCGGGTTATCACAGCATGCCACCTGCCCATGGACCTAGCCAGAAATACTGTTCAGTCCTTGCCAGCTCGTCTCAGGGCCAGAGCTGGGGGAGCTATTGTGTATGGAGAGGCCTCTTCCAAGTGCTCCCCTGGCTATAATTAGAATATTGCAAGGGGGTTTATTTTTAAGAAACACAAGCACCAGGATGATGATTCAGCTGGGTCTGCGCTTGCCCAGAACATCGCATCAGATCCAGGGTTATTATTTTAGAACAATATATTTCTCCAAACCCCTCCCCAGTCCAAACAAGGAAAAGAAATCAAAGATTCTCCTTTGGAAAGCTCTCGGGCACCTTCTATTTTAGGGGAAGCGGGGTAGGGACTTCAGGTTTCCTTTGATGCACTTTGTGGATGGAAAAGGGGGCGCTCCTCTCCGAGCACAAATGGAAAATCCCAGCCTCAACTGTATCCAGGGTGAACCAGGGTGACGGCTTGATGGCCTGGTCCCAGGTCCACCCTCAGCCCCACCCTCAGGCCTGCATCCCAGGAGTCAGCCGCAGCGGAGCTGTGCAGAGGGGGAGGTGGGCGGCGGAGGACAGGGCAACTGTTCCACAGAGAAGGTATTCTGTGAGACGTGCCACTGCTATTCACCACACCCCCTAGTGTTCGCTAACTACACTTTGACAGTTCGGGGAGACTGAACCATCTCCAGGTGGCACATCGTGTCTTTTACAAACCCTGAGGCAGCCTCAGGGCCGAGGAAGAGCTCGGCTAGATTGGATGTTGGTGTTGAAGCCGCAAGAAGCATCAGAACCAGAAAGTGATGGCAGCATGCTGGGGACAGAAGCGGGGACAACATCATATCCTGGGGCTGAACAACGAGTTGGCGTGTGGTCTGTGTGACACTGGCTCTCGGGAAAGAGGCAGTAAGTGGAGGAAAAGCCTACAGGGTTTTCCCTAAAACCACGCAGTCCCCTTTCTGTCCCTCTGACTAAGGGCTGTGTCTGGGGCTTCTCCTCTCCTCGCGTCTCAACTCCCCAGTCCCCAAGCCGTCACTGGGCAGGATGGGTCAGAGGGCCTGAGTGGCAGCCAGACAGCAGGGCTCCTGAAACTTGCTTGCTACTTACTCATTCACAAGAATTTATTAAGCAGCACTTTGTGCCAAGCACCTTGCAAGTCTCGGGGTTACCAAGACAAACGGCAGCTCAGTGGAGCCAGAATCCATTCCCCTTTCTTCCAGTGGAAATTTACCTCTTGCTTCTCCCCTACAAGTGTGAGATACTGATTCAGGGACAGGGCCCAGCTCTGTCCAGTTCAGGGCCGCCTGATGGGGACGCACAGACCACCAGTCAGGCTGCTCACGCTTCTTGCTCCTGTTTCCCCTGAGGTCACAACCCCTCAGGGTGCGGGGTGCACGTGCCCGTGTTCACACGCACCGTCCCCACACACCACACGCTCGCAAGGACCAGTTTAGCTGTGATCCTTGTGGTCTCTGCATTCGAGAAAGGGATATATGGTAAAGGAGCAATGTTAATCTCTCGGTCCTCAGTGCTAAGGGTGTGGAACGGACTAAATCAGGGATGGTGTTGGCCCAGCGTTCACAAGTTCAGGGAGACCCCAGGCCCTCCTCTCTGGTCTAGTCTGGCAGCAGTCAGGTCAGGCCAGGCCCTGATTTAGGACTCACGGCCTATGTGGGTACGCCTCAGGGACGAACACTGGGATGGCGGGGTGGTTCCCTCCCACCTGTCACCTTCATTCAAAGGCAGTCCTGCGCCTCGCTCACATTCCTTACTTCCCAGGACCGCAGGCACCACTGCTGGCAGCTGACAGGGCAGACAGCTGAGGCTGCTATGTGAACAGACAGGCTTGAGCCAAGAGAGATGTGGCTCTGAAGAGATCCTCCAGCCCTTTGCCCTTTCTTTCAAGCCCTCCCCAGGCAGGAGCTCTGGCCAGAGACCAAGAGCCATGGGCCACTGAGATTCCAGGGCACAGCTTCCAGGCTCTGATCTCACCTCCCCTTTCCATGGCAGAGAACCCCTGTAGGAACCCCAACCCGGCATGACTGTTTCAATCGTCAGCTCTGGAGGCTCTTGGCTCACTCTTCCAGAGGCAGTCTTTCCTGATGAGGCCCATCACTCCATCTTGGTTTCTTCAAGCATCCCCGGGGACCCTGGACCATATGAAATCCCCTGGGGAATGAAGCAAGGCGGGCCGCTGAGTTGGAGACTACCTTCTCTGGGCTCCTGGAAAGAAACCCCACATCATCGTGGAGGTTTTACTTCTCCCTCCATAACCTTCCTAGCTTTCTCTCCCTCTTTGTGCCCCTGCTACGTTCCATGTGAAGGCAATTTTCCCCTTTCCCCCCTTGGGGAGATTTTCTCATTTGGGGTCTATAGAGAATGACTTCTTGGGCCCCATTCAAAATATGTTCGATGTGATTAGATCATGGAACCAAACTGCTTCTCCTATGACTACATTACGACTTCATTTAGAAATGACTTGAGGGCCTCGCTCAACCAGTTGCCTGGAGGCATCTTCATGAGCCTGGTGATAGAACGGAGCAGGAATTCCCTCATCCAGCTGTGGCCCAGCAGTGAAAGGAGACCTCTCACTGGGCTGAGTAACCTCTGCGACCCTGAGGGTCTCCAGCAGGGTGAGTAAAGCCCACTGGAGGCACGAAGTGCCCTCGAGATAGATGACAAAGAAGGGAAATCAAAGAGAAGGAAAAAAAAAAATCGTGAACAGCAAAGAAGAGAGCAGAGACGGAGGGGAAAAAAGGAGCCAGACAGGGAAAGAAGACAAAGATGGTCTCGTGGGTCCTGAGGGACTCTCGCCCCAGTTCAGAAGAATGCTCCTCGGGGTCACTCCAGTTGGTAGGAGCTGCTTTCATGTGAACAGAGGCAGCCCAGCCAGAAAACCACTGTCCATTCACCCCCACTCCCCCGGGTTCAGGCTACAGTCAGCAGGCCAAGAGCTGTGGACTGTCAGAGACGGAAAGGACCCCAGGGAGCATCTGGGGTTCTCAGTGGAAGCATTTTAGGTGGAATGGTTCTTTACGGGGGAGGATGGTCGTCCATAGCTTTGCAGGGCATTTACCATCTTGGCTCCCAGGCCCTAATGGGGAGCGTTACCACTGTGATACACAAAACCCTCCCCTCCCACTGCACTTCTAACCCTTCTCCCCCAGGGGGCGCCCTGGCTCCTGTTGAGAACCCCTGTGAACACCCTGCAGTGAAGAGCTAAGCAGGGACTGAGGCCCAGAGTTGTAGAGAAATTGGTTCAAGTTCGCAACAGGGCTTTTACACCTAGATCTCAACCTCCATCTCCCTGACTCTGTAAGAACTTCAGGAAACAGCCTGACTGTTCTGTGTGGACGGTTCTCTAAACACTCCCAGAGGAGCAGCGAGTACGAGAAAGGACTCGTGGGTGGAGGGGTGGAGGAGTCCCTGTTTCTCTCTTGAAACTTTGTCTCAGCTGACACTAACGTAGTCACTGCTACTTGCCCTCCTCCCACTCAGCTGACTCTCCATCAACCCAGTGACACCGATCCTTCTTCCTAGAAGGATTATTCAGACATGTGCAAAAATGGAGAGGAATGCAGGGCTGGAAGTAGCTCCAGCTGCAGGGAGGTGGTGGCTGGGGATATAAAGCCACTAAAATTATCCACACACAGACAGGGGCTGGGGCCCCACAGCTGATGGGCCTCTTGCCTGTTATGGTAATTTTCCACCCTTCGGGCCACTCCCCGGCTTCCCTGTGGCACCCAACACATTTAGAAATGACTTGATGGCCTTAGGTAATGCTGAAATAATAACACAGTGAGAATCACCAAACCCTTCCTAGTCCTGACCATGCTACAGTAGGATGCCCAGAGTTTGATGGAGTTATTGGGTCATAGTCAAATCTGTCACTTTCCTAGCCAAAAGCAAGATTACCTGGAGAAAAGCCTGCTTGGTGAAGGCCATGGGTAGAAGCTGAGAAGCTGCTTTTCTCCAGACACACCTCTAGGAACCAGGCTGTCCTGGATTCTAGTCTGTTGCAATGGCGGAGGCTGGGAGCTGGAGAGGGATGGAGGGGCTTGGTGCTCAGTTCTTCCCGTGGTCCCCACCTCTCACAGCCTTCCTTTTACTCTCACCTCCTTCATCTCTCTTCCCTCTCTTCCTACATGGTGGCCCCTGCCATCCCTCACCCAGCCCTGCAACCCAGAAGTCAGGGTTTAGGAGGAACCGGGGAGAGACTCTTCCCTCCTTGTAACTCCTCCATCCACTGTGAAACTTCAGCCAAGTTATTTGCCCTCTAGATTCCTCCCCTGACCTCCAGACACTAGGAGAAAAGAAGCGGCAGGGGCTTCCACCACCAAGAATAACCGTGGTCTTACTGGATTTGCTCATATCAAATTGTCCATAAGAACCCACAAGCCACCTGGGTTCCCTTGATGGGCAAACAACCAAGGCCACCTGGCCCTAATTGTGAAAAAACAAATCCCCATATTCTGACCCTTGGGAGGAGTTTATGAAGGAAGACTCCTGGGAACCAGTGCTCTGCCCAGAAGACAGGGCTGCGGAGAAGGGTCATGAGTCCAAGGGATTCAGAGGCTGGCTGCAGCCACTCTTCACCATTTCGGAAAAGTTTACATTTTCACGGAACCATGAGCCGCCACCTGTGTGCTCCTGGGGCCTGCTTGGCTACAGCTGGGACCAATTCAGGGCACAAAGGAGGCTGATGGAATTGAATCTCGTCTCCCTGCACGTCTTCCTTCCTGACCCCTCGGGGACTACCGTCCTCTCCCTCATCTTTCTCCCCCTTCCCAGGCCCACTCCCACGCCTCAGGAGGGTGGGCCCTGACACTAGAGGGTGGCTTTGCACTCACATCCTAGGCAGTCTAACAGCCGTCCTCTGCAGGCACCGGTGTTCTTGCGTGCCTTGGCTGCACGACAAAGTAGCTGCAGATTAGAGCAGGGGCATGGCCTGGGGGATGACTGAGAACAGGACTTCTCTATCTGGCCCACAGGAGAAAGACCAGTTGGGTTCCTCCCAGAGTGACTTCAGTGGGGCCCAACCACGGGGCCAGGCCCTGGCCACACCCTCTAACCTCACCCCAGCAACCTCATTATCCAGAGGCCCAGGCAGGACCAGGCAGGGCTGAGCCCCTGAACCACACTCAATGGCCTCATCCGCCCCTCTCAGCAGACGTAGGACCTTCATCTTGACGTTCCGTTTTTTTTTTAAAGTCACGCCCCAAATCAGTTCTCCCACATTGACTGATCAAACGGTGGCTCTCCAGGTGTGGTCCCTGGGCCGGCAGCATCACCAGGGAACCTGCGAGAAGGGCATCTTCTCAGGCCCCACCCAGATCTGCTGAATCAGGAAGGCTGGGGGCAGGGCCCGGAAACCTGTTTGAACAAGCCCTCCGGGGGGTTCTAGGTTTGCTCAAGCTTGAGAACAGGGTTATAGGATCCTTCTGTCTCTCCTCAGATGGGCCCTGTGTGCAGCCCTTTTTTTCACCCTGTACTGATAACCCACCTCCTCACTCCCACCAGATGACCAGGCCTCCTTCCCCAGCAGGATCAAAGCCGTCTGATGTACGGTCGTCAACTTCTACCTCCTCATCCCCCTTAAACCCTCCCTCTTCCCCACTGTTTTCCGCGGGCACAGGCGTACGCCTCCACACTCCTGATCCTTTCTCTCGCCCTCTATCTCTTCCACATCTACTACGCTGGGTCTTCTTCCTCTGGCCCACTCAGGACCTTGACATCACTTCTTTTTTCTCTTTTCTCTCCCTTCTTTCCTTGCAAATTTATCCAGCTGTTGTTTCAACTGTCACTTCTGAGGAGATGGCTCTAAAAGCATGATCTCTATTTCCCAACATCCTCCAACTCCAGATCTGCATTTTCAGCAACTTCTACAACAAACACCCCGCTCCCTGGGTGCCTAAGAAGCACCTCAAAGTCCACAGTCCAAACTCAAATTCACCTTCTTACCCCACTCAAACCACCACCAATACCACCACCATCACCAGCAGCTTGTCATCCTGACTTTTGTCTCTACAACCAGTTTCTAAGATCTTATTGGCTTTACCATCCCTGGGCAATCACAGTAACTTTTTCTGGTTAAAAACTTAGTATATTTTGGACTGCAAAGTTCCTGTGGATCCAAGTAAAATGACTCGGACAGGAATCGCCTTAAAAACCAACGGCTGCCATTCTGTGCATAAATCCGTCAGGTAGAATGCCTAGGGTTTCATGTACCCTGGACGCCAGAGTCTCAAGGGGAGAGAAAGACTTTATGGACTGCTCAATGTTTGCTGAAGAGTGGGAGCCCCTCAGGAAAGGACTCAGGCCTCCACGGGCAGAAAGGATAATCAATCAGATTAAAGGGCCCACTCCCCTGCTTCAGGAGCCACCAGATTCCCATTTCTGGGTCACTCACTCTATGCCAAATGACCCTCTGGGAAGGGCTTACATGTCCATAGTCCTGTGAGACAACTGCTACTTTGTTCAGGGACAGCAATGAATGGATGTTAGAATCAGAGAGGAGGAGAGACAGGGTTAGGGTCAGGGTCAAGGGTGCTCGTCAGCATCAGGGGTAGGAACAGGGTCAGAGGCCATGTATGAAAGGCTTGAAGCCATCCTGCTCCCTAGAAGGACACACCTATGTTGAAACCACCCTGACTGACCTTCAGCTACAGGAGCACCTGACCCTCCTGCTTCGTCATTCCTCCCCTTTCAAACCCTGGGTTCCAGTCATTTTGCCCAAGGCCTTCCTGGCTGTAGATGCTGAAGCCTGGGATTGGCAGTGGGAGGTGGAGGGGAGATGAACAGGAAACCTTCCTCAGAACTGACAATACTTGGTCCTGTCCTATTCTTCCAAAAACAAAACCAATGCTCCCCTCCCCCGCCACCTTCCCAGAGTCAAGAGACCTGGGTTCTAGCCCCAGTGCCATCACTGGCCAGCTACACGACACAGCAAAAGATGACAAACCTTTTTTGTGCTCTGGTTTCTTCATCTAAAAAGGAAAACCGTACAACTCTCCCTTCTCCCTCTACAGAACTGATGTGACAATGATATGCTTGCGTACAGCAGTTCACCATTAACGAATCACTCTCATTACGTCTAACCTGATCCTCACAGTACCCTGTGATATAGGCAAGGAAAGCATTTTTATCCTCTTTGACGGATGAGGAAACTCAGGCTCCCGAAGGATTTGCCCAGGCTGCAAGGTTAATAGGCAGCAGAGCCGGGGCCCAAGCTTGATCTCTGTGCCCTGTACCACTCGGTCCCCTGCACAGTGAGAACCCATGTGACAGACACAGCATGCTGCTGGTATTAATCAAAGTAGTAGTTTTTCCCAGTGTAATTATGACCCACATATTCGCCAGTGGATTATCACTGGTTACTTTGGGTAGCCTCAGCATCTCCAATCCATCATTTCTTAAGTGGGTCATTTTGAACTAAGATGCAGGTGTGAAATCACTAGCTTCAGGGCTAAAACAGGGGAGGATACAGTCAACCAGGGAAGAGGATGAGCCTAGTGGTACTTCTGATGCCACCATCCATGGAGGGCGACTGCACTTTCTGCTGGGCACAGAAGGCTAAGGTTTTAGGCAAGTTCATCATTTCTAACAATCTCATTTTTGGGGTGAGAGAACTTGAGCCCAGAAAGGTTGCATGACATGCCTCAGACCCCATAGATCCTTAAGCAGCTTAGCTGGCTCCAGACATGGGTTTCCTAACTCTAAGGCCAATGCTCCTTCCATGATGTCAGGATTTCGCACTGTTCTCCATCTCACACCATCTGGGGCTTATCCCTCCAACTGTGTCTACATCTGACAGTCAGGAGGGTAAGAGCACTGGGGGTGATGTGCATGGTGGATCCTTTTGCATAAGATATGTCCACCGAATGAGGGGCAGATATCTTGGAGATCACCATTTGGTTCAAATGCCGAGCCCAGGACACAACTTCGTCCCCAAGGGCCAGGACAACCTCACAAACGTGTGTGCTAGGCCTTAATTTGGGGAAGAGGAAATACTACTCACGACTTGTCTCGCCTGCCGAGCCGTCTTGGGGGGCTTGCCTGCCTCCTTCGGGGGGACAGTGATTTTCCCCGGCTTCTCACTTGGGTTGGAGAGTGGGCACTTGCAGGTTTCAGGATCTGGAGGAGATACGAGGAGTTACCACACTGGTTCCTAACAGACCCGCCCTCGTGCCTTCCTACAGCCCAGCATCTCAACCCCTGCCCATTCATGATCCCGGGGTTTAGAAGGCCCTGAGCTGGAGGCCTCCTCCTGATACACAGATGTGCTTCTCTCATGCTGCACTGACAAGAAGCAGAGGTACCACTTCCCAGAGGATGACAGGATTACACTGTGCCCCTTTCCCTACGGCAGAGAGAGGAGCGGAGCCCAATGTCTCAGCCTCCTGGGGCTGTTTGGTTGCTCAGAAAACTCCCCTCTCGTGAAGGCCAAGTCCCATCCACGTTGCCCCAGAAGCCAACTTGTTCCTTTTCTGACCCGCCCACCCCACACGCATGCGCAGAGTGGGTCCAGCTGATCCAGAATCTCCATTACAGGTGCTGCCGAGTGAAGTCCCCAGGTGCTAAACACAACCAAGCCTGAATTCGGCATAATCCCCTGCCCCTGCGGGTCTCAGCATACACACAGGCTTTCTCTCTCAGTGACTCCACGAGCTCTGGAGGAGCAGGGACAAACAGGCATCCTGTCACCTTGGAAGTGACATGGTAGAAGGAAGAAGGGCTATGAGTGTAGTTTATATAAAGCCAGCAGAGCGCATGCTCCTTCGTTTGCTTTTGTGACTCCAGGTCAGAATTTTATGCCTAAGGGCTTTGCAACTTACAAAGCAAAGCAGAGATAAAACACGACTCTGAAATATATTATAACAGCAGGGTGACCCACTCATGCTGGCTTGCCTGAGACTTTCTTGGCTTTAAGTACTGAAAATCTCATGTCCTCAGAAACCCCTCAGTTTCAGGAAAACTGAGATGACTGGCCACTCTTATTATAAAGACAAAACAGAATAAAACAAAACTAGAGCCTTAGTATAAAATGACTAACATTTTAGATTGACTCATAGAAGGAACTGCAGGCCAAGACTCTGCTGCAGCTACAACGCCTAAATTGAGCTTAGCTCTAGTTTTTAAAGTAGTAAATGCAAAGAGACTTAAATTGTCCATGTCAAAAATTGAATGATATTTTTTTAACAGGGTGTCAACTAAGCAAGATAACCTCAAGAAACTTTTGACCATCTCAGAAACACAGGGCACGTGGCAATAGAGAAAGAGAGAGAGAGGGAGGGAGAGAGAGAGAGAACGAGGAAAGAACTCTCTTGCATTGCTCATTTGCCTCCCCTGCACCTACCTTCATTCTCATGTCCCTGGCATATTTCTCCAGCTCCTTCCTTATGTCAGCCCTCAACATCTTCGAGACATTGAGGACCAGCTGCTTCCACTCGATGGGCTGGAAGCTATGAGGCTCATGGGGGACATACAACCCAATCTTGACCTTCTTGACTGTGTGCAGATATTTCTTGTAGGAGTCTTCAAAGTCAAAGATGAGGTCACTCAGAGTCCGAAAGGTCAATGGCTTGTCCATCAGCTCAGCCCTTCGGCTCATGCCCAGTGAGCCATAGCGGCCATTGCAGTAAATCCCCAGCACAACATGGTGAAAGTAGTTTCCTGAGAAGTAGGTTTTAAAGCTGATGGGGAATCGCTCGATGGAAGGCTGTCCATTGGTTAAGTATCTTAGAGAATCTGAGTCAAGGAAGAGAAAGGAGGCCTTGAAGATACCAGAACTTGGACTCCCAGGAAAGGAAGGTAGGCCATACGGTCAGTGGGTCCACCCCTCTGCCTCTGAGCAGGCCCAGACCTAACCTTTCCAGACAGATCCTCTTATAAAGGATTCACTGGATATCTTTGAGTACCTGCTACATGGTGCATACCAAACCAAATTAATATGGGACGAAGATGGAAGATTTGCCATCTTCTTTAGTAAATAAATAAATGCAAACAAAACCGTAACAACGTACTTTATCCTCCCTCGGTGCTCTACAGGGGATGATAAGCTATTAAAAGTTGGTTTCTGCCATTGGAATGATGTTCTCAGTCGTTAATTCTGGCTGGAGTATGTGGGACAGACCAGGAATTAAGGGCCTCTGCAATGGTGCTGGGAGAAATGACAACCAGAACCAAGGCAAGGCAGTGGAGATGTAAAAGACACAGACCAACTGACAGGATGGGAAGGGACAGAATGGTGTCAGAACGGGTCATATCTGCGCCTTGTCTGCTCCTCTCACTGGCCCCAGCATACCCATGCCAGTAGCCTTGGGTACCACAGAGAGCTGCCTGCAGCATCCGAACCTCAGGCTCCCTTCAGTCCCCAACCCAGCTGGTGTCACAGCTCAGCTCTCTCCACGTGTTGGCCCGTCTGGATTGAGCCACCCAGCCTCTTACCATTAACTCGGTTTGAGCCCAGCAACCCCACATGGTGCAGCTTCAAGTAACTACGCCCACTGACTCCACACGCAGCAACGACGGACAAGAGGCACCACATCCTCAAGTCCACCTCAAAGTCTCTGGACAGCCCTGGCATGGCCGTGGAGACTCAAAGACCCAACTCTTCTGGAGAGGGATACTGGAAATTCAAATACACTCTGCTGAAGACCGTTGGTGTCTCCAGACCTTTTCTAAGGGAAATAACAATCCAGGCTCTTAACATGGTGGCTTGTGCACGGTGAGTGCTCAGTAAGTGGGTACCATTCTCCACTCTCTGAGAACTTGTCTTCACCATTTCTTGCCCCTGCTCCAATTTACCTTCCACACAGTGGCCAGAATGATCTATTGAAGCCAAAATTTGGTACATGTCACTCTTCTGCTTAAGTTTTCAGTGCCTCTCATCTTCTCCAGGACTTGGTCCAAATCCCTCAGCAAAGTCCTGCCATGATTCAGCCCCTGCTCATCATCCCTTGTACTGTCTCATCTCCCCCGCACTCTGGGCTCACACACTGACCTACAGTTGACCCGTGACTTTTTTTTTTTTTGCCTGCAGTGCAGCTTGCAGGATCTTAGTTCCCCAACCAGGAATTGAACCCGCACCCTCAGCAGTGAAAGCGCGGAGTCCTAACCACTAGACCTCCAGGGAACTCCCTACCTGTGACATTTTTGAAGGAAACACCCTGAGACCACAAAGAACCCAAAGATCTGTGCCCATTGCCCTCAGCACATACTCCCCCAGAATATGCAGTCAAATATAACTGAAAATTTTAAATGACCTTTACATTACAAGGCCATGAGACCAAAGTGACCTATGAAACTTTCAAAAATAAGCTACTAAACCCACTGTACATGACCTCATGTCTCCATCGTAGTATAACTTCTTTTATGGCTTCACTCACACATCAGTCTTATATTGTGGGGGATTTAAACCTGGCAGAGATCCTTTGGGTCTCCTAAGAATCAAGAGTGATAACGATGTTATTGGGGGTTTCCCTGGTGGTGCAGTGGTTAAGAATCCGCCTGCCAATGCAGGGGACACGGGTTCAAGCCCTGGTCCGGGAAGATCCCACATGCCGCAGAGCAACTAAACCCGTGCGTAACAACTACTGAGCCTGTGTGTCACAACTACTGAAGCCCGCGCGCCTAGAGCCTGTGCTCCGCAACAAAAGAAGCCACCACAATGAGAAGCCCGCGCACCGTAACGAAGAGTAGCCCCCGCTTGCTGCAACTAGAGAAAGCCCGCGCACAGCAACGAAGACCCAACACAGCCAAAAATAAATAAATTTATTTTTAAAAAATGATGTTATTGGGCTTTCTCTCTTTACACAGGCTGCACCCTGACTGGAACAGCCTCACTTCCTGGGTGTGATACCTTCCCTGACCTTCTTCAGTGTGGGTTAAGTCTCCCATACCCCCTGCAAGAACTCCCACAGCACTTGGAGCTTATTCATCCTGCTTTGTGTGTGTGTGTATGCGTGCGCACGTGTGTGCGTTTGTATCTTGTAATGGCAGGAATTGTGCTTTGCATCCTGGTATCCCCAGGCATCGCACAGGCCTGGCACACAGAAATACCTGGTTAGTGCTTGCTGAAAGGATGAATCTTAGATTGTGAGGAAACATTTCCTTACGCTTAAAAAGACTGTACTCGACAGAGAAAGACAAACACTGTATGATATCACTTACATGTAGAATCTAAAAAAATACAACAAACTAGTGAATATAACAAAAAAGAAGCAGACTCACAGATATAGAGAAGAAACTAGTGGTTACGAGTGGGGGGGAGGGGCAACAGGGATGGGGGTGGGAGGTACAAACTGTTGGGTGTAAGATAGGCTCAAGGATGTACTGTACAACACGGGGAATATAGCCAATATTTTGTAATAACTGTAAATGGAAAGTAACTTTAAAAATTATATTAAAATTTCTTTTAAGTAAAAATAAATTTTTTTAAAAAAGGTCTGCACTGGGTGTGGGGCTAATCCAGTACCCTTAAAAGAAAGAAGCCTTGTCCTCTACCCTCAATTAAATCACAGATGGCTCCTCTCTATAAAAATGGTTACCTGCTTTCTCTTCACTTTATCATGTGAGATAAACTGGCAGTAAGGGAGTGAAATCACATCCTTCTGAGTCCTCTTACATAAATTCTTACTTGCTTTCTGGGGCGAGTTCTCTGGGGCTGGAACAAGGGCATTCCTCAGTTAATTCAGTGTAACAAACACTGGGTGAGTGTTTCCTGTGCCAGACAGACTGCTAGGTAGGGCTGCAGCGCCAAAGATGAAGACTCCCTGGAAGTCTGATAGGGAGACAGACTCAAAGTGGACACAATACCATCAGTATGGAGGTTCCTCAAGCAAACTAAACATAGAATTACCATATGACCCAGCAATTGTACTTCAGGCACTTCAGGTATATACCCAAGAGAACTGAAAGCAAAGACTCAAACAGATACTTGCACACCAATGTTCACAGCAGCATTATTCACAATTGCCAAAAGGTGGAAATAACCAAAGCGTCCATCAAGGGATGAATGGATAAACAATGTGTGGTATATACATACAATGGAATATTATTCAGTCTTAAAAAGGAAGGAAATTCTGCAATATGCTACAACATGAATAAATCTTGAGGATATTACGCTAAGTGAAATGAGCCAGTCACAAAAGGACAAATACTGTTATGATTCAACTTTATGAGGTACCTGTAGTGGTTGAATTCATAGAAACAGAAAGTAGAATGGTGGTTGCCAGGGACTGGGGACCCTGTGTTTAATGGGCTTAGCATTTCAGTTGGGGAAGAGGAAGTTTAGAGATGAATGGTGGTGATGGTTGCACAACTGCGTGAATGTCCTCAATGCCACTCAATCGTACACTTAAAAATAGTTAAAATGGTATATTTGTGTTATGAATATTTTACTACAATTCTTAGAAACCCCGCATTCGCAATATATGTGTCATTATGCTGTACACCTTAAACTTACATGGTGCCCTAAGTCAATTTTATCTCAAACTGAAAAAAACCCACCCCAACGTGACGTGTGTTGTGAGAGAGGCATCCCTGCCACCTCAGGAAGAGCAGAGAAGAGCCCTCGGGACCAGAATGAGTCCCACAGGACAGGTGGAGTCAGCCAAGGGGAGAAGCGTGAGTGGGGAGGGGAGTGGAGGGACCTCCAGTCGATCCTGTGACAAGTCACCAATCACTCGGATTTGCTCCATCACTACAGCAATCAGTAAAGCCTTGGGACCTGGAGCCTCTGTGAATGGAGAGGGAGGGGACTAAGAGGTATGGATGAGGGCTGGGAAGTAGCCTTGAGCTTTTCTAGGGAAAAGGAAGCAGCAGTGCCCAAGCTTGGGGAAGATCTGCCCAGTACCCAGCCTGCTGGGGCTATGCCTCCCCTGCCTCTAATTACACACCTGTTATTGAATAAACCATAGCACTTCAGCACCATGATTAAGCCCCACCAGGGCCAGTGAGGCCCCCTAAAGAGCTGCCATGATTCAGAAAATAACTGGGAACCAAAAGTCTATCTCTCCAGCATGATCAAAAAAGCAAGATCAAAAGAAGTGGCCCTTCGCGAATGAATCCTGAACTCGGAGCTCATGTTAAACAAGAGAAAACAAGGACAAGCCCATGGACACAGGCTTCCAAGCAGCAGCCAAGCCGACTTGTTTCAGAGTTGTCAACACACTGCTTGTCCCCTAGGACCTGTGGAAGGGCCCATGGGAGGCCGACCGATGACCCAAGTCCGTCCTTCACTGTGTCTGGGAGCAAAGCAGGCCACAGGGCTGCTGACACAGAGCAAAGTCAAAGAGGCCGTAACTTTTAGAATTCAGCTGTGTTTCTTGTCTGTGCAAGAGTCACATTTCCCTGAGTTCAGCTGTATTTCTCCACCCTCCCTCCACTTTTCTGAAATGACACACCGGTTAGAACAAAGGAGAACCCAGAGGACGCTACCCTCTGGTTCGGACAGGCCCAGAGGCTGGCCACAGGTCCATCCCCCCAACCCCAGAGGTTTTATAGGTAACTCCGGTAACCTAAGCTAATCTCGGCTTGGATTGATATAATTGCTCGGGGACAAGACAACTGTGTACGGGACTGCCGTGTGAAGCAAGATGACCTCCATCCAGGGGCCCGGCGACCTCTTGTCAGCACAGGGTCTGAAGGCAGCTGGTGCCCGTGGTGATGGGCTCCCTCACCCATCACCAGCAAATCCCCGACAATTGTTCCCCCCATTAAACTTGCAGGAGGCTCTGCCCAACAGCTGTGCTGACTCCTGCCTCCAAAGGGTGGGGCCCGGAGCCATCTGCTGCCCCCCCCCACCGCCCCCATCCTGCCCTCCTGCTGGGCTCCCAGACGCGGTCCATCTCCTTGGTGGGGAACAGGGAGGAGGTATGATTGGAGGGCTGGGCAAAGGCCTCCACAAAGCTCAAGTTTCCATTTTTCAGACGTCAGCCTGGGCACCTGCGGACAGTCCTGTTTCAGATCCGGCCAGCCAGCGCTCTGCAGACTAGAGGGGCAGAAATTCCCCTCCCCACGAAGATGTCCAGGGGGCTGGGAGAACAGACCAGACCCAGCCTACTGTCCCCAGTCCAATTCTGAGTCACCAGTCCTCCCCCTGACTGTATCTGCTCTCTCTCCTGGTTTTCCTTCTACCTCTCTGGCCTCCAAGTCCTGTAAATTCTATCTCCTCGGGATCTCTTGAAACGGTCCCCTCAAATCCATTCCCATTGCCAAAACCATGGTTCAAGCATCACTGTTGCCCTCATGTAGCAGCTCCTAACTGGCCTTGCAGATGCAGCCCCACCTTCTCTGGTTGCCCTTCAATTGGCCCCAAGAACAACGTCTCTAAAGTGCACACCTCATCATGTCCTGAGACATGAGAGACTTCGGCTGGGCTGCCCATTGCCTTTGGAAGAAGTTACCCTTCTCAGAATGGCATTCAAGGACCTACCTGTCCTAACCTGGGATCACCTCTCGAGCTCATGTCTTACTGTGTTCCCTTGGCCGGTTCACCCCAGCCGTCCGCCCCAGGACTGGGAGTTTCTTTGCTTTTCTACCAGATCATATTCTACTGCTACCACCACTAATAAGTCAGTGCCATTACAGTTATTCTGGACCATATTCCCCCTCAGGCTGAGGATCCAGGAGTCTGGTGGAAAACGGAGCAGGAAGTGTGGAGAGATCAGACCCTTGTTTCAGCTTTATGTCCTGTAGGGTCAGGACACTACGCCATTGGTGGTCTCTGCAATCCACTCATAGAACTTTCCCTGGAGATGGCTTTGGATAATCCCATTTTCCTTGGAGTGTCTTTACTGTTGCAATGCCAGATTAATGCAAAAAATAATGATACACACTCTCTCGCTAGTCCCTTGAAGCTAGAATTCTCCTCGTGACTAATGCGTCTGGCCTGGGAGCTGGCCTTGATGCAGGCTTCAGCTCACAGGTTACACTGATGATGGTCCAAGCTCTGATTTGGTTCAACTCCAGATGGTGAAAGTTCAAGAGAAGCACCAGGAGGGCTTGACACTTTCCTCCAAGGAGACAACAGGCATCACCTCTGTGGATCTAGGATGTTAAAGGCACAAGCAGCCCCACAGTGAAGCCATCATCTATGGAATAAATTTAAGCTTACATCACTTAAAGGATACATGCCCAGGATGACAGCTTCAAGGCATTTGATAGGCAAGGACTCCCGAGTCATTTCTTTCGCTGTTTCCATTAACCTGTAGGGTAGAGCACAGCAAAGGATCTCAGACTTATTTAATTACGCAGTCGGTCTGTGTGCCAATCCACCAGCATGCCCATCGCCACACTAGGCACCATGCAGGAGTACAGAGAGAAAGGGCAGAACTTGCCTCGCAGGAGGCTCGCAAAGCACATCCACACCTGGTGGAACTGAATTCCTAAATTCTCCACTCCTCTCTGCAAGACGTAGTTCCGGGAGATTAGTGCTTGTACTAACCACAGCACCCTCCCACTAACCCAGGACATGGGTGTTACAATGGAGCAAGTGAAAAAGGCCACATAAAACAAATTTCACAGGTCTGCCCCGCCCCTGAGTTAGTCTCCACCACTGAGCTTAGCTCAGCCCCACCTCCAACCTGGCCCGGGGCACCCCTACCCCTTACAGACCAGAATATTTGAGCACTGAGATGAAGGAGAGAGAGTGGGAGAGAAAGATGGCAGCTCTCAGATAGGAGCATGGTCACCTGGCCCACAGATCATGCACCACTTACCCACTCAGAGGTCTCATTTTCCTAATTTCAAAGAACTGGGTCCCTGTATGATTGTATCTGTGTGAAGTATGTAAAGGGAAAGTGACAGAAAACTCCAAAGGTCCCAGTAATCCAGCAGAGGGATTTCTCAAAGGGATGAGGAAGTGGGGGTTTTCCAGAAGGTGGCCTGTAGCCAGAAGATCGCCCACAGTATCTTCCTCCTCTCTGTCCTGCCCTAGAAATCTGCTTTCCAACTTAGGCCCCAAAGTACCTTGGATCTATACAATAGCTATTTTCAATCTGCTCTGTATTTTGTTTAGTTGACTACATGTCTTAATTCACCTACTAGACTACAAGCCCTTTGAGAGTTGGGACCATTTATCATCTTTGTGTCACCCATAAAGCCTGGCACAAGCCCAACATATTCCATTTAGCAAATATTATTAAATAAATGAGGAATAAGTGAATGGATGGGTGGATGGAAGGAAGGAAGGATGGAATTGATAGAAGAGTGGATGGATGGATTAATGGACAGATAGAAAGGTAGGTTGATGGATGGGTGAAAGGAAGGATGGAAGGGTTACGGATGGCAGGTGGATAGATGGTAGTAGGGTTTCTCAGGAGCGCAGACTCTGCAGCAGAGCTTATTGTGGCGATAGCACTTTCATTTCATGCCTGGACTGATATTTGACATTGATCACTAGATCTGAGAAGATGACAGCATTATCCACAAACTGGGATTTAGCTGGTTGCCCACAAGGTCTCAGGGATTGGCAAGCCTGCACCAGCTCATTCTGAAGGAGACTGGAGATTCTCAGACACCAGGCTCTCTGAGACTGGATCTTGATTTTTTTCTGAGCCTGAAGAAAAGTTGTTTCACATGTTTCTCTTTCCTGCCTCAAACAAAATCCTATAGAAAAAGTGCATATTGGGAAGGTGCTAACGAAGCATGAACCTGTAGCCCAGGCAGGAAGTATGAGGTTCGATGTGTGCCCCTACAGTGGTATGGGCGGCTGCAGAAAGTGGCAATGATCACCTCAAGGCACTGCACACCCTCCCGACAAGGGTTGGGATTCCTCTCCAGGCAAAGACGTGCTTGGCCGCTAAGACACAAACATATGTAACGATCACCTGGAGAGTTTGTTATAAGCAGACTCTGGGCTCCATCCTTAGAGATTCTGATTTCAGGCCATGGTCTTAGCCCCTGATGTCAGAGTCGCCCCACCTGGGACTGTCGAATTGGAAGTTCTAGGGTGAGGGCCAGGGGATGATTTTAACAAGCTCACCGTTTGGAAATTACCAGCATGAGCCATAAGAATAACCAATAACAATACAGGCTTGCCCAGATTTTTAAAAATACAATATACAAAACCCTAGAGATAAGAGAGAAAAATGAAGGGCTACGTAGCCTCATTGTGAAATGATTTTTCACTTTACCAAAGATTTCATTCAAATAGTGAGATCCCTTGTATATTTAAAGTAGCAAGCAATTGGCAAAAGTTCTATTTATATGCCCAATTTTCCCTCTGTTCATACATCTAGTTTATACATCTAGTGCATGGAGTGAGACAAACCTCTAATAAAATAATAAAAAACTACCTGACCATTCTTTCTCCGTTCCTTACAGTTATGGGCCCCTGAAAGTGAGCTGGGGAGGAGAGCCTCCTGTAAATGCTGCCTGAAGAGAGAGACTTCACCCTCTGCTCGCTACACAGCAGAGCTCTGGGGTGGGGACTTCTCCTTCCAGAGCCCGGTGCAAGGTCAGCACTCCTGCTGGCCAACGCTGTGAGGCTGTCAGAAGGGAAGGCAGGATTTGTCCTTTCCCGTCCCCAGCTGAGGACATCTGTGGTCAGGGCTGGCCCCAGTCGGTCCCCATACGCTAGCATCAGTCACTGTATCCAGGACAAAGCAGTAGGAAGGCCCAAGGAACTAAATAAAAGGCTGGTCAGGAGGTAGAACAAAGAGGTTACTCCAATGGCCAGGTGACCTGGAGCCTGATCCCAGCAGCATGGTGGTGCTTTCCCTTCTCCAGCCCTCTCTGCAGTCAGTGAACCAGCTCAGTGACCATCACAATGGGTCAGTGAAGGGAAAAATGAAAAAGCAGATCCTTCAGGACTGAGAATGGGCTGCAGCCTTTACGGGAGAATGAGCCAATGATATGTAAAGCACATGCAAATTTGCCCCATCAGTGCATTCCCAGCGGCCAGGCTTGTCCTCTTTAATCTCCAGCCAGATGATCCTTGTGAAGACCATGTCCTAAATAGAAGGGGGGAGCCATGCTAATTTCTGTCACCTTCTGGAACGTTCTGTGAGGAGTCGATCACATCCAGGAAGGCTCAGCTTTTGGGGTCCAGGTCGACTCTGGCACGAGTTTATGCTTCTGGGCCACATGGAACTCCCCACGTGGGGTCCCAGTTCAGCGATCAGCACCGACATCAGCCTTCCGTGGGCTAGAACTGTCCGCCTGACCCCTGGAGGCTGGTGTTATCTTCTCTAATATCGCTTCAGGATTCTACGAGGAAGATGCCATGCAGGGGAGTTCACAGTCCGTGAAGTGGGAACTGAGAGGCTAATCAAGTAATCTGCCCACCCAAACGAGCGGCAGTTCTCATCTGGTAGGACCCTTCCCTTCAGGGAAAACACAAAAGTCCACAGGAAAGCTTCTTGCCTATAGCACAGAGGGGGGAGGCCTCTTCCCAGGCATGTGGGACATGTGTGCAGCGCCCCGTGAAATCCTTTCTGCTAAGTTCTATGCCTTTAGGGAGGAAGGACAGAGGTCAGCAGACCTCCTGAACAATGTGCTGGGGGCTAGGATGGCGGCAGCTGCCTCGGCAGGGGGTCCAATGCTGGCTTAGCTGAGATGCTCACTGACTCGCTTGGGCAAACGGCCTGTCCCACTCACATACACCTCCTCTGTTGGCCCGGCTCCCGTCTGACTCCCATCCCTGATAAAGCACCAGCCGTGGTGAGGGGACCATCTGACCCTGCCCCTTGGTTCTTACAACATAGCTCATATGGGCGCTCAGAACAGACGTAATCCTGACTGCGAACACTGGAGGAGAAAAGGGGCCACAGGCTGGCTGGTCTGCACCCAGCCTGGACCCACAGGACTTCTCAGCTCTTGTTCAAACTCACATGAGGGGAGAGGGCCCCCAGCCCAGGGCCCCATTCACTCATGCAGAGTGGACCAAGGGCACCAGGCGCCAAAGGCAACGCCAGGTGGGCCTCTTGTACATGATGAGCGGTCAGGATCAGGCCAAAAAGTGAAAGGCAAGAAAAGGAACAGAAGACTAGGAGGGGGGCTTCCCTGGCGGTCCAGTGGTTGAGAATCCGCCTTCCAGCACAGGGAACTCGGGTTCGAGCCCTGGTCTGGGAACTAAGATCCCACGTGCCGCGGAGCAACTAAGCCTGCGCGCCACAACTACTGAGCCCATGCGCCCTGGAGCCCGTGCACAACTAGAGAGGGAAAACCTGCGCGCCACAACAAAGAGCACATGCTGCAACGAAAGATCCCGCACGCCTCAACGAAGACCCCGTGTGCCGCAACTAAGACCCGACGCAGCCATAAATAAATAAACAAACAGATATACTAAAAAAAAAAAAAAAAAAAAGACTAGGAAGGAAGAGGGAGAAAGAAAGCTGGTACAGGAAGAGAGATGGAGGGAGCCAAGGATAACCAAGGAGGAGGAGGTGGAGAAAGAGGAGTAGATGGAAGGAAGAGGGGCGTGTGCTGCCCACCGCCGCTTCGCTGCCCTTTGCCGTCCCGGCCCACACCCTGCTTAAACGGAGAGGGTCTGATCATTGCGATGACGTCCTCCAGTGTCACTTCTTCTAGACTCTCACATCGAGGCATCCCTCCGTGCCCGGCCTCGCCAACCTCAGACAGCATTTGCTGACCAGATGGGGACAGAGCCGCCACCAGGCGTGCGATCATCACGCCTGTCCCCGGGCTGGGTCTGCTCAGACCCTGGTCGGAAGGATACTGTAGTGTCTTCATGTAGTTCTGGATTGCCTGGAGCCAGTCTGGGATCGTCATCGACAGCCTGTAGTTGGGAACCTGGGGTACTGAAGGCTGCAGGGAAGTAGAGAGAGATCATTTTATCAAGGAGATGCAGAGCTACTCCTGAGGGCAGATGGCCATACTGGCCTGGGCACTCGTTCAACTGGTGCCTCCTGGACAAGGTCTCCCAAGACCGGCCAGTCCTCTCTCTGCGTTCCCTTGGCACACACTCCGCCCTGGGTCGCAGCGGCTCTCTATGGCCCTTTGTGTGTTGCGGTATGAACACCGCCTGCCTCCCCATGGGAGCCTCAGCCCTTCTTGAGGCCAAGGACCATGTCCTATAGTGTCCCCCCCTCCCCAGGCCCGGTCCAGGAGGGTTCAGAGGTGCTCCATTAACCCTCACACTTCTACTGCACGACTACACTTTTGCTGCATGTCTGGTGTCACCATTGTATGTGTCCACTCCAGGGCACCACTGAACACAAGATGTATGGCGCCCCGAAGGAATGCAACATGGTGCCACACATGCCATTTCTCTTCAACACCACCCCTTGCAATGCCCATCACATCCATTCCCTGAGTCCAGCCCCAAGTGCATTAGGAAAGATTCCCTTCTTGCCTCGAATCTTCCCAGGTAAGTGCAGCTCCTCTCACTCGTGAGCCATCTTACCCTCTGACCCCACCCGGCTGCCCAGTCTGCCTGGGCATCTCCTAGGCTGCCTCTTGGTCAACATTCACCAGCGGAGGGTATGAAGTTCTAACCCCCGCTGGGAAGGGAAGGGAGCAACGGCGGGCCAGGACTGAAAAGGGGGAGGTAGGTCCCTCTTCTCGGGAATTTAGAGCTGAGGCACCACCCAGCTCTGAGCAACCCTGCCGACCAGGCCAAGAGCGAGAACAAGCAGGGGCTTCCAATCAAGTCACTCCTGGGAAGCAAGGCGGCAGTTTCTGCTTTATTTCTTCTCTATGTTACCCAGTCCCTTAACCTCAGCCTCTCCGATGGGTGGGGGGAGGGGCGCTGGTGACAGAGACACTCAGCCCATGTGGGTCTGTAGCTCCGGCAGGAAGGAGAGGAGGACTAAGCCGCTTAGGGAGGGGCACAAGGGGCCGCAGGACAGATTAGTTCCACCCTCTAAGAAAACAGGGAAAGGGAGGCCCTGGGGATTTAGTACTTAGCTGATGGAAGGTGAAGCCACTGGTGAACAGACTTAGGGACAGCACTGGGCAGTCTGGCTGGGCACCAGCGCCAGACGCTGCCCACGGATGGTCCCCAGTTCTGTCCCCAGCTCTGCAAGCTCAGGCCCCACAGCCAAGCTGGAGGGCGAGGGGGTCCCCCGAGCCTGAAACAGGAGGCTCTTCATACTTCTGCATCTTCCACTGCTTTTACTTAAAATAGAAGGGAACTAGTCACACACCCTATTTCACAGCCAAGGTGCAGAGTGTGTGTGTGTGTGCATGACTGCATGTGTGAAAGACAGAGAGAGAATGTGAGACTGTGTGCACACACTCACAGCTGTTCTGCAAACATTTTGTTTACAACATATCAACTCAAATCACATTCCTGTCTTGGAGTGTCATTTTTGGGAGCAAAACGTTCCCATCTGAACATCTGCTTATAGGGCCATTCCCACAACACCCCCGCCCAGCCCAGAGTCAAAATACGACGTGCGTCCTGGTGTTTCCGACCTAGCAAACATGAGGACGCTTGTCCCTGCTTTTGGCAGTAACATCCACTGATCTACCCACACCTGGAATTCTGCATAAGAATGTGCCAGAGCTTTCACAGAGAAGTGAGGAAGCAGGGGAGACGAGAACAACCATTTCTTTCGCACCTCCAGTGGCCCAAGCTCTAGGCCAGGTACAAGAGGGAGGTGGCAAACGACACAGTTTATGAAGGCAGGAGCATACCTCTACCCAGGCAAGCACGGGACAACGCCGCGGAGAATCACCAGCCACCCGAGGGATCCCCAGAGGGATGTACCTTGGCCAAAGCCCTGAGGAAGCCGGAGCGACCTGGCTCTGAGTTGGCTTTGGGGGCCAACCACCAAGTTATTTCAACTCCCCCAAGCCCAGCGGAGCCCACAAGAGCCAGATGTTGGGGGGAGTCAGGCAGCAGCCGGTCCTCAGAATAGCAGCCCAGTGGCGCCCAAGGGCTTTTAAAAACAGCTGTCTGGTTACCTCAGCCCCAGCTAAGAGTGAGTGCAGGAGCTGCAGTCACGTTCCCCAGACCCCAGCTGGGGAGCCGGGCTGTGGTGGGAGAGAAGCCGAGACTGCTGAGGGGATGATGTCATCTGGCTACAGCCCACCCTGCCGTCTGGGACAGCTGGAGGGGGCTCAGGCTGGGGCTCAGGCTGGGGCAGCTCCCAAGCAGCACTTTGGGCTGCCAAGGCCCCACAGGATGATGGACTATAAACCAGGCAGGCTCCTTGGGGTGTAATTATGAGTCCTTGCTTTGTCACCTACTGCTGTGGACCCTGTGCAAGCTGCACGGCCTCTCTAAGCCTCTGGTTCCTTCCTGATAAAATAGGAGAGGATATCACCTACTTCAAACCTTCTGAGCTGGTTGTGAGGATTATATGACCTAATGTATAAAGCAGACAACTTGGGGCTTGGCACTCGGTGTTTTAAGTGTTAGCTGTGTTATCATTATTCATCAACAGTGTGCTTTCAGAGGTCTACATGGGGGAGCCTGCATGGTCTCCACTTTTCAGTAACTGGAAAACAGAATCAGCAGGGCCTGAGCCCCCCGACACTCAACTCAGGAGCATCACCAAGATGCCTTCTCAGCCTGATGGAAGAGGATGAAAACACCCACTTCCCCTGTGGACACGTGGTGACCATGAGTTAATATCCTTAATTCATGAAGAGTTCATACAAAGTGATAAAAAAAACTCTCTAGGCCTCAATGAAAAGAAAATGGCCCCAGAAGGTGGAAGCAACCCAAGTGTCCATCAACAGATAAATGGATAAACAAAATGTAGCATATATGCAATGGGATATTATTCAGCCTTAAAAAGGAGGGACATTCTGACACATGCTATACATGCCAGAACGTTGAAGACCTTATGCTAAGTGAAATAATCCAGTCACAAAAGGACAAATATTGGATGATTTCTCTTATGTGAGATTCCTATAGTAGTCAAATTCATAGACACAGAAAGTAGAAGGGTGGTTGCCAGGGGCTGAGGGGAGGGAGAAATGGGAACTCAGTGTTTAATGGGTACAAAGTTTTAGTCAGGGAAGAAGAAAAATTTCTGGAGATGGAAGGTGGTGATGGTTGCACAACAGTGTGAATATATTTAATTCACAGAACTGTACACTTCAAATGGTTAAAATGGTAAATTATACGTTACCACAATTTTTTAAATGGCCATGAAAAGACAATTCACAAAAGAAGAAATGCAAATAGTGAATAAATATTTTTTAAAAACGTTCCAGCACACTAACAATTTAAGAACTGCAAATTAAAGCCACTGCAAAATGTCATTTTTTGCCTCTCCAATTAGCAGAGATATTCTGAAATGTGGATACTCAGTGCTGGTGAGGATGCTCTCATACGGCATGATGGGAAAATTAATTGGTACAAACTTTTATGAAAAGACCAGGGCACACTCCTTTTTTTTCTCCTCCTCCCTGACTGGGGTCCTGAGAGTCTCTCCTGTTATTTTCCTGCCCCGTTTCAGCTGAGACTCCAACCTAGAATTCCCCTGGCGCTGTCCCTCTAGATTCCCTCCTGCCACCTGCATCCAGCCATCTCAAGCCACAGCCCAGCTGATGAAGGCAGAATCCAGAGGGCACAGATCAAAACCACCCTCTCCACACAGGCACTGTGCCTACAGTTAGGGGGTGGGGTCCCTGAGGGTAGGGAATAGGGGGAAGGAGGGGAGTGGACAGGAATATGGTTGTTCAAGAAGAAAAATGAAACAAACCACAGGCAAGCTTTTGTGGACAGGCTCTCTTTCACTCCATTCTTGCCAAATGCAATGCCCTGTCAGAAGAATGCAAGAAGGGATGTGGAAGGACACGAGTGTGTATCATCACCATGCATCACCATGTGGAAAGAAGGGAGAAGCCAGGAAAGGAGCCAGGGAGGCATCGAGAGCCCCAGGCACCAAGAGTCTTTAACAAGAAAGTACAAGGAGAAAGTGAAGCCTTTTGCCGTCCCTGCTCTGAATATGTATTATATACACTGTGCAGGTGCCAGGCAGAAGAATTTTCTCTGGCAACCTTGGGCGGCGGGTGGGGGGGAGCATGGAACATCACTCTTGGGCCAAGGATGGGCCCCAGGCCCCTGCATCAGGAGCAGCCAGGAATCTGTTGATGGTGACCTGGTCCAGCGGTCACAACCGTGGGCTGAGCAGGAAGGTAGGACGGATGGATGGTTTTGAACGCAGGACAGGGGAGAAAGTGCACTGCCTGTGTGAGCCAGCAGAGGGCAGGAGTGGAGCCCTGACCACAGCAAAGTCTGGCCCCAAAGCCCTCACACTTCTTCACTGACGCAAAGCTGAGTCCTCTAAATGTGAATTATTTCCCAATTTGGGATCAGCGTGAGAATGAGGCACAAAAACATGGTGTCTGCAAGAAACGGCTTGGTGTTTCCTGCTGAATCCATCTGGCTGTCTGCCCCAGGACAGTCGGGCTCCAGCCAGTCGAGAAGCAGGAGGTGCTGTTTCCTAGTCAGCCCAGCTGTTTTTTCTGGGCCAGCCATCCTCCCTGCCCCTCCCTTCCCAACCTCTACTATCCTCCAACTGACCCGTGCTGCTTTCTTGCACTATCCCTGAAAAACCCTGGCTTTCACCTAGTCAATTGTTAACTTCAGACCCAGTAACCACCAGGGGAGAGGCCTGCAGTCACAAATTTCGGATTGCAGAGCAGGTGACACCTGTCCCCCTTTCCCCAGTGGGGGCACCTGGATCTTTGGGCAGAAATTACCACGGCTGCTAACAAAATGTCCTGTGGTCAAAGAAAGTGTCATTCAGTCCTCCTCTTAGGCCTTTGACACCTTCCCCATGCCACTTCTTTTGCTTCTCAGTCCACAATTCAATCGCCAAAAAGAGGTTCACCTCCCTGAAACTCTCCAACCCTTCCACCACCACTCCACCACCACCCCCCTTCTGTACAAATTCCTCAGCAAGACACTGATCTGATTAAAGGAGAAAAGGACTTGGCCCCAGAGGAAAAAGTCTGCTGAGCTGAGTGCAGGAACAGCCCTCAAATCAGAGAGGAGTGGCTCCTGGAAACAGGAACTTTCAAAGCTGTTCCCATCCCAGGGCCTGCATAGGGGTCAGGGTTTGGGGAATGCCAGGAGCAGGGAGAGAGGGGATGCTGTGAGGATGGAGAACCAAGCATTATGATGCAGTGTAAGAGACAGAAGTGTGAAGCTCTTTATTTAGGTTCAAAAAGCTGATGCCCATGTTCAGCCTGGGGTTGCCCTGGCTTGGCAGTTCTCATGTGACCTTCCAGTTATTATGAAAGTACAATATGATATGGCCGCTATATTATAAAAAAAAAAAAGAAAGAAAGAAAGCTCATTTTTTAAGAACCCAGAATTCAGCCAGAATAACGGAAGTATCAAATACAGGTCTCAGGAAGTAGTAATTCATGTTCTAAGCTGCTCAGACAACATTTAGAATATTGCGTTTCATACTGTGCTCATGTTTTCGGGGACTGACTGATGACAAACTAGCAATTGTCCTAGAAAGAGGAGGAGGAAAGTGAGCTGATCTGAGAACTATGACACATAAGAAAAGGTGAAAGGAACTACCTGTGGACAAAGACGATTAAAGGAAGATGCAGAATAATCCAGTGCACCTCTAGTGTCACACAGATGACTAGAAACCTGAAGACTAATGGGTCATAACACCATGGGATTTGAGAGTTGGAAAGAACTTTACATGAAATCTGATCTACTCACATTTTATAGGTCAGAAAACTAAGGCCGGAGATTTTAAGTGAGTAACCTAGGCCACAAAGCTAGAGGTAGCACAACCAGATCCAGAATTCAATCCCTTGATTTTTTCGCTCCAAGTCCTTTCCTTACTCCAAGAGAACCATCTCGTAACATTCGAGGGAGCTATGAGTAGCACAGGAACTCGACGTGTGCCGCCCTTTGGTTCTTGAGCACAAGAATCAGTGGTGACATGTGACCGAGAAGGGGAGGAGGAGGAGCTCTGTTCAGTGTCAGAGAAGAGTTTCCCAGTGACCAAATCTGGCCAGGCCTGGGAGCTGCCCTGTGAGGCGACAAGCCCCCCATTCCCAGGAGGCCTTCAGAAAGAGGAAGGGATTCTGCTGAGAGGTACAGGATTGGTCTCTACCAACACTGACATTGTCTGATTCCCACCGAGAAAGGGGGTCCCCACCCACAATGTTGGGAGAAAGATGAAGCCACAATCAGAAGCCACAATCAGGTGCTAAGGGTGCTAAATGAGAAAGGCTCACTTAAGGGAGGACAGACTCCGAAGTCAGAACTGCACTCCAGTATCAGGGTTGTTCTCAGGCTCTCAGGGTAATTATAGCTGACACAAAAGCAGGCAAGATTCTCGCTGGGCATAATGAAGATCTCATTGACCAGCAGGGTAATAAAACACCATAACCAACTACAGCAGGAAGCTTACAAGCTCTGTTACTTTTCCCAAGGGCACACACAGCTTTCTGGCCTGCAGGCTCAGATGCTCAGGTCACCAGATGCTCCAGGTTGGGGGCTCGACCAGATGGCCTTCCAGGTCTCAGGTCTGGCATTCCTAGACCTGTCCAGGAATCTTCTTGGCCATACCAGTGTCCCCAGGATGGATGGGAAACCATCTGCCATGCTACAACCCCCAGGCTCTGCAGCATTTCTCCTCCAGTTTGCATTTTCGTGCTTCATACAGCGACTACTGCACATCTTCCTCCATCTTACTAACATTATCTTTGGCCACCAAACCCAATTGGCTCACTGGCTTCTCTCCAAGGTAGAAAGAGTTACACTCCTGACCCTCTTTCTCTATCCAGTGAGATTCATTCATCATGTGTACTGGAAAGTCCCTTTTAAGCCATAGTTAAAACTCTTATTTCTCAGAGCCCAGATAAGCTAGGAAAAGAGAGAGCTGACTGCTTTGCAAGTTTCAGAGGTGAAAGTCACTGTCATAAAAAAAAAAATTTGGCAAAAAGTCTAGGAATGATTCACGCTGAGAAGTCTGACTGGTTGATTGTAAAATCATTCATAGCCTAATAAATCATTTACCAGGAGGGGATAGAGGAGGACCAAGAAACTCCAAAGAGGATAAGCGGGGTGGGATCCCCAGGGGGCCTATGCATTCTTGGCATCACTGGTGCTACTTGGTGGCTACAGTCTTCGTTGAAGCAGGATGTACACGGAGCTAAGTAAATGATAGAGTTTGGCTCCAAATTCAAAGAAACCTTGGCACAAGCCGACCACACAGTCCCAGGACAGCAAGCCCCCTTTCTCTCCCTCCCCCATTTCTAAGACGTCCAAGACAAACATCTCAATTAAGCAAAGGGGGTGGAGGCTGTTGGGAAAAATGAGGAGGGGAAGGGAGTTTGCAGCAGGACCAGGAAAATGGAAATTGCTACGTACAGGTAAAATGGTCCCATCACTGCCCACACCACCCCCTTCCTTCGGAGCCACTAACCTTTGCTAAGAAGGTGGCGTTCCTGATGGCGCCCACCATTTCTCCCCCCTTGGGGTGCACTTTGGCCACGTGCATCCACATGCGCTCCCAGGTGTGGCTGTCGATGGGGAAGCCGCTCTTGTTAACGTGAAACAGCACCCCGCCGTCTTTGTCCTCCTCCTCCGAGCCCCCGCTAGTAGCGAGGCTCACGGGCCGCGCGTGGCTGCTCCGGGACCGGGTGCCTTTGGCGCCTTTGGGGTGGGGGCAGCGGTGAGTGTCCGCCGCCGAGCCGGTCATGGTGGGGCAGGGGCGGGGAGGGCGGCGGGGGGCGTGTGAGCGCGGGCGCGGCGCGGGGATCAGCGCCCCGCGGAGGCGGCCTTCTCCATGCTTCTGGCTGCAGCAGGACGCGCGAAAGGGGAGCGGCGGCTGGAACTCCGCTTACGGGCCGTGCCTGAAATCAGTGAGACCCAGCACATACCAAGGGTAAGTGGACACCCGGAGGAACCAAGGAGGGGGCCGTGGCCAAGACGTGGGGGGGGGGCCTTCGAAGTGTCCCCACTTCCCTATCCGCTCCCCCCGCGCGCGGACAGGACGCCCACCCACCCACCAGGGAATTGCACACGAGCTTCCAGCCCTGCAATTACCTAGAAAGGCGACTTGAATTTTGCCACAAAGCTTCACACCCACCTAAACCGCGGGAGGGAAAGACAAGGAGCGTGAAGGCTGCGGAGTGGACGGGGTAGGGAGAAGAAAGACAGCTCGTGCAGCGGGATGGAACAGGAGGTCCCCGCAAGGCTCCACACGTCCCTTGGTCGCCAGATGTGGCCGAGCGCCGAGCCGAGCCAGAACGTGCCGGCACGTGAGCGCCCGGGGCTGCCGCGAGAGCCCAGCGACAGCCTCGGCTTGCAAAAGCGGCCGCGTTTCTTACAAGAAGCCCTCCCGAGGCTGGGCGGACGAGCGGCGGCCCCGGCCCCCAGGCTCCTGTGGCAGTGGCTCCACCCGCCCCCTTCCCTGAGTTCCAGCGCCAGGCACCCCGGGGAAATGGCTGCAGGCGGGGCGCGGGAAGGGCGCACCGCAGCTCCCGGACCCTACCTCTGGACGGTCGGCCTCATGGCTGCACGGCTTCTCCGGGCGGCGGGGGTGGCGGGAGCTGCTGGGGCTGCTGTGGCCGTCGCCTCATTCCATGTCCCATCCTCTAATGTTATTCTGTGACATATAACCGAGTCACCCGGGCAGCCGCCGATGTTCCGACTGCGTCCATTGGCCACCGCAACAAAGAGGGGCGGGTCCCGGGCGCGGGACTCTACAACCCGGAGCTCCGCGACGCTCTGATTGGCTCCCGGGGTTCCCCGGCGGGAGGGGTGAGGAGTAGGGGAAGCTGGGCCGCCGCGCGAAATCCGATCGCTGTCGTGTCCTGCGAGCCCCGCGGGGCTGGAGCGTTTGTCCCTGGGACTTAAGACAGAGTTTCCCCAGGGGTCGTGGCACTGCGGGGGAAGCAACTATGGGAAGCAGAGGAGAATTAAAGCCACCCAAGAAGTGACCCTGAGGTAGAGGAGGGCTTGTCATAGGACAGCATTCCCTGAAGAAGGCTGGGCACACAGTCACCTGCCGCTACCGGGCAGTGATGGATGGTTCAGGCAGGCATGTAAACATGACGGCACAATATTAAATCTTTTTTTTTTTTAATCCTACATTACAAATTCCCCAAAACTAACAAGGGGACACAGCCATATACCCTCTGACATTAGTCATGATTAATAAAGTCCCTTTAAACCCAAACTGATATGCGACACTAAAACCGGGGACGTCAGCCAGGTCCCCACTGTTCTGTCACAGCTACTGAGTTAGGAGGGGGTGGAGAGATGCTTCAGAGCCACGGTGAAGTGGAGACCCTCCCACACTCTCCAGGGAAACACCTTTTCCTTAAAGGCATCTTCTTCTTCTTCTTTTTTTTATTTCTTAAAAGAAGAGCAAGGTGAGGAGGAGCCCCAGACTACTGACCTGAGGTCTGGCCCTAAGTCCAGGTTTATCACTTGGCAAAGCTGTGTGATCCAGGACAAGCCATTTGCCTGTTCTGGGCCTTAGCCTCTTTATGAAAAGAGGAGAGCAGACCCTTCACTCTCCAAGGCCTGTTCTGGCTCTAAGATTCTGTGATCCTCTGACTTCCTCTTTTGTGGACATTTGGGAACCTGGTCATAATATGCTTTCCCTTTAAACTCCAGGCCAGCCTGCCAGCTTTGAGGGGAGTGAAGCAGCTGTGACAGCAATGCTAAGTTAACCTCGAATTAAGAATGCAGTCATCAAAGACCACTGACGACAGATCTCTATCTGGATGCTTAACCCTGGAACTTCTTTTTCAGAGGAGGGCGTGGTGAGGGGCGGGTGCTGGAGGGTAGCTGAGAGCCAGGTGTTGGTTGAGGAGACCTGGATTCTGGACCAGTCCTGCACAGCTGCAGACAGAGCCCATGCCCAGGACTTTATAGATTCCATAAGGAGACAAACTTAGGTCTGGATAGACAGAGGAAATGGACCTAATAATAATATTCAGGAAATTATCTGAATAATTCAAGTGGAACAAGCACACTTGAAGAAAAAATTAGGGAATTGAAAGAGAATTATCCTCTCAATATATAATTGCCTCAGTTTTCATTTCCTGATTAGGAGAAAACATGCCTCAGAGAGTGAGCTGTTTTCTCATCTCGAACATTCTTCCTCCCTTCTTTTCTCACTCATCTCTCAAATCTGTCCCCTTCTCCTCCCTTCCCCAGGGGTTTCAAGTCCCAGGAGACTAGGATTTCAGGATGCAGATCTCTATGCAGAGGATGAGAATATGGCCTAACCACCCCTCAGGAGAAAACTGAGCTCTCAAATCTCAAGTGATCAGACCAGTTGGTGAACATCGAAGAATGTCTGGCATGTGTCACTGTCCTTGGCATCGATTCCCAGTGTCCCGACTCAGGCCAAATCCAAACAACTACAATGTCCCTCTCAAACCAGGGCCTGGTTCCTGCTTTACCTGAATCAAAATCCTAGGGACCGGAGAGGATTATTGGTTCATCTTCCCGCCCCAGGCACCTCAGGACTCCCTGACAGTTGAGGGAAACGCTTTTGTTTTTCATCTCCAGTATTCCAACTATCTGTTCTCTTTTCCCCAGGAGATGGGGTGCAGTGGGGAGGCAAGTGAAATGGTCTATGAAGAGAGCTGTGAGATTTGGCTAATTTTCCAAAGAGGTGGTAAGAAGGCTTCTGAAGTGAGCTGCAGTGTCCCATTGAAAAGGACTGGAAAGCAGAAGGGCCCTTTTGTTCAGAATTCTTTTGCATTTGAGAATTGTGCTAATTGTGTGGGCCAGCCAACTCTGTTCTTCATTTCTTTGTGTATTTTGTGTTATGTGACACTCAAGTGAACACAGGCCAGACAGATTATGGGTTTTGAGGTTTTGCTGTTGTTGTTTTCTGCTTGTTTTTAATTTTTTTAATTGAACTATAGTTGATTTACAATGTTGTGTTAGTTTCAGGTGTACAGCAAAGTGATTCAGTTATATATATATACATATATATTCTTTTATGTATACAAATATATATATATATACTTTTTCAGATTCTTTTCCCTTATAGATCATTACAAAATATTGAGTATAGGTCCTTCTTGGTTACCTATTTTATATATAGTGGTGTATATATGTTAAACCCAAACTCCTAATTTATCCCCCCACCCTTTCCCTTTGGTAACCATAGCTCAGATGGTTAGTAAGAATGACATAGCACACAGTGGGGCAGGGCCTACTTGCAACTTGAACAGGGACACATGATGACTAGCTGCCCAACCTCTGAGGGCATGGTCACGTCCATTCAATGGCATAACAACTGGTATAGCAGAGACATGTAGTGGGAAGGTTTGGAACAAGAAAAACTGGGTTCAGATGGTATCTTATTATTCAAGTGCCAGTCGCTGGGGTCTCAAAGACAAATAACACAAAATCCTAACCTGATGATCATATTTCTAGCTCTACCACCTGTTGATGTTAATAGCCTGTTGATGGATGTATCAGACGCACCTTATGAGCCTAATCGCACCGGCTAGACCTTGCCTTTCTCCTGCCTCCACAGCTCCCTGCACAGCCAACCAAATCTGTGTAGTTCAGCCACCTAGGACTGATAGTCACTTGCCCAGTCAGGTCCCTCTAGGCTGCTGCTGCACAGCCAAGCTGGCTGACCACATGTCCGGAGACTGTGACTCTTCCACTACTTCTGGATCAGAAGAAATGCCACACTGCAGGATGTGGCTTCTAAGCAGCCATCAGAGGGGAATCCGAGGGAATTAATTCCCTCTGGGGAACATTTTGACCAATGAGAAACAAGAGATGAGAGGGAGCTGGGCAAATAAACTCTCTTTCCTTCCTGCCTCCTGTGGACTGTTCCGAGTCATGATTTTCTAACACAGCCTGTCTGGAGATGTCCTGCATGGCTGAGCAGACATACCTCCTGAGTAACCTGCCGGGGCTCTTTGCGGTGGGTGGTGAAGCAGTTACCTGCGTGATAACACACCGTTTTGCACTGCTTCTCATCCTAGCCCACCTCATTCCCCTTTTCGCTCACTCTTACTGCCTTCTCAGTTAGATTTAGTCTTTGCTTCAGATCCGTTTTCTAGAGAAACAGAGCTAAGACAGTTGGTTCCACAAGTGGTTCAAGAAAGCAAGTCCTCAGGATGGATTCTGGGGTTGTATCTCCTAGCTGTCTGAAATCAATAGAGTCCTTTGCTGGTGATAAGAGAGATGGCAATAGCTTTGATATGCGATCGCACCCAAGCTTTCACTTGGTTAACTGGGGTGAACTGGGTGGAGAGCGAGACACTGGGAGAGCAAGTGGCTGTGGTAGTCAATTTGGAAACAGTGCTAATGACAGGTACCAGAGATCTTGGAAACAGAAAATGACAGGCTCAGAGCAGTTAATTACCAGCTCATGGAATGCTCTGAAAGCCAGAGAGCCGCTATGGCTTTAAGGGAAAGTCTTATTTCCTGAAACTGTGGGAGAGACTCATAAAATCAAGCCCAAGATCTGATCACAGGGTGGCAGAACTGCAAAAAAAAAAAGATGAAATGCATGGCCTTGATAGGCATCCATGTCAAAGCAGAGCCCTGATAGGGAAAGACTGGAACCCTGAGACCTGGGGTGGGCATATCTCGGTGGATGAGCATCTTGACCCTTCAGATCACCTGAATGTTCCTGCCCAAACCAGGTCCCCTTCTCCATGGCTGCTTCTTCTCAAGACCTGGACCCACCGCTTACTGCCTCTGCCAAAACCCAGAGTCAAGTTGCAGCACAGCCCACACTGGCAGGAAAAAGTCCTCTTCCAGGGAGAAAAAGCATACCTGCCAAAGATCTTGCGGGACTTGGCTAACATGTACTGGCAGGAACTGTAGAAATATGTGTGGGAGTGGATCTTGAAGATGCTATATTTGGGGGTGAAACAGGAAGCTCAATTGGGAGGATCCACTAATTCGGGGATACTCACACAGAACGCGAGATTTAATGTGTTCGCAAGGATGCTTGGAGTTTGTCCCGATAGTCTGCTGGGATGGCTCTTTGAAGCCTGGTCTCAACGATGGCCTATAGTAAGCGAAGTGGAGAAGCCAGACTTCCTTGTGTCGTGTCGCGGAAGGGGTCAGAAGACTCAGGAAGGAAGGAATATTAGAAGCATTTATTATACGTGGCTCAAGAACCCACCACCTGACTAGTTCCCTGGGCCAGCCCAGAGGACACTCCCTTCACTAAAGCAATAAAGAGTGTACTAGCAAGGAGGTTTTTTGTTTTTTTTTTAAAAACACTTTTATTATTTATTTATTTATTTATTTTTTAGCTGTGTTGGGTCTTCGTTTCTGTGCGAGGGCTTTCTCTAGTTGTGGCAAGCGGGGGCCACTCTTCATCGCCGTGCGTGGGCCTCTCACTATCGCGGCCTCTCTTGTTGCGGAGCACAGGCTCCAGTCGCTCAGGCTCAGTAGTTGTGGCTCACGGGCCTAGTTGCTCCGCGGCATGTGGGATCTTCCCAGACCAGGGCTCGAACCCGTGTCCCCTGCATTGGCAGGCAGACTCTCAACCACTGCGCCACCAGGGAAGCCCACAAGGAGGTTTTTTGAGCACCTGGTAGTGGCTATCCTTGTAGTCCAGGGTCGATGGGAGGGAGAAAGCGTCTGTGGAACTGAGCTCCATACTTTCAGTGGAGATGATAAAAATCACAGAATTGCAAAGCACTTAATCATAAAGGACAAGGTGGAATGCTTACCACAATGGACAGCAAGGAGGAGGGAAGATCAGGGTGACTAGATCTGCAGGGACTCCTGGTGTTTGGATAATAAGTCATGGTGTTCCTCGGGGGAGGGTATTCATAGAATTTGTTGTCTAAATTGAGCCACTTTTAAGAGTGAAAAGGATCCTCGTAATAATTACATGGGGAACATAGGTATACACCACAACCATCCCAGTCAAACTGATACCCATGGTCACCCTACCAGGGGTGAGATAGGTGAGCAGCCAATTCGAGTGTTGCATGATTTGTATCATCAGACAGAACACAGAGCTGTGAGCAGGAGGCCAACTTCAGTCACCATAGTGAAAACTCATAGACCCTTCCTCATTTCCAAATCTAAACCAGATCTGGCCCAAAGCGATTGCTGTTGCTGAGGAGCCCAACTGGCCAACAGAAAAGACTGATGCTGAGCCCTCAATATAGCAGCATTCCTCAGCGGAGCCATATAGCCACCTGGTGGCAGGTAAATTTATATTGGACCTTCCACCTTGGAAGCTGGCTTGAAGGGGCTCCCATTAGTCAAATCTGGGACAGTCTGAGCACAAAATAATTAACTACAATAATGAAATACAAACCACTGGAAAAATAGGAATCCATGAGTCTATATTGATTATAAATAGATAAATAAATAAGTGGGGAAGAAGGGAAGACTTGCTTAGAGAAGAATATAAATGTGAAAGGAGTACTAGAGTTAGAAAATCATCATTCTGCAATCATCACAGTAAAGATTATTTCAGGCGAGAGTCATAAATGCATGTTAGGGGGACATTTTGATGAGGAGCAGCATATCTGCATGGTCTTAGGTGTCTTACTCCAGATTGCTCATAAGTTTCAAGAGAAAGAATGGTAATTATCCGGTGGAGTAATTACACAGCACCTTGACCAGGGGATCAAAGTTAATATCACCAATTATGGGCAGATGGACATCATGGGTGTCCAGACGTGATATCCAGAGGACACAATATCCCCTTTACACTAATCTGGCTAGAATCCTTAACATGAATCTAATCATGAAGAAACATCTTACCAATCCAAAATAAGAAAAGTTCCATTCAAAAAACTATATTTTAAAAACTGTCAATGTAATAAAAGACAAAGAAAATCTGTGGAAATGTTCCAGATTAAGGAAGACTAAAAAAAATGATGATTGGGACTTCCCTGGTGGTCCAGTGGTTAAGTCTCCACGCTTCAACTGCAAGGGGCACAGGTTCGATCCCTGGTCGGGGAATTAACATCCTGCATGCTGCACGGCCAAAAAAAAGAAAAAAGAAAAAAAAATGATGACTAAATGTGATATCTGATTATAAACTAGATCTTAACCTATAGGGGAAAAATTGGTGTAAATGATATTATTGGGTCAATTGACAAAATTGGAATCTAGGTGTTCAATTAGGTAAAAGTATTGCGTCTATGTTAACTTTACGGAAGTTAATAACTGTACTATTGTGATGTGAGAGAATATCCTGATTCCTTTCCTTAGAAAATATACATTGAGGTATACAGGGCAAAGGGCCATTATATGTGTAACTTACTCTCAAGTTGTTCAGAAAAACACCCCACTGTGCGTGTGTGTGTGTGTGTGTGTGTGTATACAGAGAGAGAAAACGATAAAAGAAATAAGGTAAAATGTTAATGGTTGATAAATGTGGGTAAAGAGTATGTGGACATTTTTTGCACTATTCTTATTCTTGCCACTTTTCTGTGAGTTTGAAATTATTTCAAAGTAAAAGGTTAAAAAAGGGGGGAGGGCTTCCCTGGTGGCGCAGTGGTTGAGAGTCTGCCTGCTAGTGCAGGGGACACGGGTTCGAGCCCTGGTCTGGGAGGATCCCACATGCCCGCGGAGCAACTAGGCCCGTGAGCCACAACTACTGAGCCTGCGCGTCTGGAGCCTGTGCTCCGCAACAAGAGAGGCCGCGATAGTGAGAGGCCTGCGCACCGCGATGAAGAGTGGCCCCCGCTTGCCGCAACTAGAGAAAGCCCTCGCACAGAAACGAAAACCCAACACAGACAAAAATAAATAAATAAATAAATAAGGGGGGAGACTGAAAACATAATAACTGTCTATTACACTAGCCCTGTGAGGCATATATTATTATTTTCATTTTACAAAGGAAGTAACTGCGGTTTAATAGGTTAGGTAACTTGCATAAGATGATACAATTAGTGAGTGTCAGAACTAGAAATTAAGGACTTCCCTGGTGGTCCAGTGGTAAAGAATCCGACTTCTAATGCAGGGAACGCAGGTTCGATCCCTGGTCGGGGAACTAAGGTCCCACATGCTGCTGGGCAACTGAGCCTATGAACCACAACTAGAGAGCCTGGGTGCCACAAACAACAGAGCCCACGTGCTCTGGAGCCCGCGTCCTGGAGCCCACATGCCACAACTAGAGAGAGAAAACCCGCACGCCACAACTAGAGAGAAGCCCGCGTGCCACGACAAAAGATCCCGCGTGCACAACTAAGACCCGATGCAGCCAAAATAAATAAATAAATAAAAGAACTAGATTCTCTTAATCCAACTCTTTTCTTTTTTTTTTTTTTAATAGTAGGAAGAACATGGATGTAAATGCTCATCACAGATAAGTCCCAGGCGTCTTTATGATCACAAAGTTTTACTGTCCTGATGCTTCAAACTTTTGCCTCCTAGGGAAGTCCCTTGAATTTCAGGTTCATTAAGTTTTCTAACCTATCCTCTGGAGAGGGGACGCCAGAGAAGGGGGAGCACAGAGGAGCATTAGAAACAAAATTACTAAGACCAGGGGAGCCGCCAGGGAAAGAACCACACTGGAATGATCCACTGGCAGCAACGGGCCCTGGACAGTGGTCCTCCCTGCCAGGTTTAGAGTGCTAAGGTGCTTTGAGGACATTTGGCTAGAGGGAGCAGAAATTTAAGACTTTCTTGGATTACAGCTACTTTTTGCCCAGAGAGGAAGAGGATCATCTGCTGTAAATTTACAGTGGCAGCCTTCAGAGGAGAAACCTGTTGTCACTTCTGGACACTGCAGTCAGAGGCTCTGTGCTCGCCCCTTCACAAAAAGACCATAGACTGCATGACATAAACAACGAACACTAATTTCTCACAGTTCCAGAGGCTGGGAAGTCCAAGATCAAGGTGCTGGCAGATTCAAGGCTCTGGTGAGGACCCACTTCCTGTTTCATACACAGCCGGCTTCTCACTGTGTCCTCACTTGGTGGAAGGGACAAGGGAGCTCTCCAGGGCCTCTTTTACAAGGACACTAATCCCATTCATGAAGGCTCCATCCTTTTGACCTAATCACTGCCCAGAGGTCCCATCTCGTAATACCACTGCATTGGGGATTAGGATTTAACATATGAATTTTGGAGGGACACAAAAATTCAGTCTCTAATAGCAACCATCTTGCAAAAACTTGTATTTGGCCTTTGTGGGCTTCCTGAGATTCACGCAGAGCGGAGCCACTGCTCAGATGCCTTGGGACAGCTGGGGTTATGTGAGGAAGCTCCCCTTTTGGCTCTCTGGCACTTTAGGAAGACTAAAATATGAAGCAAGTTAACAAGATAGCATCTGTTTCCCAAAGGAAAATGGGAACACAGTGACCCAGACCTGCCCCATCTGATGAATGAGACCTAAGGCAGTTGCCATGGAGACACATGATTGGGGTCCATACAGGAGCTACAGTTGAGAGTTTCTGAAGGTGCAGGAACCCATGTGATATGAAGGGCACTCCATCTACCAATCTTAGCTCTGCCTGCAACATCCCAGCTGAGGCAGGTAGCCATCTCTAGGTATTTGGTGAATGCCACAGGATGTGTATTTGGAATATTCATGGAAATTGGAGTAGGACAGTCATCCCTGAGCAGGATGAGTGCGTGACCCATCACCCCTGCCACTGAGCAGTTTTTCTGGGTTCAGATCTCTCTACTGTCCCCTGAAAATCTATGTACAGATCAGGTTCCTCCTATATGAGTCAGGGGTCAAGCACAAAACAGGTGGGACTCTCAAAAAAGGTTTAAGTGAAAGATATTTTTTGAAGGCCTTGTTGACAGAGGCATAGGCGGGATGAAGGGGACCACCAGGGATGGTGCGGAACCCAGAAGCTGTTACCTGCCTGAGGCCTGAGCAGGTGAGGGCAGGAGACGGGAGCCCAGGCCACCGAGGGTGGCCCCCTGCACAGAGAGCAGAGCAGAAAGTGGGCTGGGGGGCAAACAAAGATGACTAGTATACCTTGATCTTCAGGGCATGGGCGCAGGCCCAGTGCCTTCCGGGGACTCTCACACACCTGGAGATGAAAGGGAAAGACAGATAAGATGGAACGAGGACTTAACACAGGAGGGAAAACAAGGCATTCGTGTATCCGGACCACGAGCTAAGCACATTCAGAGGCTGACTGTCTTCCGGGGTATACTGAATAGGGAATGTGAGCCCAAGTTACATAGGGAGGTGTTCAACCTTCCCTGAGAGAGGACCAAGGGGCCTCTTGTTGACATAGTCTCCCTGGATGCTCCCTGAATGTCCAATTTGAGGAAAGAGTCAGCATTAGAAATGTGCCAACATGTCTTCCTTTTTAAATTTTAACATTTTCCTCGACCTTATCAAAAACAACAGCTGTTTGGGGAGCAGGTGGGTGCCCATGACAAACATCTCTTTCGGTAGAGGAAGTGCTACTGAAAGCTAAAGAGGAAGTCCACACCCTGAATGCTATCATCACATGTTACTGCTAACATTTACTGAGAACATACGATGTGCCAGACACTGAGTGCTCTTCCTGCATGGACTCAGTCCAACCTCACACAACAACCCTAGGAAATGGGCGCCATTATGGACTGAATTGTGTCCCCCTGCCCCGATTTGTATGTTGAAGCCCTAACCCCACAGTGTGGCTGTATTTGGAGATGGGGACCCTAAGGAAAGAATTCAGGTTAAATGAGGTCATAGGGTAAGGGCCCTGACCCCATAGGGTTAGTGTCCTTATAAGAAGAGACACCAGATAGCTTGCCCTTCCCCCGAGCACATGCAGTGAGGAAAGGCCACATGAGGACATAGCAAGAAGGTGGCCGTCTACAAGCCAGGAAGAGAGCTCTCACCAGAAACCAAATTTACCGGCGCCTTGATCATGGACTTTCCAGACTCCAGATCTGTAAGCAAATAAATGTCTGTTGTTTAAGCTATCCAGTCTGTGGTATTTTGTTACATCAGCCCGAGCCAAGACAAGCACTATCAATATTTCCATCTTACAGATGAGGAAACTGCATCATAGGGAAGGTGAGTGGTTTTCTCAGGTCACCCCGTTTGCCTGTGACTTTGATCTTGTCACCTTGCAGGGTCCTGCATTTCTTATAGGAAGGGGGTAGGAGGAAATAAGTCAGGGGCCATAAACTCAATTGTCAACAGAGGTCATGCAGGTAACAGAAACAGGTGAAGCTGGCTGAGTGGGGACCCTGGCACACTGGAGACCACTGCCCTCTCTAAAGAGGAGGGAAGCCCTAGTCTGCTTCCACCAATGGTTGGCCAAGTGGTTACAGTTTTTCAAGACAAACTTAGAAGTCTGGATCTTTTGGGGAAATGTTCTGGTTTTTCAAATATTGGCAACAAATTACATCATAAAAGAGTGTGCAGGCCAATGAAAACATGTCTGCAGGCCATGTCTGGTGTACAATGTCCCCTCTGGACTCGGTGATTTTTTTTACCCTCCCTTCTCTTCCTTCCTCTCCACTTGGCCATGATTCTCTGCCTTCTGAGATATTCCTGTGGTGTCTCTAAGTCCCTTGTCTTCAGGAAAATGATCACCATCATGATCCAGAAGTGTTTCCAAGCAGAGTCCATGCAAAGAATGATGTGCAGACTTGGCTGAGCCATGTAGCCCTGAGCCCATTTCCTCTTCTGAAAACTGGTCCAATGACACCCACCTTGCAGGAGTTGTGGAAGGATTAAATAAGACTGTGCAGGAGGAAGCAACTGGCAGCTGATGAGTTAGCTGTGTGTGGAGCCCCTGCTGGGTTCAGAGGCGCTGTGCTCAGCCTTCCCATACATCATCAGGCGTCTCAGTGTTAGGTGCGTGAGCTCCTTACCCACAGGGTACTGTTGGCTGTAACATGCTTGAAAGAGAAATGATCCGCCAAGTTCTACAACTCAGCAGAGGGTGATCTGGAGAGCCCAGGGGCCTGGCTAGGAGGTGGAGAAATTGTCAGGAATGAGAGAGCAGTGATTTCACCCGCGGAAGACATGAACCAAGCAGCCTCCTCTGCTCCGGAGGGCTTGGGAGAATTAGTAACAGTGTTTGCAATAATGCACTGAAAGTTCTACTTGTGCTTAATAGCTGCCTGTAAAAATTCCAGTGGGTCCATTTTGAGTTGGGGCTAATGAGGGTTAAAAATCTCCAGGCTGCTCAAAATAGTCTCAGAAAGGCTCCCGGAGGAAGGGAGTATTTACTGAGCTGCTGATTAAGGAACAGTTTATCTACGTTGTATCATCTTTCAGCAAAGCCTTTGTCAGTGTGTGTTTTTGGCTGCTGGTGGGGGGTTTTTTGTTTGTTTGTTTTATTTTTTGGTTTTTTTTTTTTTAACAAATGAGAGCCATTATGTGTGTTCCAAGGCCATGACTCAAGTTAGCTGTTTGCCAGCCGGGAGGGAGACAAGAGTTGGTTTTCTGGGGCCAGCTCACCCTTTGCAGAGCCAGAGGGGAGTCACCAAGGAGGAGAAATGCAAAAGAAGGAGGCAAAACTCACTTTCTGCCAGGTCTTGCTGGGGACAGCTTGGGACTGGGGGTGGGGGGAATGCTCTGGTGGGGACTTTGACCTGGAGAAGAATGAGTGGGTTAAAGGCAGGTGAGGTGGAGGAAAGAAGGCCAGAAAGGAGCTGGGCAGCGGAGGCTGTGGAGCAGACGCTCCCGGAGAGGCATGCAGGGAGACCTCCCCCAGAAATGGAAGAACCTGCAAGTGGTCGTAAAGGGAGGACCTCACAGAGCAGGAAGGAGGACCTAGGTGAAGCTGCATTGGGGGCTGCATTGAAACTCTGGATTAAAGCTAAATCCACTCTGGGCAGATCAAGGAAAGGCTTAAAGTTCCTCACCTTGGGAAGATCTTTTGGCCACAAAAGCCAGGAGATCGAAAAATGCATTTTCAGAAGAGATGATAGGGAGGCCTTTGAAGTAGAGAAGAGAGCACACTGGATTTGGGGCTCATCCCTGCCACGAACTGGCTGAGTAATCCTGGGCACCACCCCTCCCCTCTCTGACGCTTGGTCTATAAAAAGAAGGGATTGGATTAGATCCCTAGTTCTAAACCTCAGCTGCACATTAGAAGTACCCAGGGAAGTACTAAAAATTCTGATACCTGGCGACAGCCCAGACCAACTAAATCAGAATCTTTCCAAGAGCAGGTCCAGGCATCAGTATCCCATAAACTAGAATACCATACGGACCCAAGTTTGAGATCCACAGGGCTACGTGGTCTCTAAAGGTCTCAATCAGCCCTGCTGCTATATATTAAGTCTTTAAGGAAAGGAGAGAGGGGATGATTGGCAGGCAGTCCTCAGTGGAAGCAAGGCATGGACCAGATGGCCTCTTGAGAGTTCCACTGCCATAACATTCAATGTTTTGAGGCTCCAAGTGGACAGGCTCTTGCTGCCAAGTCCCAGCCAGCTGTTTCTCCTCATCAATTCATTCCACAAATACTTATTGAGCACCTACTGTATGCCTAGCACCATTCTAGGGGCTGGAACGAGACAGACCCTCTTCTGTGTTCAACTCTTGGGACAGACCTGAAATCACAAAGCTAAACAGGAGGGTATGGGATGGTGCAGAGAGTGGGAAGGGAATTTTGGGAATGTGTTGATTCACACAGAGTTCCCAAACTTACACATTATTTCATCAAACTCCTAAGGTTATCAGGGGTCTGTCCCTGTTGTATTAATCCCATCTTCCTTTACTCCCTACCTCCTCCTTCAACTGTGGGATCATCATATCTGCAGTTAGCAAGCAATCTTAGGGCCAGAAAAATTCTTTTCCGTGAGCCCAAATCCATACTCCCAAGTACACACCATGTCTTCCCAACTCAGCTTAAGCCCCTCACAGCCGAGGACCGGGGCTTGAGTCTTTGGGGAGCACTTGGTGTAGTTTGGAGTGTGTGGGCTACAGACAGGCAGTCTAGATTCAGATCTTGCCTCTGCCCTCCTACCAGGGGTTATCACTACATGACCTTGGGCACATACTTAGCATCCCAACCACCCACCTCAGATCTGCATCTGCAGAATGGGTGTTATCATAGCACTGCCTTTCGCATTGTTACGAGGAACAAATGAATTCATGAAGGGAAAGCAGTGTCTGGCCCACGAGCACACTCACTAGGTGGTGACTGTTATTATCCTAGAGCAGGAGATGTTAAATGTGCTTGTTCCGATCAGACTGATGGCGCGACCAGCAAGGTTGTAGGTTGTATGTGGTGGCATCTGCTGTCTTTCTCCCTTCCCATGTCTGACACATTGGTTGGGGAATGCTACATCCTGTTGCAGGTAGAGCCTGAGATCTCAGCAGCTTAATTCCGTGGGAGTTCATTCTTCTCTCATAACGTCTAATGGTTGTGGGGAAGGGGGTGCTGTGCTCCGTGTAGTCATTAAGGATGTCAGAGGCTCCATCATCCTCCAGCTGTGGGCCCCAAGGCAGCCCAGGGCTTTGACAACCACATGGCACACAAGCTGAGAGAGAGAGAGAAAGACTTGGGAGCCTTTGTGGGCCACGTGGGAATGACATCACTTCCACGGGCATTCCACTGGCCAGAACCCAGTCACACGCCACAGGGAGCCTGGGAAAGGTGCTGTGAAAAAGGGCCGGAGGGAGCCAATAGGATTGTCTCCCATTTCAAGCCCTAGCACTGGTTATCCCGTCTGGGGCGGCACTGGGACCACTGCGCATGTGCGGTGCGCGTCTTCTGTCTCTTCTCTCTCTGACCTTCTCCAGTTACTTTCCTCCAATTCCTGTTCTCTCTCCAATGGCGCCTACCCTCTGTTGGGGTTCTGTGGTTGCAGAAAGGTTGACTGTTTGGCCACTGAGGGCTTCAGTGGAGACATGCTCTAGGGACAATGATAAAGGATGTTGGGAGGGGGATAGGGCGAGAAATGCCGGCACAGGAGCCTTACAGGAAGGACAGCCGTGGCCACCTCCACCCACCTCCTGTGAAATCAGAGAGTTTGATCCCACGGGGATCAAAGGCGCTGGGCTCCCAAGGGCCTGCAAGGGGCTCTTAGCCCCTGACACTGTCCCCTGACCAGCAGCCGCCGTATCACCTGGGAACTTGGTAGAAATGCAAATTCTCAGCCCCACCTCCGACCTGCTGAATCAGAAAGATTAGTAACCTGCCAAAGTCACACAGCTAGTTAGAGGCAGGACAAAAGCAATTGAACAAGCCCTTGGGTGATTCTGGTGCACACAAGTCTGAGAATCCCTGCTGTAGTGATGGAGCCCCAGGTGGAGGGCGCCGACAGGACAGTGCTTCACTCTGCCACCCAGTGGCCGCAGCGTGAACAACAACCCAGCTTCCAGCGCAGGGCAAACTTGGGGCTGAGGAGGCAGCACCGCTAATACACAGATTAAGAAGCAAGTTCTGGAAAGCACTGGGGAATCCACAGGCCCCGCAAGGGATTCACCCAAGGCTGCCTCGCAGACACTTTTTAAGACTTAGAGTCCAGCCCAGAGACAAACCCAAAGTCTGTTTCTAGAAGGGCAAACCCACCTGGGGCTTTCATGGGGACCGGGCACAGCTGGCTGGAAGAGGCCTTTATGTTCAGACTGATGACCCCATTAGGGGTCAGGGTCCAAAAGTTGCTGTCAAGTTCAGGGGGTGCCAGGAGAAGCAGAGCCCCTTCTTCCCTGGGAGAGCACACAACTTCAGCCGGATCCTGTGAATTAGGCCCCCAAGATCCCAGGGCTCACCTGGTTTGGCCCTCCCTGGGTCTCTGCCAGGAGCCTGGGGGGAAGAGAACGAGAGATGATCCCTCAGGCCGCAGCCCCCTCCAGCCTCTGTGACCAGCACTGCAGAGACGGGGTTCGCCACCTGAGCTCAACCAGGAGGAAATGTCCAGAGACAAAGGCCTCTTGCTGTTTCCCTTGCCCCCTGACCTCAGACTCAGCAGGGCAGGAGGCTTAGTGCTTGGGGGACTGGCTCTGACTTTGCATTTTTATGGAAGGAGCTGGCAGCTGTGGGGTTCTGGGGGGAGGTGCCCAGCTTGCTGAGTAGGCTGTTCATTTGGTCCTGACACATCTGGCTTGTCCTGACTGTGCTCTGGAGACTCTGAGGGAGGGGGAAGGGCACGAGAACCAGTGTCTGTAGGGCATCCTGTGCTGTGTAGGGAACCCGTGATCTCCGTCTCATTTAACCCACTCACACCGAATTCCCAGCAAGACTCAGCTCAGAGAGGTTAGTAACCTGCCCAAAGTCACACAGCTAGTAAGCCCCCAGCTAGTAAGCTAGTAAGATCGAACACCAAAGCCTTTGTATTCTCTGTCCATCTCTCCCTGCTGCCCACTTCCCCACCGCAGAACCCTTCTGGGCTGGCTATCATGCCAGGCAGTCCTCACACCCAGAAACCTGTGGGATCCAACAGCAAGAGAGCATCCTTGCTTAGCTGCCCTGCCCTCGGCTCCCAGGGCCCTCTTTGGTGGCTCAACAGCAACTCTGACAAGGGAAGATGCTCCAGCCAACTCAGAAACCAGGAACACTGGCCTGTGTTCCCAGGTCAGAGGGAAAGCCTTCTCACCAGGGCAAAGCTACATGCAGAGGGTGCCCGTCTCCACCCTCAGGACTCCCAGTGGGGGGTGCAGAGCAGAGCCCAAGTTGGGGAGGGTGGAGAAGGAGGAAAAGCAATAGCTCAGCTCTTCCAGAGGAGGGACAGATGGGGCCTATGGTGCAGCACGGAGCAGCCTGGCCACCATGAGCCCCAGGTGCAGGTGCCCAGCCAAGCTGAGCTGAGCCTGGGATGGTGATGTGATGCCCAGATGCTCCACTGTTCTCCTGGGTCCATCAGGTGGGCCACAGCCACCTCATGCTACAGGTCACTTGAAACCAAGGTAGCTTTTTAAGATACATTTTCTGCTGCAGACTCCAAACTACATAACCATCACTAAAATAAACACATGAAAAAACACAGGAAAAGCATGAATGGATTTATACTTTAAGCTTTATTCAACATATGGATGTCATCAAAGAGCCTAACATCAAAGAGCCTAACATATATGAACTTCCTGCTCCCTCAGGGTGTCTGACTCAGGAGCAGGTGGGTGTGGCTTGTTGGACTTTTTGCCAAAAGATCCCCAGGATCCCCAAGGGAATCACCAGTGTGGCTTACAATCACTGACATAATTCGCAGCCCAGAGTGTCCACTGCCATATGCCTGACTTCGAGGCCCAGAGGATGGAGTGGGTGTAGAAAGGGGACTGCCTTGAGGGCGCCAGCAGTGGCTGCCCCAGACAGGTCGGGTGTGGGAGACCTTTCTAGAGAGTCTGCACGGGACCGATGCCGGGGAGCAATCCAGGCAGCTGTCCTGTGGGTGTTGGAAGGCAGAAGTGCCAACAGCAGATTCGTTCCAGGGCTAAGAAAGCCAGCCCCTGATGCCCCTCAAGGCTCCTCTGGGTCACCGGGGTGAGCTGGTGCCTGCCTGAGGCTGGGGCAGCTGCCAGCATCTCCCAGCTTGAGTTTTCTGACCCTTCTTTTCCCAAGGAGGCAGCATGGAGCAAGGGAAAGGCCTGCCTTGCAAAGCTTTCCTAGTCCCAGCTCCATTCTTTTCTAGCCCTGCAACTTTTGGCAAGGCTGAGTCTGAGTTTACTCTTCTGCAAAATGGTTGTAATCAGTGAGGCTCCAGAGTTTTTTATAGGAGGCACTTAGGGGCCCTAAGGAAGGAGGTGCTGGGAAATTGTCCACAAGCACATATACAACATTTTGCTTAGCTTACAGGCTTGTTGGGAGTGGGTTGGGGAACAGGGAGCCAGGGCGATGCTGAAGCCTCTTCCAGCCATCTTTTAGTGCTGCCATGGTTACAGGAATCAAAACCTGCCTCCCACACGTGGTGATTGTGATGGTCAAATGAGATCATGCAGTGAAGGCCTCTGGGAATTGTAATGCTCTCAACAGATGGAGCATGTTAGTGTCTCCTCCTAAAGAAGGACCTCAGCCCTTCAGCCAGGAGCCTGGCCAGCATTGCTCGCTAATGGGTCAGTGATGTTCCTGTGGACCCTTCTGCAGCGAGGCCTCCAATGAGCACTTTTCCCGGCCGTGGACGATGCCCCAAGTGGTTATCTGCCTCCTTCTTACGCCAGGGACTTGGTTGGATCCTCCCAACCCCCCCAAAGCATTGTTTTCTGGAGGAATCTCCCTACTCATCAGCAGCCCAAGTAGTCCTCCAAATAGGTGGTAAGAACCTTCAGAGGCAAAGGTGGCCAATCGCTTCCGGAACCGGTGGGATGCTTGTGAAAAATTCCACAGCCGCACCCTCGGTCTAAGGAATTAATTTCTGGGAGTGGGCTGGAACAATCTGTGAGGTTTTTTTGTTTGGTTTTGTTTTGTTTTTCATCACAAGCATCCCTGATTATTGTTGTACAAACTGAATTTGAGTTTTGGAAAGGGTTTTGCATGGGATCTGGTGCCCTGCCCAGACAGAGTTCCTGCAAACCGTTCAAATTCGGGAGAATCTTTCCCAATTTTAAAGTACTCGCTTAGTCCCTGGGAGGTGATGAAGTGACAGGAACACACCACATATACCAGCCACGTATTCCTTTTGGAAAAGTCAGTTGAAATAGTGCAGAAGGAAACTCGAGAATAAAAACAGAACTGGGGAGAATGGGTTTTAAATGCATTAGGAACTTTTGCTAAGGGCAGAAGCTCCTGTCTGGAAAAGACAGAAAACGAGGGGAGGTCTCACAGGGGGCTAGGGGATGCTCCTGGCAGACTCAGCTTGAACAGCAGCTCTACCTCGAAGCCTTCCCTCCCCAACTCCCTGCCCACCGCACCGGCACCTCCACCCACAGAGTTCATCCTTGCTAATGTGCTTTGGCACGCGGCACAGATCCCCTCCTTAGCACTTTCTCACCATTAAAATTCTCCATATGTCTGTCCTCACCAGACTATGAGAACTGGCATCAGGTCTTGCTTGGCTCTGCAGCCCATCCACTGGCCCAAAGTACTGCTTAATGTTTGTTGAACGAATAAACAAACAAATCCCGTAATTAACCTGTGAGACAGAAACCCGGAGAAGATCTTGAATTTTAAGAGAGAATTTAAAGAAGAGGAAAAAAATGGAAGTCCTAATCATACAATTCATTATCCTTATAAATACTAGAGGGAAAACATAAACAGGCAGAGGAAGGGTTAGGCAAACCCATACTTGAGAGTTCTAGAAGTGAATATGTAATTCAGGGAAGTGGTTGTCTTGTGTGGGTCGGACCCAGTGTGGCCATGCCGGATCACTAGGTGACTCCTGGGCATTAAAAATCAAGACCACGGGCTTCCCTGGTGGCGCAGTGGTTGGGAGTCTGCCTGCCAATGCAGGGGACACGGGTTCGAGCCCTGGTTTGGGAAGATCCCACATGCCGCGGAGCAACTAGGCCCGTGAGCCACAATTACTGAGCCTGCGCGCCTGGAGCCTGTGCTCCGCAAAGGGAGAGGCCGCGATAGTGAGAGGCCCGCGCACCGCGATGAAGAGTGGCCCCCACTTGCCACAACTAGAGAAAGCCCTCGCACAGACACGAAGACCCAACACAGCCATAAATAAATAAATAAATAAATAAAATGCAGTAATTAAAAAAAAAAAAAATCAAGACCACAAGCATTGCTTTCCCTCCTCTACTCCCTCGGAAAGAGGCCGTAGCATCAAGCCTAGGAGGTTGCCCTGTTGAGAGTGGTGGATTTTGCGCCCGGTTTCTGGGGCAGAGCCTCTTCTCTCCTTTGCTACCTTTTCTCCAAACCAGGTAAGGGTGTTTCTTTTCTTTTTTTAAATTTATTTATATTTGGCTGCGCCAGGTCTTCGTTGCGGCATTTGGGATCTTTAGTTGCGGCATGCAGACTTCTTGGTTGCGGCATGCGTGCGGATCTAGTTCCCCGACCAGGGATCGAACCCAGGCCCCCTGCATTGGGAGCGCGGAGTCTTACCCACTTGACCACCAGGGAAGTCCCGGTAAGGGTGTTTCTTGCCTTCCTCTCTTCGTGGCTGCGGGAACAGGGTGTGTGTTAGTGCTGTCTTCACCAGGGAGAAAGCAGCTTTCCTGGAAGCTGGTTTTTCCAACCCTCCTTTCCTTGAAGCAGTGTCCTTTGCTCCCATCTCAAATCCACCCTGTTCTCTGAACTGGTCCAAAAGCAAGGGGAGGGGAGGAAGATAAACGTCTGATTGGGAAGAGCGCCAGCCGACACTCTCCAGGGACCAGCCTGGCCCTCCCCGTGTCTCCCGTGGGTGCTCGGCTTGTTTCTGCACAGAAGCAGGTGCCTGGTGGTGGCGTGTGTCCCGGGCAGGCTGGAGATGGGCCCCCTGCGCCATCTGCGTGCCTTCCCTCCGCAGCCACAGATGCACCCGCCCGGCTCGGAACTGTCCAGGTGGCTAAGAAACCCAGTCTCTACCTTGTTCCTCTTCACCGGGGGAAAGACAAAAGCCTCCCATCCAGATCATGTTTCCGGTGAGGCTGGAGGAAGCATTTCTGGGGCAGCCAGGGGGCGCATGCGTGGGGAGGGAGTACTGAGCCCAGGGAGACCCCCCTGAAGAGGCCGCGTGTGCTCAGCCCACCCAGGGACGCGAGGCCAGAGGCAGCTACTGTAGGGTGGGAGGTCTCAAAGAGTGGTCCCCAGTCCTGGAACCAGCATCTGCATAACCTGGAGCTTGTTAGGAACACCAGTTCTTGGGCCCCACCACAGACGGGCAGAGTCACAACCTCTGCGGTGGGGCGCAGCACGCTGTGATTTAACAAGCCTTCCAGGGGATTCTGAGGCAGGGCCTCTGGGTAAGGTCTGCCAGGATAGGGAGCCCTGAGCCCTGGTGAGGGAGGCAGGGCCCAGGGGCGGGGGGTCCCCCCAGGGGGCCTCCGGTCAGAGCAGCCTCATCCATCTGCCCCAGTGTGTTGTACAAAGAGTATCCTTGGAGCTTCCCTGGTGGCGCAGTGGTTAAGAATCCGCCTGCCAATGCAGGGGACATGGGTTCGAGCCCCGGTCCGGGAAGATCCCACATGCCTACTGCGGAGCAACTAAGCCTGTGCACAACTACTGAGCCTGTGCTCTAGAGCCCACGAACCACAACTACTGAGCATATGCGCCACAACTACTGAAGCCCGTGCGCCTAGAGCCCGTGCTCCACAACAAGAGAAGCCACCACAATGAGAAGCCCGCACACCCCAACGAAGAGTAGCCCCTGCTCTCTGCAACTAGAGAAAGCCTGCGCACAGCAACGAAGACCCAGCACAGCCAAAAATAAATAAATAAATTCATTAATTAAATTAAAAAAAAAAAAAGAGTATCCCTTTTCTAGGTGTGCTGGCAGGTGAAAAGCGTTTGAGAGCCAGCTGAGAAGCACATGACAGGGAGAAACGCTGAGGAAAGTCACCTACTGAAGGATGCCTTCCCTCTTGCAGGTGCAGATGACCGTTTATCCCAACTTGGAGAATGTGTTTCCGCAGATTCCCTGGTAACCTGGCTTGGAGACTAACATTGTGTGCAGATCCTTTTGCCCAACATAAAACTGTCGTGTTTCATTCAACACAGGCCCGCTACTTCTTGATATTTGGTCAGCAGGTGTGGAGAAGGGAGAAAGGCCATGGCCAAGCTGAGGGGTGTCAGTGGAAGGAAGCCCGCCATTGGGCTACCGGGCTGGGTCTGGAGCAGTGTGGCCAGAGGTACGCCCAGGGCCACAGGAGCAGCCTCCAGTGAGAAAACACTGTGGTCTTCCCAGTCTTACAGAAATTGTGCAGGACAGTTAAGAGAAGTCAGCACGTTCACCAACCATCCCATTATTTGGCTTGGGAGCGTCACTAGAAGTATGAGAGATTGTTGTTGCCCCGTGATGTGATGTGTGTGTGTGTGTGTGTGTGTGTGTGTGTGTTTGGGTTAAGTGACTCCTGCTGGCCTGGATATGGTTGAAATGAACCAGCACATCCTATCCCCCACTCCCCAAACAGTGAGATTTCTGCCTTGTCTGAAACGGTTTGTGAGACCACCCAGTAGAGGGCGCGCTCGCCCCAGTTTGGGGCGGAACCGGCTGTCGGGGCCCTGAGCCCGCTATGGGTCTAGCAGGCAGGCTTTCAGCGCTAAGGAAAACCCAGATTGACTCAGAGGTCAAAGAGGCACCAGCCTAACGCAGAGTGACTTCAGGGACACAGGGAGGTACAAAAGCTCGCAAAGTCTGTCTTCCCAGACAATTGAGAGTGTCTGAGGTTTATCCATTTAAAATGCAAATATAATCCAGGATTACACTTCAGGCCTTCCTGTCTCCTTGAGATGGAGGGAGCTGAGAGGGTTTTGACAAACTAGAAGGTGAGGGTGAGTGAGTGCTGGGGTGGGCGGAGAGGCATTCGGGGCATAAAAAAATGAGATTGGGGCCTCGCAAGTATCGCAATCCTCCTCTGTTCCAGAGAAAAGAAAAGCCTTGTGTGATTCCCAGGGTGAGAGCTGAGTCTGCCCGAGTGTCTGTGTCCCTCAGGAGGGACGCTGCATCCTTGGGGGTCTGTTATTATTTGCACGTGGACAGTCTCTGATCAAGTGCTGTGGACCCTGATGTTTTATTTTCTTGCCTTTGAGCATTCTGAGAGCGGGACACTGCTTTGTATTTCTAGCTCCTGCCATAAACCCTGACACAATTGTAAGTGTTCAATAAAAGTTGACTAAATGAACAAATGAATGGCCACGAGTAGGGAACCATTAAGTAAATTATGGTGTTATCAGCCTAACTGGAATATTATGCAGTGATTTAAAATAATGGTTATTTCAGGGACTTCCCTGGTGGTCCAGCAGTTAAGACTACGCGCTCCCAATGCAGGGGGCCAGAGTTCGATCCCTGGTCAGGGAACTAGATCCCCCATGCCGCAACTACAGAGCCCACATGCCTCAACTAAAAGACCCTGCATGCTGCAACTAAGACAGGTGCAGACAAATAAATAAATAAATATTTAAATAAATAAATAAAATAATGGTTATTTGAGAATTGCTAAAAGAGTAGCTCTTATAAGAAAAAAAAATTGTAACCATGTGAAATGATGGCTATTAACCAAACTTACTGTGGTGATCACGTCACTATATATATAAATCAAATCATTATGTTGTACACCTTAAACTAATACAGTGATATATGTCAATTATATCTCAATAAAACTGGAAAAAGATAAAAATAAAATAAAATATTGGTTACAAAGGCCATGTAGCAACATGGGAAATGCTTATGATATTATGTTGAGTATACAAATTGCTTTATATCTACGGAAGATTACACATTCATGTGAACAAAAAGGGAACAAGGAGAAATGAAGAGTTGTGGCAGGGCAGTGGACTTGTGGGTAGCTTCCTTCCTAGCTTGTGATTTAACCTCCTTTGTTGTGGGTTGTGCAATAAACATAAAAACCTTTTTTTCCTGCTCACAAGAGCGTCTCAGTTTTGTTCTTTGGTGCCAAAGTACCTTGACTCCCATCCTGTTTGCTCAGATCTCTGTCTCTTCAGAATTCATTTGTTCCGTGTGCTGGTCACAATGCCCGGGGCTGCACCCACATGCACACAGAAGTATCTAAATCCTTTGGATATTAATGATTTTATGGCAGCTGCTGTGAATAACATCAAGTTCAAACACTTAAACTGAAGTTCTCCCAAATCAGTCAACTGCTTCTCAAGTGTTATCTGTAGCAAGTCCCTATATGTACCGTTTCTCAATGAGAATAATAATGGATCTGATTTTTTCAGAAGCTACTGTGTGACTTCTACGTAAATTTAATCCTCACCACAAACCTGCAAGCAAGGAAATATTATCCCATTTCGTAAAGGAAGAAACAGAAATTCAGAGGGTTTCAATTACTTCCCCAAGACCATAGGCAGTTGGGTTTCATACCTCAGACTAGGCTCCCAAAGGCCGTGCATGTTTTTACCCGCCATACCGTGACGGATGCTTTCAAAGGGCTCACAATGCAGCAGAGGCAATAAAATAACGCACATGAATAATACAGCCTAACTATACAAGAAAACTGTCATGAATAATAGTACCGAGCACTGCATAGGTTTGGAGACAATGAGTCTATGCCTATGTGTAATGTCTCCAGGGACCCCTTCTCTAATACTGAGCTGCTGATTGTGTGACGGGAAGCTCCGTCCACCCATAAATCGCACCCTAGCTGATTATCTGGAGCTTACCTCTCTTGGTTTTGGGTCAAAATATGTTTTGAAGGATTAGGCTTTTCACTGAAAAAGAAATCACTGTCACTCTTTATTTATTTATTTATTTATTTTTGGCTGCGTTGGGTCTTCGCTGCTGCCTGCGGGCTTCCTCTAGTGGTGGCGAGCAGGGGCTACTCTCTTCATTGCGGTGCACGGGCTTCTCATTGTGGTGGCTTCTCTTGTTGCGGAGCACGGGCTCTAGGCGCACGGGCTTCAGTAGTTGTGGCACTCGGGCTCAGTAGTTGTGGCTCGCGGGCTCTAGAGCACAGGCTCAGTAGTTGTGGTGGACAGGCTTAGTTGCTCTGTGGCATGTGGGATCTTCCTGGACCAGGACTTGAACCCATGTCCCCCGCATTGGCAGGCGGATTCTTAACCACTGCACCACCAGGGAAGTGCCCACTGTTACTCTTATTTCAGCGTCACTCTTTTGCATTCTGAAGCTTTATGAAAATTTATTCTATCCATTAATCTCAGGGGGTTAGGGGCCATTTCAATCCCTGGAGGAATCAGATGTTTCCCTGAGAAAGGTGTACTCAAGCAGCATGTGTCAACCAAAACCTGGAGGCTGCAACCAGAAATCAAGGGTCTACTGGTTTCTGACACTTCTCTTTAGAGTGACCATTTCACCATGGGCTTAAAATGATAGGAATGAAGGGAAAAGTGCAAATGAATACATGGAACAGGAGTAGGCGGAAGCCTGATCTGTCGTTTGTCTAAATAGGAAATGAAGCTCATATACATTACCTTAGGAGTCGTTTTTCCCTCTCTCCTGAATCCCATTCTCCTCTTTTCTCAAGACTTTAGGGCCTCCAGACCCATGTCCTCCTTCCTCCAATTCAAACCTGCTCACAGGACATCTATAGATCTTAGTACAGATTTAAGATAAGGTATTCTTCCTTGATGGTCAGTGCACTTTGAAACCTTATCTCTCTTTAGGAACCCAAAGGTATTTTATCTCCTGTGAGATATTAAGAATCTGCCTTCCAATGCAGGGGATGCGGGTTTGATCCCTGGTCGGGGAACTAAGATCCCACATGCTGCAGGGCATTTAAGCCCGTATGCCGCAACTACTGAGCCACAACTAGAGAGAGGCCCGTGCACCGCAACGAAAGATCCCGCATGCCGCAACTAAGACCCGACGCAGCCAAAAATAAATACATAAATAAAAATTTTTAATTCTAAAAAAATATTAATTTTTAATTGGCCTTGGCCTGTTTCAGCTCCGCAACGCTGGGTAGGGACGGAGGTGACAGGACAGAAGAGGTGCGAGAGGAGGGACTGTCCCTGCGGCATAGAGGCAGGCCTGAGGTTCGGCGACGCAGCTCGGGGTGCCCCGCGCCAGGCCCGGGAGAGCGACCGCCGTGTCCGCGTCCCGCCTCCTCTCCCGCTGCTACCGGCCCCGCTCCGCCCACAGAGTCCGATGGCGGCGGCGGCGCTGAGGGACCCGCCTGAGGGCAGTGTGACTTTTGATGATGTGGCCGTGAACTTTTCCTTGGAGGAATGCGGTCTCCTTGACGAGGCTCCGAGATGCCTGTACCATGATGTGATGCTGGAGAACTTGGCACTTACAACTTCCCTGGGTTGTTGGCATGCAGAAGAGGATGAGGAGGCACTTTCTGGGCAGAGTATCTCTGATCAAGGAAGCTCACAGATCAGAATTGTTAAGGCAGGTCTGTCTCCCCAGAAGGCCAACCTCTATGAGATGTGTGGCCCGATCTTGAGTGACATTTTTCACTTGGCTGAGTACCAGGCAGCACGCTGTGGGCAGAAACTACACGCGTGGGGTGTGTGAGAAACCACTCTATTTCAGAGCAAACCTCCATCACCTAAAGCAGCACACTGGAGACAAACCATTGAGAAGTGATGTGAGGCGAGCATTGTTTGTGAACAGCTGCAAATTCTATGTATCAAGGAAGCCCTTTGCCTTTGGGGATGTCGGGAAGGACTTCCTGGGCAACTCAGGATTTCTTCACCAACAGGCCACATGCACCTGGGAGAAGTCAAATAGTGGAACTGAGCGCGAGGCTCCCTTTCCAAGGGGAAAAAAATCATTATAAATGGGGAGACTGCCCAGAAACTTTCAGTGGCAAACACACTTGTTCAGCACCAGAGAGTCCTCACTAGAGGAAGATGTTACACGTGCAGCGCATGTGGGAAATCATTTAGCAAAAGCTTCCATCTCATTAGACATGAGAGAGTTCACACTGGAGAAAGGACTTATGAGTGCAGTGAATGTGGGAAATCCTTTAGCCAGAGCTCTAACCTCATCACACGTCGGAGAGTTCACACCGAGAAAAGGCCTTTCAGTTTGGGGAATATGCTTAATTCTTTACCTACAGCTCCAGTCTCTTCAAACACTAGACTGTTTACACAGGATCAAGGCCTTGTTAATGCAATGAATACGATAAGGCCATTAGCCCAAGGTTTTGACTCTGGAACCACAGATTTCAGAAGGAAAAAAACATCTTACATGTGCAGGGATGTACATGTAAGATGTTCCTTTTTCAGTATGTCAACACTTGAGATCCCTCCTCGTGGTACCATCTGAATTGAACCTCATACATCCAAACATCTGCAAACATCCCAGGCATGTGGGAGCTGCATTGTACTTTTTAACCTGCCCAGGTCCCTTGCCAGATTTCTGTCATTGACAGTTTCTGTGGCCAAAGCCATTTCACCTCTCCCACCTGGCAGGTACTCACAGTGTACAGCATTCACCCACCACAGTGTGTTCAGGGAAAGAAATCTTGGTTTTTCCCATTCACAGGAGGGATTGTGAGAAGCCTGAGCACTCACTCCTTTCTCATTTCTTTGATGAGCTAAGTCACTGACCTGACCCATTTTTGGCCCAAAGGACTCCGCTTGTGACTTGCAAAAATGGACGACCTTATTCAGGGATATTGTTGGCCTCACATAACTCCTATGATAGGATTTTCTAGCCATCAAGTCACCAACCCAGGAGTAGCTTCCCTCCCATTGCTCTGGTTTGTGCAATTATAAAGGTCTCACTGTTTAAACCACATTAAATCTTGAGGTTCCATTCATTGTATGGGATGATTTGAAAACAGTTGGGTTCTGCTAACATAAAGGAGTGATCAGCTTTTGTTGGGAATCCCACGCTTTGTGTGCCTTAAGGGCACAGTATGATAGCAGATATACCTCTCTCCATTTTGGCCTTGTTTGCATTATTGCCCAAGGCTTCCAAGGAAAGACTACAGAGCTTTCTGGTCCTAATTTGTGGCCTGAGTGCCATATTTTCTTGGTTCAGAGGTCAGCCTGGGGAAGGAGCAATTGTTGTGACAACCTTGCTTGCTTCTGAGAGTAACATGAAATTGTTGTCTTGTTCACAAGGGATATTGCCTTGAGCTCAGCATTAGTGAGGAAAATATTCTCCCAGGTCCTGCAGTAGAGCCATGTGCCCTTATGTGCAGAATTCTGTAGCGAAGCATCACTGGTTGTAAGATTATAGGGGGAATGATAATTGTTACAGAAAACATTGGATTAATAGTGGGAGGAGGACACTATTACAAGCTGGCTGGAATGTGCCTCATTTAAAGGGGCACCACAATGACAATGTTCCAGTCATTGTGGCTATGAAGGATGAGAATGTACAGAAATTCTCAGATCTCCTGAATTGTGAAGCTTGTATAGCAGAGGGCATTACAATAGAAAATAATCTGAAGGTTTGGTGGATTTCTGCAGCCTCTGTGGGCTATCCTCCTCAAGGCCATTTCTGTGCAGACAGAAAAATGAGAATAGAGAGAAGGGATATCTTTTCATCGAGTCACGGACTTTGTGACCCAGACAATATTCCTGTTGAATCAGGTGGGAACAGCCTTCATTGCTTACTTATATTTTTGACCACTGAGGCAAGGTGACCCTCCCAAGGCGTGAGGCAGAAAGTGGTGAAGTCGATATAGGGGATTTTACAAAAACAGTAAGAAATCCAGATTTTTATTTTGGATAATATTTTTAAGTTTTAATAAGGTATAAATACATGCAATAAAATGCACATGGTTAAAATTTAAAAAGATATTAAAAAAGAAAAAAAAAGAAATGTGCTACTTACCTATATATCTTTGCCTGCTGTGGAAAATGAGAATGGTACTTTTTTTCTGAAAGGGAGTCTTTTTTTCCACTGAAAATCTAAATGTAATTTTAGCGCTTTTCAGTAAGATCTAAGAAAGGGCTTAGATTTTGAAGTCCCTGTTTATTATAGGATAACTAATAAAACTACCCAGTTCTGCCTTTCTTTCTCACAGACTCTTCTGTCTCCAATGATTCTCCTTTCTTCTGTCTCCTTATTAGACACCTTTGATCCTTGACCTCCTCTTACTCTCCACTCTTCCTTTTTTCTCACACTGTCAATCGTTGATTGAAAGCCAATCTCTTTTCTAGAACAGTGGTTCTCAAAGTGTGGTTGGCAGAACCTTGGGAGTCCCCAAGACCCTTTACAGGGAATCCATGTAAAAATTCTTGTAATAATAATAATACAAAGAAGTTACTTGCATTTTTTACTGGGGGACATTTGCAAAAAGCAGTGACTGGTAAAACTGCTGGCATCTTAGCCCGAATAGGGCTGTGGCACCAAACTATACTACTGGTGGTCACTGGATTCTTCACCACCACGCATTTGCAGTTTAAAAAAAGTCAGTTTCACCTAAGAATATCCTCAGTGAAGGAGTAAGAGCTATTGAATCCCGATCCTTGGTTATATGACTTTTTAATATTTTGTGATGACATGGGAGGTATGCATAACACACCCTGCCACACACCAAAGTATGAGGGTTGTTTAGAAGAAAAGCACTTGTACAATTATTTGAGTTGCAAGCTGAACTAGAGCCTTATTTTCACAGAAAATCATTTTCACTTGAAAGAACGACTGACGTAAGTTACGGTTACCTAGACTTGGGCATTTAGTAGGTATTTTCTCAAGAGACAATGAAGTGAGTCACTTCAAGAAACAATGAAGTGAGTCACTTCAAGAAACAACAGACAGAATTTTTTTTCCAATGATAAGAATCAAGTTTTCAAACTAAAATTAGCGTTTTGGAAATCCTGCATCTGCCAAAACAAGATTAAGAATACTTGTATGAGCTTGACTGCTTCCCAATACTTAAAAGACTTTCTGATGAGATCAGAGGTGATTTGTCTGGCATCATATAATGAAATATATCAATATTTGGAAGAGCTGCATAATTCAGTGAAATCCTATTTTCCAAATGCCAATGCATAATATTACAAAATCATGCATGGTTACAGATCTATTTAAACAAGAAGACAGACCATTAGTTTTTTTTTTTTTTAATTATCATTTATTTATTTATTCTTGGCTGTGCTGGGCCTTTGTTTCTGTGCGAGGGCTTTTCTCTAGTTGCGGCAAGCGGGGGCCACTCTTCATCGCGGTGCGCGGGCCTCTCACCATTGCGGCCTTTCTTGTTGCGGAGCACAGGCTCCAGACGCGCAGGCTCAGTAGTTGTGGTTCACGGGCCTAGTTGCTCCGCGGCATGTGGGATCCTCCCAGACCAGGGCTCCAACCCGTGTCCCCTGCATTGGCAGGCAGATTCTCAACCACTGCGCCACCAGGGAAGCCCCACCATTAGATTTTAATGTAACAAAGTTTCAGATTCCACATAGCAACTAACTTTTAAGACACTACCAGTTCGAATTTTGGTATAGTATTAAAGAATATCCACAATTACCTGAAAAGACTAGTACAATACGTTTCCCTTTCCAGCTCCATATACCTGCAAAGCTTTCCTTCAAACATGTCAAAATAGCGTATCTTTACAGATTGAACACAGAATCTAAGAATCCAGCTGTCTTCTATAAAGCCAGACATTAAAGAGTTTTGCATTCTTTAAACATTAAAAAGAGTCACTCTTCTCACTACCTTTGTTTTATTTTGGGAAATAGTTATTTTCATAAAGATGTAATTTATGTTAAGATATAATGAAGTTATTTTTAAATGAATCAAGTAGTTTTGTTTTAGTTTCTAATATGATACATATTGATTTTTAAGTGTAAAAGAATTTTGAGATCAAAACCTTTGGGAGTCACTGCCCTAGACCAATCTTTCATCTGGCCTCCAGTCTCTATTACAGTTTCCTTAATAGACACTAACCCATTTATTAGTACACAAGACTAGCTTCGGGAGGATTTGGAGTGGGCAGCCCCCTGCCCGGTTTGATTTGAATAGTGCAGGCCACCACTTCCCTTCTCCCCAAATATCTTCTCTGTTGACCCTCCACAGGACTTCAGATTTTCCTCATTGGTATTCTTTTTGATATAAGTCACTTGAACGTCTCTCTTCAAATTTAAATACATGTAAGTGGTAGTCGTTGCTAGTTACCAGTCATTAATGTATTAAAATAATGCCCTTTTTTTTTAAATCTTCTGGCTGCACTGCATGGCATGTGGGATCTTATTCCCCGACCAGGGATCAAAACCGCACCCCCTGCATTGGAAGTGTGGAGTCTTAACCACTGGACTGCCAGGGAGGTCTGAATACCCAACTTTTGAGTGTTGACTATGTCAAGCTCAATTCTAAACACTTTTCATGTATTATCTCATTTAATCTTATGAAGAATGAACATTTATCCTACCCTATTTTCAATGAAGAAACTTGTAGATTGATATTATTACATTAATCAGCAAGCCCTTGAGGAACAGTGACACATACTCGAGGATATAAGGTCCCATACAGGCACATGCTACCAGGAGAAAAAGGCAGAGAACAGTCTGGAGCTTAGATGTAGTGTCCATGATGGCTCATGGCGGGCCGCCCATCTGGCCAATGAGAGGCAGGCACCAAAGTAAGGGGAAGAGATTGAGCCCTGGCTACTTTCCTGGTTCAGCCCTGACCCTGATCTGGACCCTGACCCTGGTGGGCTTTGTTACCTTGTACAGTAAGTCCCCTACATACGAACCTTCAAGTTGCGAACTTTCAAAGATGCGAACGTGTATTTGCATGTCCAATCACGTGCTTTTGTGTACCTTACTGTACAGTACTATATAGAGTACAGTAGTATAGCATATTTATTTCAAGCCTAGTATGTCTGGAAGCAAGCGTGAAAGCAGCAGGGATGCAGCTGGTACTACTGCTAAGAAATGCCAAGCAATAACAATGGAAACAAAAGTGAAAATAACTTTGTTGGACTTACAAACAAATTGGACTTAGGGATGCGCTCTTGGAACAGAACTCATTCATATGTAGGGGACTTACTGTATTCCACAAACCACCTCTCTCCCTTGGCCCATTCTGAAATGTTATAATCCCTTTCCATTCCCCATGTGTACTAAAACATCAGAACTTAAAAAAAAAAAAAAGCCACACAAAATTAACCTTAAAAAAATAAATTTATCTCAAGTCTGAAATAACTGAAGAACAAGCATACAGCTAAATAGTACAAAAAGCAAAAATTAGAACATGAAAAATGACTTAAGACAGACAGGCATTCTTCTGGCAATACTCTATGTTTACACGTATTTTTAAAACACATTTTTAAAGACATTTCTCCAACATTCACAAAAGGCAAAAGCTATATTTGCAACATTTATAAATACAAGAGCTTTTGAAAGCATCCAGTTTCTTTCTAAAATCACTTGATTAAAATTTACACAAGTGATAGTTACCAACTCCATATTCCAAAGATACGACATAGAATTACATGACATTCTTGTTTGATATATTACAGACAAATTTAATTCAAAATACAGAAAAATTATCAATTCATTTTGTGTTTTGTCACATCATATTTCATTCTTTTTCTAATCAACAAGGAAAAATACACATGACATATATGTATATATGCTTTTCAGAAATAAAATATTCCAACTTTTATCTGTAATTTGTTCAAACCTCAGGAACTTGACAAGTACATGATTATTTGAAATAACATTGACAGTTTAAAAGTAAAAACAATTATTTAGAGGAGGGACCTTAAAATATATTTTTGGCCATAAAATCTGTGATGTAAATATCTAAGGAAGTTAATGATTCAGCATATTCTGCCTGAGCTATCACCAACTGAACAAAAAGCATAAAAGCAGATTTGATTTTATTTTTTAAAAATTTTGTCATGCATATTTTTTTAATTAATTTATTTTTGGCTGCGTTAGGTCTTCGTTGCTGCGTGAGGGCTTTCTCTAGTTGTGGTGAGCGGGGGCTACTCTTCATTGTGGTGCACAGGCTTCTCATTGTGGTGGCTTCTCTTGTTGCAGACACAGGCTCTAGGTGCATGGGTTTCAGTAGTTGTGGCTCGCAGGCTCAGTAGTTGCAGCTTGCGGGCTCTAGAGCAGAGGCTCAGTAGTTGTGGCGCACGGGCTTAGATGTTCTGCAGGATGTGGGATCTTCCCGGACCAGGGCTTGAACCCGTGTCCCCTGCCTTGGCAGGCAGATTCTTAAACACTGCGCCACCAGGGGTGTTCTAAAAACAGATTTCAAGCTCCCTGTATCTACAAGGTAACATCCACAGTTGTTTATTCAACTGTCCAGGTAATTTTTCTCCAGCTAGATTTAAGTTCCTGTGGTACAATGATTTGGTCTATCCCCCGATGAGTGCATTTAAAATTCAAAAAAGATCTCTGAGATCAAATTTTACACATTCATTATACGGATGAGGAAAGTGCTGCCTGATTTACAGGGGAGCTAGAAACAGAACCAGGACATAGACCTGAAGTTCCTGATTCCCAGCTAAGTTCTTCCGGTAACACGTTCTCCGGGGTAAGATTCCACATAATTTACTGTCGTTTGGTTACAGACAATGTTATAATTTCAGTATAAAGCGATGCATATAGTACACCCAAATCAGCATTGCTAATTCACTTCAAGGATATTCAAGGGAATACCTGATTGGCTTTTTGTGTTTATGTGGACATAATATAAACATTACGGCTGTTTAAATGCCATTACTCTAAAGATATTCCCTATCCGCTTAGAGAGCCAGGACATGAACAACACTGAGATTCTCACTGTAAACAAAACACAGTGGTAGGCACTGTGGAAATGCATTTGGTCCTATTCTCCTTACCCTGAGCGTGTAAAAGAGCAGACTGTCCCGGCAGTTCGGAGCCTATGCACATTCTGTGGTGAAGCAAAGAGCCCACTCCCCCAACACGCTGAGGGGGCGCAGACCTGGGCAAAGGACTCCTCAAAGAATGATACAGACTCCATAAAGAATGATTTGCTGAATTAGAACAGACAGCATCTCAAGAGGTCTCCACTAAATGGGAATACCTAGGCTACCTGAAGTTATTACAGATTTCCTTATCTCAGGAATCTTCAAGGCAAAAGTATAAGGTGTGATACAAAAAATCATGAAAAAGCCAGTAACACATAGGATGACATTTTCTTACTAGAAAGTTATATATTGAAGAAAAAAAAAAGTAAAAAAAGATAGTGGATACAAAACTACTCTATATCAAGTTGGAGTGAAAAATACAGTGTTAGCATTCTTACGATGAATGGGAAGGCAGCACAAAGAAGAACTCAAGGTCATGAGTCTGTGTCTGGGCTACTTCGCTTAATGAGAACATATGCCTAAGACCAAAGTTATGGGTTCCGTCTGCACACCGAAAAGTTTTTATGGCCACTGACAGTACCTGTTATAAAGCATTTTCTAACAAGAATGTAAGAAATGGGAAAAATCTTAAGAGGTCATCTGGAAGTCTCATCCCAATAGTGTCATTTGGTGGGTTAGAAGTGTCATATTCGTAGACTGTATTCACACTGAGGGGGCTTGGACAGCTGGTCTGAACAATGGAAAGGGAGATAATTAGGAATACATTGTACACTTGGTTCCACTGGATAGTTTTATATAAACAAATTGCATGTACTCCTATGTGACTTGAAGGGATTGGACCTCCATATTATCATTTTAGAAAGCCTTCTAAGCTTCCATTTTCTACAAAAAGAACATTTACTTTTGAAAACCAAATGTCAAGAAGCTTACTTTTAGGTCAATAATATAAGATGGGACACTCATTAGATAAATGGTAGTGTTAAAATGATGTAAACAAAAGTATTTTAAGCAAAATATTGCTTAAATTAACAAGTAAGAACAGTACCTGCATACAGGAGTCATACAATAATTTTCAAGTAAGTGTCCATTACCCACAACCTATAAACTAAGCTTTATTACTCAATTAGCACATGATATTAACTTTTCCTTTCACCTCAAATTGCTGATTCTGATTGCTTGGACATCAGAATAGTTTTTGATTCTTCATCTGTGGGACTATCAGCTGGTACCTGTAGAAAGAATAAGAGGATAAAAAATTTACAGTACGTATCTGGCATATGCCATTATGACAGATCCACAGGAATAAAAAAAAACAGCTGATGGGGTAGATGGGTTTATACTCACTCTATGCACACATATCTCAATAGTATAATCATAAAAATATTCACTACTTACAGCTTTAATATCGCCATTTGTAATTCCTTTATTTATATTGTGTCTTTTCAGATCGGACTTGATTAATGCTGCAAACAGAGAAGCATCAATGGAGTTACCGTAGAGTATGTATAAATATACTTTTTTCTAAGCAGTACAAAATCTTTTTTGATGTTGTCAAATTTAGCACTCTACAGTACCATAATATTCCATAACATTCTTGTAGCCTGAAAAAATAATAGTATCTCTCTAAGCCATTAACTTAATTAGCAAGTCATTCATTAGTGAACAAATACAGGATGCTAAGAACCAAGACACAAAGATGAAAAGCACCATGCTTTCCCTAAAGGACACTCCAGTCTAGAGAAACACTGACATGCAAACAATTATAACACTGTATAACAACTCCAATAATGCAGGCATGTACAGGGTGTAGCGGAAGTGTGGGGAAAAAAATGCCTATGTCAGAAGGAAATCAGGAAAGGCTTACCAGAGGAGATATGTTTGAATTGAAACTTGAAAAATGAGTTGGAACTTGCAAGCAGATAAGAGGAGAGGGGAAGGCATTCTAGGCAGGCGGAAACCAGTACATGCCAAGAGACCAGGACAGGAAGAGTACAGTCTATTCTTGGCACTAGAGGTAGTTTGGAATCATTGGAACATCAAGTACAAGAGGCAGGTGGCAAGATGGGAGGCTGGGTTGGCAGGATGACATTGCGTCTGAGTAGGGGAGGACATGGTCAGGTCTGTGCGTTAGGGAGCTCAGTCTGGCAGCTGTGTGGGGGATGTCATCAGCAACAAGGCTAGAGGCAGGAAGGCCAGTCAAGAGGCTTTCATCCTGCTGAGAGGTGGTAAGGCCTGCATGTGTGAGAAATGGTGATATAGGGACAGGTTTCAGAGCTATTTTAGAATCAAACCAATAAGACTCAGTGGTTTGAGGGACTTCCCTGGTGGTCCAGTGGTAAAGAATCCGCCTTCCAATGCAGGGGACGCTGGTTCGATCCCTGGTCGGGGAACTAAGATCTCACATGCCACGGGGCAACTAAGCCCACGTGCCAGAACTACTAAGCTCGTGCTCGTCAACTAGAGAGCCCGCGTGCCGCAAACTACAGAACCCACATGCTCTGGAGCCTGTGCGCCACAACTAGAGAAGAGAAAACCCGCACGCCACAACTAGAGAGAAGCCCAGCGCCGCAACGAAGAGCCCGCACGCCTCAGCGAAAGCCCCGCGTGCGTCAACTAAGACCCAACGCAGCCAAAAAATAAATAAATAAATAATATTTTAAAAAAAAGACTCAGTGGTTTGATAGGATATGAAAAATGGGGATTAGGGAGGGGGAAGTGGGTGACTTGCTTGGGCAATTGAATGGATGGAGGTCCTAGTTATTGAAACTGAAAATACAAGACGAATTGGCGTGATTGGGAAGGTGGTGAGTTCAGTTCTGGATAGGTTGAGTATAAAATCCCATGGGACATCCAGGTCCAGAGATAAATAGATGATTAGACATATTGGTCTGAAATGTAAAAGCGATCAGGGTCTGGAGGTACAGATTAATGTGGTAGTTAAGGCCATAGACTGCACAAAGAGAGTGTAAAACAAGAAAAGATAAAAGTTTGTGGGTAGTTAAGTAATCTAATCAGTCATAAAGCAAAGTTTGAAAGGTGAAAGTAAAATCAGTCTTAAAAATTAGACTAATGCTTCTTTAGAAATCCACACTGCCCCTTATAATTCTGTTCCATTACTGATACCAATATTTTAGAAATTCAGGTATTTACGCTGAACTAATTGGATATATGTAAAATGGCCTTTCTGAATGCACTTAAATGATTTTAAAGTGATGTTGTGTAACAAGCTCATATTTACAAGCAGCTTGACATTAAAACGTCATGCTTTAAATTGCAGCAATGACCGATATCGGCTGATCCGCTCGACATTGTTGTACAATCCACCAAATCAAAGAGGCTACTCATTTTTTATAGGGGGAAACTGTGGCTTTCTTTACCATTAATATTAATCATAGAATTTAGAAACACTGTGAAGTGTTTAGAAACACTTTTTTCAATGGACATAAATGGGCTAAGGAGCATATATAATAGACTTCACAGAGAGCTGTCAATACTGGAAAAGCAGAATGCACTGCATTTAAATGGTAATTCCCCTGTCAAAACAAGACCTGCTGACAATTCTCAAAAAATGTAAAAAGAAAAGGTACCACCTTCACCGCACCTCAGGAATTTCCCAGCCTTCTTTCCTCTGTCTAAACAAATAACTACTGAATATAAATCCATCACCTCTCTCCAGTAAAATATTCAACATATGAGAGAATTAATTAGCATTTTTAGGTGGCAAAAGTATCAATGTAAAACTAATTTTAAAGATCTTCTTTTCACTTCTTAATTAATTTTCTGTACTTCACCTGTTTGAATTAACATTTATGAATCTTACTATAAGATAATGTGAAAAGAGAACACAAAACTGTTCCCTTTTTTGGTGCAACAGAAACACTCTATTTGATAGCTAGGTGTTTTACTTCCCTGGAAATTAAGAACAAATATGGAATTATTTATGACAGATCAGTAGTTAAGACAGTTAATGTATTAAATTACATACATTCAGTTACAAAACATTCAGTTTTGTACACTTTGTTTTACTAATTGAAGAGAATAAGAGGAAAACACTTCCGTGGTAGGATGTTTTTCTTTGAGGAAATGGTACATTTAGTCCCTTTGAGTGTAATGAATGAATGATAGTGACCTTAGGTGGTTGTGTATTTCCAAAATAAGTGCTTACCACTGGTAAGCACTTATCATATTGGGGGTTTCAAAAAGAACGATCAGGTATTCAACAAATATAAAAAGAAGCCTTGATTCATATCTTTCTGTTAGATTCTATCCTTGAATCAAGTTATAGCAGATCAAAAAAATAATCCCTCTTCAAGTCTCCATGGCTTCTGTCTCTCATGTTGACAAGGGGACTCAGAAAGAAATTAACAAAGTGAAATAACAGTTGAGGCCAACATGGGCCTGGACGCACTACTGGATATAAATCTTGCTTTTTTTTTTTTTTTTTTTGGCCATGCCCCGCAGCTTGTGGGATCTGCGTTCCCTAACCAGAGATCGAACCCGGGCCCCGGCAGTGAAAGCTCAGAGTCCTAACCACTGGACTGCCAGGGAATTCCCTATAAATCTTGCTTCGAAATTCATCCTTACACCGTGTGCCTGGACAATCTATGGATAAAAGTTCTTTTACATGCTCTTTTTCTGGAGATTGGGCACTATTCTCTTTCCTGCCCATGTCTATTCTGACTAGACCTAAGAAGAACTGGTAAATAATTCCACACGTTACTTCCACCACCACCATTTGACTTCTTCCCATGGTTACCACATTATAATAACAGCCTGGGACTTCCCTGGTGGTCCAGTGGTTAAGACTTCGCCTTCCAATGCAAGGGGTGCAGGTTCGATCCCTGGTTGGGGAGCTAAGATCCCACATGCCTCACAGCCAAAAAAACAAAACATAAAACAGAAGCAAAAATTCAATAAAGACTTTAAAAATGGTCCACATCAAAAAAATCTTAAGGGGACTTCCCTGGAAGTCCAGTGGTTGAGAATCTGCCTTCCAATGCAGGGGACATGAGTTTGATCCCTGGTCAGGGAACTAAGATCCCACATGCCACAGGGCAACTAAGTCCATGTGCCGCAACTACTGAGCACACAAGCCACAGGCCACAACTAGAGAGAAGCCCGTGTGCTGCAACAAAGAGACTGCACGCCACAGTGGAGGATCCCGCATGCCGCAACTAAGACCCGACGCAGCCAAAAAAAAAAAAATCTTAAAAAAAAAAAAAGCAGCCTATGTGATACATGATCAGGCATGTCCTAGGTGCCAGACACTATACTAGGAGCTTTTCATCAACCATCTCAGTTAATCCTCACAGCAACCCCCTAAGGCAGGCTTTTGTTGTTGTTGTTGTTGTTTATTTTTTATTCGTTGCTCTAGGGATTACACTGTGCATCTTTAATTTATCACAATCTTCTTAGACTTTATATAGAATTACTTCAAGAAAGATGTAGAAATCTTGCAATAGTATAGTTGCATTTCCCCCTTTCTTTTTGCTATTTTTACCATATTTATATTACATCTATATACATTTTTTTGAGATACAATTCACATATCATAACATTTACCCCTTTAATGTATACAATTCAGTGTTTTTAAAATTATATTCAAAAAATTGTATAACCATCATAAAGCAGGCTTTTAATACCCTATTATATAAATGAGAAAGGGAGGATGTGAGAGGTTGAGTAACTTTTCAAAGTCACACAGCTACTGTGCAGCAGAATCAGAACTTGAGGCCAGGTCTGTCCATTCCAGGCCTTTACTGACACTTGTTACAATGGTTTCGTTTTCTATGCATAGCAATTGCATTGAATTTGAAACCTGAAAAATGAATTCATAGATTCATATCCTTCAAGGGAAACAATAATATCCTGCTTTTTATCTCATTTTTTTCTTGAGTTCTGTCAAGCCTTGAGAAGCAATATAAATGAAAATTAAATATAAAGACGACGTGACACGAATACTTTGGCAGGCAAATTCCCTAATTTACCTGTTAAAATGATGCCTACAAACATCCAAACACAGAGGAAAACGTTCCCTGTCCTAGGACCATAGTCTGATGTGAGCTTTCCTTGCGCCAATGTGAATAAAATTCCAAATATCTAAAATAAAGTAAGAGAAATATTTTTACTGTTTGCTTCTTTAAAACAAATATAATGTTTTCCCCAGAACTTTTCTTAACTATTTTATTCATATGATTTGGCTTCTAGAAACATGCATTGAAAGGTGGAATTTTTAAAACAAAAACTATGGTCAAACTCATTATCCACTAGACTATTTGGTAAACTAACGGTCTCAGATTTAAGAGAAATCAGAGGTTTACCTGTGCAGCAGCATTAAGAAGACCAGATGAAGTACCTTCAGACTCAGGGTAAGTGATTTCAACAGCAAATTCAAAACCCAAGGGGAGGTAACCAGTCATGAAGAAACTAAGAAAATAAATCCAAAATCACAGACAGAATCATTAAAAGGACAATATCACATATTGATGCAACTGCTTAACTTCTCAGACCTGTTCTAATTATCAAGTAAGTGAATGTTTTGAGGTTGGTATGTGAAAGGAAGGCACTATTATGATTCACCAATTAACCCAAGGACATGAGAACTGAGAGGCAAAACCATGAACTAGGAAGCAAAACAATTTCTAATTTTTTTTCCTGAGAAAAATTTACCCCTAGTTTTCTAAGTCAGTTGTCTTTCTAGCCAAGTAAAGTTACTTGGATTAAGTAAGGCTTATCCATTTTTCACCTATAGTATAGCAAAAAATAATTTTAAGCTAATTTTTTATAGTTGTAAAGAATTACACATTGACGTGCACGAGACAGATCTTTTAAAGTTTAAAATATTAAAGAACTTTTGAGCAATTATACTGCAATAAAGACGTTAAAAAAATAAAAATAAAAAAATAAAAAATAAAATATTAAAGAACTTTTGGATGAACTTAAAAAAATTAAAAACCACAGTAGTAATACTTCAGAATTATAACAGCATGCTATCATTCCTCCTAAACACATGTGATGCTTACCCAAGCAACCCTCCAGTGACAAACACGATGATAATGTGTCCAAGGTTTAGTGTGAAAGTAAATATAACCATTCCAACAAAAGACAAAATGTAAACTGTCAAAGTAGTATGTCTAAAACAAAAACAACAAAATTGTTAGTATTTTGTCTGATTTTCTTAGGCACATAAAAATCATGTCTGGCTATGCTCTGTCCATACAGTAATAAATTCTTCAGATTTCAAGATTAACCCCTTCTTATCTATGGAAAATGTTTCCACCAAGGCATGGACTTGAAAGATTAAATTTAAGTTTTAACAGCAACAGACAACAAAACTCACATCATTTCCAATGCTCAGACAAGAAGGAAAACTCATAAGGATAAAATCATTTTTGTGCCACCAAATGGGATAGTTTCTTATCCGTATTTCAAGATACAGATCAAATTCCGCCTCTTCCAAAATGCTTTTCCTAACCACTGCAGCTTACAAGATTCTCCTTTCTTCCAAACTCCCTAATCATTTTCTATCTACATAATTGGCACTTGACATCTATTTTAGTCTGTTATATTACTATTTAACTTTACATATGTGAACACCTTATTTTTCCCAATTAGACTGCAAAGGTCCTAAGGACAGGGATCAAATATTACTTCCCACGATTCCTAGCTAAGAGTGATGCACATAACAGGAACTTGGTGAATGAATGGCAGTTATCCTGAGAAGAAAGCCAGGGCAACAAAGAACATTTCTATGCCAATCCAGTTTCCTAATTATAAAATGGACCAAAGACTATTAATAAATATAAATCCTTTACATATGCTCCCTTCATCTACAAATTTAATGGGTTTTACTCTAAGCTACCATTACGTAATAATGAAGCCACAGTAAGTGCTGTCTTAAGTTACCCGAGAACTATCTTGGAGAATTTCAAGATCAGCAGTACTTTGAAAGGGTCTAGATAATGGTATCAAATATATCTTAGGCCTTGAAAGGCACAGAGGACATAGTTCCATTACTTCATTCATTCATAGTTCCATTCATTCATTTCTCCCAAACAGATGGGAAGTTTCTGTCTGTTAAGAAATGTAGCTATTCTTCTTCTTCTTCTTTTTTTTTTGAAATATAGCTATTCTTTTAAGGCCCAGTGCAAAAGATTCTGCCTCCGAAACCCCTTTCTCAGTCTTGGTATTACTCACTTTTTCTTTTGTATTAGCATTTTTCTGGTTCCGTATAGATGTACAATTAATATAGCATCTTCATATTATGTATTACAGTATTATAGTTAAGTGGAACTACAGTTTGGGGGCATTTTAGCCAAAAACTTTTTACCAAAAAGCCTTTTGATAGGAAAGAACAACTTTTTATTTGTTTGCTTTTAAGTTCATAACATGAGAAAAGGGCAATATAAAGTCTCTGTCAGAAGTCAAATGTTTCTCAGAAAGGGCCCCTTTTAGAATAGAAATGATCCATTCTGAAGAGGTATATATGAGTATTATTAGAGGGGAGGAGAGTTCATAACGTATCCAAGTTCTCAAAGTTGAAATAAACATGACCGATAAGATAATACAGAGACTACTGTATTCAGAAGTTAAGGGAACCTAAGAGTGTCTAGAATCCAAGTCTTTTAGCAATAATAACACTTTGTAAATTTCTTAAAATAAAAAGTAAAGGTTCCTTTAAAACCAAAATACCTTAGGTTGTACACCATACATTTGCCTACTTTCACTTACTTGTATGTTTTGGTATAATCCAGCCATAAACCACAAAGAATAGAGCCCACCATTCCAGCTAATACTAGTGTTAGCCCAATCCTTCCAGCATTCACTTCTTCTCCCTTAAAATTTTTTTCAAAAGAAGTTGATCAGATACTTCTAATTCAAACAGATCCTTCACATTCCAATACCTTCTCAAAGTCAATGGAAATAGCAGATAAAATTAAGCATACAAAATAACATGAAGAATTCAGTACATGTGTTAAGGTGAATGCGGTAGAGGCAGGTAAAGCACATATTAAAGGACATCATTCTACATTAAAACAGAAAAAAACCCCTGATATATGGGAGAAATCACAAAGGGAATTTTTGGGGCTTCCCTGATGGCGCAGTGGTTGAGAATCTGCCTGCTAATGCAGGGGACACGGGTTCGAGCCCTGGTCTGGGAAGATCCCACATGCCGTGGAGCAACTGGGTCCGTGAGCCACAACTACTGAGCCTGCGCGTCTGGAGCTTGTGCTCCGCAACAAGAGAGGCCGCGATAGTGAGAGGCCCGCGCACCGCGATGAAGAGTGGCCCCCGCTTGCCGCAGCAAGAGAAAGCCCTCGCACAGAAATGAAGACCCAACACAGCCAAAAATAAAAATAAATAAATAAATAAATTAAAGAAAAAAAAAGATCCTAAGCTATAAAAATAACCTCAATAACATAATTAATAAATTAGAAAGCATTAGACTTCAGTTAACTAAAGTGTGTAGGGTCAATGATATGGATCCAGTTTAAAAAAAAAAAAAAAAAGGGACTTTTTCTTGATCCTCCATGGTTAGAAGTACAGTAATTTTTGTTAGAATTCTTAAGTAATTCACAGATGTCTGAAAAGGAAGTTAAGCTTATAGCTTTCACATACTACAACTGCGTTCTCCTTTCAAAAGCAAAGAGAGATCAGAGCTTGATATTTACGTCTTTATATTTGTGTTGGTTTTCTTTTAAAGTTTGTTCTTTGTCTTTTTTCATATAACCAGTCACACTATCTCTTTAAAAAAAAATTTTAAAAAGACTGAGGTATTGTCAAAGCAATAATGACTTCTGCTTTCCATGTTGTTTTATAAACTGGATTAAATGTATTCTCAGTGAAAACAAATATAAATCTTTTACAGCAACAAGGTCATAAATCTTTAGCCTTATGATCATGCTAACAGGAATTATATTGCTAAAGAAAAATTCTTGGCCAGGCATGCAACACAATATAGGCAGAAGCTTACCTCATAGTATGTCAGTATAATTTGATTTAATAATGTTGAGACTGAATAAAATGCTCCAGTCATGATACCTACAATAAATAAAGAGAAAACTATCAATGTACCATGTACTAGTTCATGAAGTAATATGTAACACTCTGTGACAGTTGTGAAAATATAATGTCTTCTTAGACAGTTGACAGAAAAAATTAAGACCTCTTGCTATTCCCTTTCAGGATGTGGACTGATCAACGTAACACCTAAACTTACTAGAGATTGTGATTGTAAAATTCTGTCATTACATCATTTACTATTATTTAGACTCAGACATATGGACCAGAAATCACAGTCCCATGCATAACACTGTATACAGCAATCTAGCAACGGATTGCTTCCTGAGCGCCTACACAAGCTGATGAATGTTAAAGCATTAAGACAGAATCCCTCTTTCAGAGATCTCACCCCTGCATCAAAGACTTATACAGCAATTAGTAAGACAATGTTAATTGAAGAATACTTAAAAAGGAAAAATAAAAACAGCTGGTTATCAGGAATCATATGACTAGGTTTGAATCGTGGAGTTTCTTCACATATGTTGTGTAACTTTAGGTCTAAGTCTTTTAACCTAGCTGAAATTTAAGTTTATTGTTTTTCTATTATTAAATATTTCAAGCATACAAAATAGTACAGAGACTAATTTAACAAATACCCTTACTCATCACCCTCTTGCTAAACATTAACATTTTGCCATTTTTGCTTTAGATTCATTTTTTTAGACCTTCCTTAATCCTATTCTTCCTCAGAGGTAATCCCCATCCTGATCTTGGTGTTTATTATCGTAGATATTATAACATATGTGTATCAATACACAATAGTTAGAATTATTCTGCACGTATTTAAATTTTATATAAATAATATGGTATTAGTATCCACCTGCAATTTGCTCATACCACTCAATATCATGGTTTTGAGATTTAACCATGTTGATACTTTTAGTTCTAGCTCATCAGTTTTCTCTGGTGTATAATAGTACATTGTGTGAATATACTTCCATTTAGTTATCTCTTGTCCTAAGTCAATAGACACGTTAAGGCTTTTTCCAGTTTTTTGCTATTTAAAACAATATTGCAATAAATACTATGTTTTTGTTCTTATGTATAAGGGTTTCTCTAAGTATGTACCTAGGAGTAAAACTTCTACTTTCTAGATATAGCCAAACTACTCTTCAAAATGGGTGTGCCAGTTTATATAGTAAGTCCCCTACATATGAACGAGTTCCGTTCCGAGAGCGGGTTTGTAAGTCCAACAAAGTTAGCCTAGGTACCCAAGTAACACAATCAGCTATATAGTACTGTACTGTAATGGGTTTATAATACTTTTCACACAAATAATACATAAAAAACAAACAAAAAATAAAGAGAACATTCTTAATCTTACAGTACAGTACCTTGAAAAGTACAGTAGTACAGTACAACAGCTGACATACAGGGGCTGGCATCAAGTGAACAGGTAAGAAGAGTTACTGACTGGAGGAGGGAGAGGAGGTGGGAGATAGTAGAGCTGAAGGATCATCAGCAATAGGAGACGGGGGGCAAGCTGCAACTTCACTCACGCCTGACGCTGATGGAATGCACGTTTGCATCTTTGAAAGTTCACAACTTGAAGGTTCATATGTAGGGGACTTGCTGTACTACCAACAGAGTTCCTTTACTCTACATCCTTGCCAAATTTGTTTGCATCAGATTAAAAAATTTTTTTCTTTTTTTTGCCAATTTGAATGTGTGGGATATTGTATCTTACTTTGGTTTTGATTTGCATTTCCTCAATTACTAGTTAGGTTGAGCATCATACATGAGCAATATACACACACACAAACATATAAATGCCTTCTGATTTCCCCGGACTGTTTGCTCTTTTCTTAGTGATTAGTAGGGGTCACTTTTATATTGTGGGTACGAAGCCTTTGTTGGTTATATGCATTGCAGGCATTTTCTCATAGCCTATGTCATGTCTTTTTAGAAAATATCATTATTTTAATGTATATATTTATCAATCTTTTTATTTAGGGTTTATGTTTTTTGCATTAGGAAATTCTTTTAAGAATACTAAAGATGGTTCCCTTCCCTTCCCTTTATTGCTTCTAAAACATTAAAGTTCTGGGGACTTCCCTGGAGGTCCAGTGGTTAAGACTCCACGCTTCCACTGCAGGAGGCACGGGTTCAATCCCTGCCCTGGTCAGGGAACTAAGATCCCGCATGCCGTGCCGCGTGGCCAAAAAAAAAAAAAAAAATTAAAGTTCTGATTTTTACCCTTTGATCTTTAATCCACAATTCATTTTCTAATTTCACCTTATTTTTCCTCTATGGCTAATTGATTGTCCCAGGACAATTTACTATGTAGATTCTCTTCTACAAATATCAAGTTTTCATATATGCATAATGTTCTAGTCATCACAGCTGTTTGCAAATATTCTAGTTTTTCTCTATCCAGGCACTTAGTGGCATGGCCATATGACTTTAAAGGTGAGTAGAAGTGATACTTCTCATTTCCTACCTGAGTAATCATGGAGACATGTGCCTGGATCCCCGAGTAATTTGCTGCCTACTCACAGTGAACAGGTAGCATTGGCAAGAAATAAACTTTTGATATGTTTGGCCACTAAGATTTTCTTTGGTAGGGTTTCATTGCTATAATACAACCTAGCCTATGCCAACTGATACACAGGGCTAGGTCCCTGGGCTCTCTATTCTGTTCCAGTGATCTAATTGTCTATCCCTTACTAATACATGACATCTTGATTACCACTGCTCTATAAATCTTGATATCTGAGAATTAGTTCCTTACCTTGTTCTTTATCAAAATTACCATTGTTGTTCTTGGCCCTTACCTATCTCACAGTAATTTCAGAATTAGCCAAGTTTTATTACAAACCCTGTTTAAGTTGGAGATTGCAAGATGAGGCCTAGGTCTAAAGATCTTATCAAAAACCCCTGGGTAACTAGTCTTTGTTACTCACTTCCCACTGAGTTCAGGAATGCATAGGGACCCAGCTAGGTTAGCCTGAGGAGGCCAAGGAAAATAAAGGAGGCCTGTGCTGAGGCTTCAGTGTACTCTACTGCACTGTACCCTACGGTGATCTCAAATCTATTCCAGACCTCAGTGAGGATAGCCAGAATCTGAAGAAAGAATTATAGAAGCAAAGAATACTGTTAGCTGAATCTAGAGTATGGTATTTGTCTGAGTTTCAGATAGCAAGTAGCTACAGATGGGGACAGTGAGGGATCATGCTTTCTCCAAATAGCCCTAACTCAAAAAAAAAAAAAGTTTCTTGGTTTATTTGGTTCCTGAGTTTTGGACACTAAAAAATCCTGAAAACCTGTCCTAGGAGTGTAGTGCCCATCCAGACTATCCCATGTACAAGTCTGCTCCAATCTTTTGTATATAATACTAGGCATGGAGGGGGACAGGTACAATTCCAAAAGGTGTGATATGACTCTCACTCATTCAGACATTATGATCCCTAACTATGCACCCCTTCGGTGACTAATATCAAGTCAAGAAACTTCTCCAACTGCCCTGGGGAATATTATTGAACTCTCCACAGGGTTTCCCAACTCCCTCTTTCTAATTCCTTCAACAAGTAAACTCTGTTCAGTTTCTGAAGCCTGTGTCTGTGTCTGGCCTTTCCATCAGTCCAAATCCATAATTGGCATTTGTTAATATAGTGGTCCTGTAAGGTTAACTGGCATTATTACAATCTTGAGTCTTCCAAAAACATGGTATATCCCTCCACTTAATTGAGATCTTCTCTTATGTCTTTCAATGTTTTATAATTTTATAATTTATAGTTATTTTTTAACATTTAAGTATAGCTGATTTACATTAAGTTCTTTTTGGTAGATTTATTCCTACGCATCTTATACTTTTGGTTGCTATTATAAAAGAATGCAATTGATATTTTCACATTGTTTGGTATCTCATAATCTTTCTGAACCCATCCTTATTAGTTCTAATAGAGTCTGTAGGTTCTCTTGAATTATTTTGTAGACCATGGGGTTAGCAGAAACATTTTCTGTAAAAGACCAGACAGTAAATATTTTAGCTTTGCAGGTTATATGGTCTCTGATGTGGCTACTCTGCTGCTCTTGTAGTTCAAAAGCAGCCATAGACAATATGTAAGCAAACAAAACTTTATAAAAACCGGCAATGGCCGGATTTGGCTCCTAAGACAGTTTGCTGACCTCTGGTATACATAATGATATTATCTGTGAATAATAGCATCTTTTTTCTTTCCAATTCATATACTTTTAATTTTTCCTGTATTAGTGGGCCAGCCAGGACTTTCAGTTGGATGTTGAATAGAAGTGGTGACAATAGGCATCCTTGTTTTAAGGGATACTTCTTATTGATTTTTAAGGGTAATGTTCCTAAGGTTCTGCCTTTGGAATGATGTTTGCTATAGGGTTTCTGTAGATAAACTTTATCAGGTTCAGAAAGTTCATTTTTCTCACAATTGGCTAAGAGTCTTTAACCAATGGGTATTGTATTCTATCAAATGCTTTTTCCTCAGCCATTGGGTAAATTTTCCTCTTTGATCTCTTACTGTGGTCAATTATATGCATACATTTCTAATACTAAATCATTTCTCACTCCTGAGATAAACCAAACTTTGTCAGGATGCACTATCATTTTTATAAATAGCTGGATTAGGTTTTCTAATATTTTATTTTGGATTTTTACATCTAGGTTCATAGGTAAAACTGGCCTATAATTTTTCTCTTACACTGTCCCTGTCTGATTTTGATATCAAGGTTATACTAGCCTCACAAATAAATTGCAGATGATAACAAATAAGTTGCAGGTAGTAACAGTGATTCCTTCCAGGGAGTGGATGACCTGGGGATAGAGATGGGAGAAGACTGACTTTTCATTGTATGTCCTTTGTACCTTTTAAGTTCTATACAAATAAAATTTAGAATTAAGAAATGAGAACTCAGGGGACTTCCCTGGTGGTCCAGTGGTTAAGACTCCGTGCTCCCAATGCAGGGGGCCCTGGTTCGATCCTTGGTCAGGGAACCAGATCCCGCATGCCACAACTAAGAGCCCGCATGCAGCAACTAAAAGATTCCCGCATGCCGCAACTAAAGATCCCTCATGCCGCAATGAAAATCCCGTACGCAGCAACAAAGATTCCACGTGCCACAACTAAGACCTGGCGCAGGGACTTCCTTGGCGTCACAGTGGTTAAGAATCCGCCTGCCAATGCAGGGGACATGGGTTCAATCCCTGGTCCGGGAAGATCCCACCTGCCACGGAACAACTAAGCTTGTGCGCTACAACAACTGAGTCTGCATGCTGCAACTACTGAAGCCTGCGCGCCTAGAGCCCATGCTCCGCAACGAGAGAAACCACCGCAATGAGAAGCCTGCACAGAGCAATGAAGACCCAATGCAGCCAAAAAAAAAAAAAAGACCTGGCACAGCCAAATAAATAAATATTTAAATATTTTTTTAAAAAAAAGAAAAAGAAATGAGAACTCGGGAGTCTTTATTTTTAAAATAGGTATAATAATCTTTCTATCTCAAAAAGTTAGCTGAAATAATATATATGGAAGTCCTTTACAAATTTCAAACAACTAAACAAAATTTTACCTAATTATTTATGCATAATCAGGTGCTAAATAATGTGCTATAAAACACATAAAAGCTCCACAGAAATCAGGATATTCAGAGATGGTGCCATCTAAGGCCCTTGCTCATGCCATTACCCTCTTCCCCCTTGTCTATCCAAATCTAACCTGTCCTTCAAGGCCAGCCTCAACCACCATCTTTGCTGTGATGCCCTCCCTGCCATCCACACCCCTTCCTTTCTTGTATCTTGTCCCAATTATGTATTCTGAAGGCCTTTAGCATGCACTTGCCATACAACTTCTCTTATGTTGTTATCTTTCTGATAAATAACTTTTACACTATTGTTTACTTTTCAGAGGTTTACATTATCTCGTCAATTGAATTATAATTATTTCAGGGTGGAAATCATGTATCATGCTTCTTTCTAATCCACACAGCATCTAGGGCACTATTATACATTTAGTAGATACTTGATAATTATTGGTAGGATAAATGAATAAATGAATGAATAATACAATGAACAATAAGCGAGGTAAACGTTAAGCTAGCTTTTATAGGACTGCTTAAGGAAAAAAAGGACACATTTCAGGTAAAAGAAATAATGGCACAAAATGTATTACATAGATGAGAATTAACAGTGTATATGCATGTGAAGGCATGTTTCTGTTTCTGTGTATGTGGCACAGGGTTGGTTATAAATTTGGCTAAAAGAGAATTTTGTATTGGGAAACAATGAGGTATAAAAGAAGGAAAGAAGCCACCTTAAATGATAGGCTAAAGAAATGAATTTGCTCTACTAGATAACAGTGAGCCACTATATTTTCTCTACTTCCTAGTTATGAATTTTAGGTTTAAGCTAAGCAGTGGAGGTAACCAAAATTAAGAAAAGGAACTGAAGTATTTAATTATGAGATGATATAACATCTGGTATTTGCTTTAAAATATTCCAGGGAATTCCCTGGCTGTCCAGTGGTTAGGACTCTGCGCTTTCACTGCCAAGGGTCCGGGTTCGATCCCTGGTTGGGGAACTAAGATCCCACAAGCTGCAGCGTGGCCAAAGCCAAAAAAAAAAAAATAATTATAAAGGTAAAATATTCCAGGAAAAAAGCAGAGGAAATAAAAGGAAGATTGGTGAACTGTTGGTAATTGTTGAAGCTGGGTGATGATGGGTACTTAGGAATTCATTAAATTAAATGTTCTACTTTTGTGTTTAATAATTTCCACTAAGAAAAGGGGTGGGAGGAAGTAATCCCAGTAAAAGGGTAAGAGTTTAGGTCACAGCATAATTTTTTACAACTTATAAAACAATTATGTACTCCTGTGTGCACTGCCCCCAAAAAATATAAAGAAAAGAATAGCAGTGAGTGACTTCTGAAGGCAAGTAAGACAGAAATAGGGGGTATTGGTTAATAAACAGTGTTAATATAAGGACGAAAGAATACTCTGCCAGAAAACTCTGAAGGGAACACATTGTGTTGGTGCCTGCAGTCAAAGCTACAGTGTTAGGAGGAATATCTGTCTGCTATGCTGAAAGACCTAGAAGGATGAGACTTTGATAGAGTAGTCAAAATAGATGACAGTTTGCACAGGGTCAAAGAAAGGAATTATTGATGACATTTTCCATATGCTTACAGTGGTCAGAACTATAATTTATAAAGGACCTAAAGCACCCTGGGAGAACTCACAAAAGAAGACAGTGCTGGCAGACAGCAGAAACAAGAACTACAATCCTGAAGCCTGTGGAACGAAAACCACATTCACAGAAAGATAGACAAAATGAAAAGGCAGAGTACTTTGTACCAGATGAAGGAACAAGATAAAACCCCAGAAAAACAATTAAATGAAGTGAAGGTAGGCAACCTTCCAGAAAAAGAATTCAGAATAATGATAGTGAAGATGATCCAGGACCTCGGAAAAAGAATGGAGACCAAGAAGATGCAAGAAATGTTTAACAAGGACCTAGAAGAGTTAAAGAACAAACACCTAGAAGAATTAAAGAACAAACAAACAGAGATGAACAATACAATAACTGAAATGAAAAATACACTAGAAGGAATCAATAGCAGAATATTTGAGGCAGAAGAACAGATAAGTGACCTGGAAGACAGAATGGTGGAATTCACTGCCATGGAACAGAATAAAGAAAAAAGAATGAAAACAAATGAAGACAGCCTAAGAGACCTCTGGGACAACATTAAATGCACCAACATTCGCATTATAGGGGTCCCAGAAGGAGAAGAGAGAGAGAAAGGACCTGAGAAAATATTTGAAGAGATTACAGTCGAAAACTTCCCTAACATGGGAAAGGAAATAGCCACCCAAGTCCAGGAAGAGCAGAGAGTCCCAGGCAGGATAAACCCAAAGAGAAACACGCCAAGACACATAGTAATCAAACTGACAAAAATTAAAGACAAAGAAAAATTATTAAAAGCAACAAGGGAAAAACGACAAATAACATACAAGGGAACTCCCATAAGGTTAACAATTGATTTCTCAGCAGAAACTCTACAAGCCAGAAGGGAGTGGCACGATATATTTAAAGTGATGAAAGGGAAGAACCTACAACCAAGATTACTCTACCCGGCAAGGATCTCATTCAGATTCAATGGAGAAATCAAAAGCTTTACAGACAAGGAAAAGCTCAGAGAATTCAGCACTACCAAACCAGCTCTACAACAAATGCTAAAGGAACTTCTCTAAGTGGGAAACACAAAAGACAGAAAGGACCTACAAAAACAAACCCAAAACAATTAAGAAAATGGTCATAGGAACATACATGTCGATAATTACCTTAAATGTGAATGGATTAAATGCTCCAACCAAAAGGCGCAGGCTCACTGAATGAATACAAAAACAAGACCCATATATATACTATCTACAAGAGACCCACTTCAGACCTAGGGACACATACAGACTGAAAGTGAGGGAATGGAAAAGATATTCCATGCAAATGGAAATCGAAAGAAAGCTGGAGTAGCAATACTCATATGAGATAAAATAGACTTTAAAATAACGAACGTTACAAGAGACAAGGAAGGACACTATATGATGATCAAGGGATCAATCCAAGAAGAAGACATAACAATTATAAATATATACGCACCCAAAGAGGAGCACCTCAGTACATAAGGCAAATGCTAACAGCTATAAAAGAGGAAATCGACAGGAACACAGTAAAAGTGCAGGACTTTAACACCTCACTTACACCAGTGGACACATCATCCAGACAGAAAATTAATAAGGAAATACAAGCTTTAAATTACACAATAGACCAGACAGATTTAATTGATATTTATAGGACATTCCATCCAAAAACAGCAAATTACACTTTCTTCTCAAGTGGGCACGGAACATTCTCCAGGATAGATCACATCTTGGGTCACAAATCAAGCCTCAGTAAATTTAAGAAAATTGAAATCATATCAAGCATCTTTTCCAACCACAATGCTATGAGATTAGAAATCAATTACAGGGGAAAAAACATAAAAAATACAAACACATGGAGGCTAAACAATACACTACTTAATAAGCAAGAGATCACTGAAGAAATCAAAGAGGAAATCAAAAGATACCTAGAAACAAATGACAATGAAAACACAATGACCCAAAACCTATGGGATGCAGCAAAAGCAGTTCTAAAAGGGAAGTTTATAGCAATACAAGCCTACCTGAAGAAGCAAGAAAAATCTCAAATAAACAATTTAACCTTACACCTAAAGCAACTAGAGAAAGAAGAACAAACAAAACCCAAAGTTAGTAGGAGGAAAGAAATCATAAAGATCAGAGCAGAAATAAATGAAATAAAAACAAAGAAAACAATAGCAAGGATCAATAAAACTAAAAGCTGGTTCTTTGAGAAGATAAATAAAATTGATAAACCTTTAGCCAGACTCATCAAGAAAAAGAGGGAGAGGACTCAAATCAATAAAATTAGACATGAAAAAGGAGAAGTTACAACAGACACCGCAGAAATACAAAGCATCATAAGAGACTACTACAAGCAACTCTATGCCAATAAAATGGAGAACCTGGAAGAAACGGACAAATTCTTAGAAAGGTATAACCTTCCAAGACTGAACCAGGAAGAAATACAAAATATGAACAGACAAATCACAAGTAATAAAATTGAAACTGTGATTAAAAATCTTCCAACAAACAAAAGCCCAGGACCAGATGGCTTCACAGGTGAATTCTATCAAACATTTAGAAAAGAGCTAACACTAATCCTTCTCAAACTCCTCCAAAAAATTGCAGAGGAAGGAACACTCCCAAACTCATTCTATGAGGCCACCATCACCCTGATACCAAAACCAGACAATGATACTACCAAAAAAGAAAATTGCAGACCAATATCACTGATGAATATAGATGCAAAAATCCTCAACAAAATACTAGGAAACAGAGTCCAACAACACATTAAAAGACTCATACACCATGATCAAGTGGGATTTATCCCAGGGATGCAAGGATTCTTCAGTATACGCAAATCAATCAATGTGATACACCATGTTAACAAACTGAAGAATAAAAACCATATGATCATCTCAATAGATGCAGAAAAAGTTTTTGACAAAATTCAACACCCATTTATGATAAAAACTCTCCAGAAAGTGGGCATAGAGGGAACCTACCTCAACATAATAAAGGCCATATATGACAAACCCACAGCAAACATCATTTTCAATGGTGTAAAACTGAAAGCATTTCCTCTAAGATCAGGAACAAGACAAGGATGTCCACTCTCACCACTATTATTCAACATAGTTTTGGAAGTCCTAGCCACGGCAATCAGAGAAGAAAAAGAAATAAAAGGAATACAAATTGGAAAAGAAGAAGGAAAACTGTCACTGTTTGCAGATGACATGATACTATACATAGAGAATCCTAAAGAATCCTAAAGATGCCACCAGAAAACTACAAGAGCTAATCAATGAATTTGGTAAAGTTGCAGGATACAAAATTGATGCACAGAAATCTCTTGCATTCCTATACACTAACAACAAAAGATCAGAAAAAGAAATTAAGGAAACAATCCCATTCACCACTGCAACAAAAAGAATAAAATACCTAGGAATAAACTTACCTCAGGAGGTAAAAGACCTGTACTCAGAAAACTATAAGACACTGATGAAAGAAATCAAAGATGACACAAACAGATGGAGAGATATACCATGTTCCTGGATTGGAAGAATCAATATTGTGAAAATGACTATACTACCGAAAGCAATCTACAGATTCAATGCAATCCTTATCAAATTACCAGTGAAATTTTTTACAGAACTAGAACAAAAATCTTAAAATGTGTATGGAGACACAAACGACCCCAAATAGCCAAAGCAGTCTTGAGGGAAAAAAACGGAGCTGGAGGAATCAGACTCCCCAACTTCAGACTATGCTACAAAGCTACAGTAATCAAGACAATATGGTACTGGGACAAAAACAGAAATATAGATCAATGGAACAGGATAGAAAGCCCAGAGGTAAACCTACGCACCTATGGTCAACTAATCCATGACAAAGGAGGCAAGGATATACAATGGAGAAAAGACAGTCTCTTCAATAAGTGGTGCTGGGAGAACTGGACAGCTACATGTAAAAGAATGAAATAGAACACTCCCTAACTCCATACACAAAAATAAACTCAATATGGATTAGAGACCTAAATGTAAGACTGGACACTATAAAACTCTTAGAGGAAAACGTAGGAAGAACACTCTCTGACATAAATAACAGCAAGATCTTTTTTGATCCACCTCCTAGAGAAATGGAAATAAAAACAAAAATAAGCAAATGGGACCTAATGAAACTTAAAAGCTTTTGCACAGCAAAGGAAACTATAAAAAAGACAAAAAGACAACTCTCAGAATGAGAGGAAATATTTGCAAATGAATCAATGGACAAAGGATTAATCTCCAAAATATATAAACAGCTCATGCAGCTCAATATTAAAAAAACAAACAACCCAATCAAAAAATGGGCAGAAGACCTAAATAGACATTTCTCCAAAGAAGAAATACAGATGGCCAAAAAGCACATGAAAAGCTGCTCAACTTCACTAATTATTAGAGAAATGCAAATCAAAACTACAATTAGGTATTACCTCACGCTGGTTAGAATGGGCATCATCAGAAAATCTACAAATGCTGGAGAGGGTGTGGAGAAAAGGGAACCCTCTTGCATTGCTGGTGGGAATGTAAATTGATACAGCCACTATGGAGAACAGTATGGAGGTTCCTTAAAAAATTAAAAATAGAATTACCATATGATCCAGCAATTCCACTACTGGGCATATACCCAGAGAAAACCAAAATTCAAAAAGACACATGCACCCCAATGTTCATTGCAGCACTATTTACAATAGCCAGGTCATGGAAGCAACCTAAATGCCCATCGACAGACGAATGGATAAAGAAGATGTAGTACATATATACAATGGAATATTACTCAGCCATTAAAAGGAATGAAACTGGGTCATTTGTAGAGATGTGGTTGGATCTAGAGACTGTCATACAGAGTGAAGTAAGTCAGATAGAGAAAAACAAATATCGTATATTAACGCATATATGTGGAACCTAGAAAAATGGTACAGATGAACCGGTTTCAGGGCAGACATAGAGACACAGATGTAGAGAACAAATGTATGGACACCAAGGGGGGAAAGTGGCGGGGGAGGATGGTGGTGTGATGAATTGAGAGATTGGGATTGACACATATACGGTAATATGTATAAAATGGATGACTAATAAGAACCTGCTGTATAAAAAAATTTTTTTTAATTAAATAAAATTTTTTAAAAAAAGACTGCGTCTCTCTTTAATATCCACAAATGTTTTTTGTTCTAAAAACATGTAAGGAAATCCATTCTGAAGTTTTTGCTTTTGGTTAAAAATTTAAGTTTATGACCATGCTATTATTATAGAGTTAATAAACCTATCTCATTATCTCATTAATTAAAGCTCAAACCACTAGATTATAAGAAAATAATCTGTAATGCTCAAAGGTTTACACAGACATCAACGAAAATAAAACCACTTACCATAAGTGATCAATAGAAGGACAAAAGGAATATTTTTAAATAGGTTCCTTATTGATTTCACATAAGAATACTCTCCAGGGGGACTGTCTTGGAGAACTGCTTGAGCCTGGCTTGGTGGATACTGAGGTTTTTCTTTGAATGCTGGAAACATACATGAAAAGATAATTCAATATACGAGTCTTCTTTAGTGAGCAGACTAAATTCAGTTTAAGTTTAAATAGGTAGTAAAATTCTTTTACAGTAAGGCTTTTCATTTTCACTAACTTCTAAGCAAAGAATAGTTTGATATTATCATCTCAACCCTCTGAGACGGACTAAAACTCAGAGATTTGGCCAATTCACAGAACTGAACTGTAAAACCATCAATACTATGTCACAACTTTGCCCGGTGATTATTCCATTTTTAGTTAAGCAAGATTAATTTTTATTATATTAAGTATTCAACAATTCTATTTCTAAATTTGGTTCAATCTGTAATTAGAGGTAATATCAGATATGAGCAAGCCAGTATCTTATTGAACTTTTAGAGGATTGTCTTGAGTTAGTACCTATTTTCTTCTGAAATTTGATATAAAGTTTATCATCTGATGCAATTACCCCTCTAGAACTGAAAAGGTCCATGTGGATTCATGGGAGCAGAGCTAGGTCCTGCTTGCTGACTCACTTCAGCTGCATATGGAAAATCTAGGGGTAGAGCTGAGAGACATAAAAGTGTGATACATAGTTTCTGATACTGTAAGTTCTAGCACTGCCCATTACTATGTAGTTAGAGAAAGATCGCACAGCCTTCTCAGCCAGACATTTAGAGATTGCCCTTTTGCTGGGCAGGGAAGGATCTACTAATTTCCTACAACAGATGGCTAGGCAGAGATTTCTGTAGGGTATGGCTAGCCAGGAGTCAAGACTTTTTGATAGAAGAGCTGACCTGCTAAGAGTGGTACATCAGAAATTAAAATCTAGTTTTAGTATTGACTCAAAATTTTAAACTAAAATACATACAGGAAAAATGCTGTATTTCACTGAATCTAAAATGGTCTGATGCTGGCACTTAATGATCTTGGCAGGCATCAACAGAAGGTTTTCACATAACCATGTCTCAATTGGCACCAATGTTACATGCCATTGATATTTTTTTATTGTGATAAGAATATTTAACTTGAAATCCACCCTCTTAACAAACTTTTAAGTGTACAATAAGTACTGTTAACTATAGGCATAATGTTATACAGCATACCTCTAGAACTTATTCATCTTAGACGCCATTGATTGATTACTAAAGGCACCTCAATTTCAGAGACGCCATGAAAAAATGTACACTTTAGAATCAATAAAGTAGGGTAAATTCAAAAGCCAAAAAGAAGGTAAATGGATTCAGAAGAAAGTAATATTTTCTAAAATATTAGAATTTCCTCCTTCTCTTTCTCTCTCTCTCTTTTTAAATAGTGGCTATTTCTTTCTTCCAACAAAGAAGCCTGCTTTGTAGTTTGAAAGTGGTCTAGATCTGATGGACCTGACTGTCAACTGTAATCATGTAGAAATTTTTTAAAAATACAGATTTTGGGATTCTAGAGAAGGCTCAGTGAATCAGAACCTCCAGAACAGAACCTTAAAACTGTATTACACAAAACTCAACACTCAGCCAGGTTTGAAAATCACTGCAAAAGAAAGAAATGATCCTTAAAACTTGCACACAATATTGTAATTCTCTAATTCTCCTGTTTGCTGCTAAAAATTTTAAAATTACAGCTCTTTGCTCACCAAAACATGGATTAATTATGATATAAATAAAACAACAAACTAGACTTCTATTTTTATAGGTCTTACAACTAATTGAAGAGGAGACATAACTCATAAATATTTATTTTTTAATATCCTTACATTGGAGGACTGGTAGACATAAAACGTTTTAAGTGGTTGCAATCCCTCCCCTTCCTTTCACCCTATCTGCTCCTTGCACTGTTGAGGACACCTGTTGTCCTCTCCTGAAAGTCTCTTTGCATCCTAGTTAAGATAGGCGATATCTCTTTTTATTAATATTGGTAAAACAGAACTCACATGGTTGTAAAACAAAGTTTCAGAATGTAAAAACTATGCTTACAACGTAGTCATGGGTGTTGAATGAGTCCTGTCTCTTACTCAGATTTTTATTTACTATAGTAAAATAAGTCTAAATGGCTCAGATCTGAACTCAAATGCAAAATAAAAACAAGTTCTGGTAGTCTTTCATTCCATTAGACTTGTTTTCTGAATACAAGTGTTATGTCTTAGTTTCAGGAAGTCAACTGCTCTCTTGGACAAAATCAAGACTTTATCTACCAGCTACACAATATAGTAAAGTCAGGCTTAAGTCTATGAAGCAAAAAAAAAAAAGAGGAACAAAAAAACCATTGGTCTATGACCCTGTTTACGCCTCATTGCTCCTTTCAAAGGACGAAATATGGCTTTTTCTTTCTCCTTTGAAACTGAAAAATAGACTTCTAACTTCTTCTCTTCTCCCTACCAAAAAGTTGTGCAACTAAAATAATTAATTAATAAAACAGTTATTCTCCACCCTTAGCAATAGGCATGGAAAGCAGCCAAAGGATGTTGGGCACCACATTCAAACTTTTTCTCCCATGATGAATAAATAACAAATCTATTGTGTTTAGGACCACTTCTATTTTTTGAAATCAGGTTATAATATTATCTTTTGATTTCATTATTTGTGCTTTTGTGATTCAAGCGGACATTACACATATTAATTTATTATAAGACAAACACAGGTTTGAATCCTGGCTCTGCCTCATCTCACTATATGACTCGAAGAAATCAATTCCTGCTTCTCAGCTATTGCTTTCTCATTCATAAAATGGAGATAATAACAACAAGCTGGTATGAGGACTATATGATATGTGTAAAAGAATTTTGTAATTATTGAGTACTACACAAAATACATTGTCTTTTTGAGGAATATTTATTTTTAAAAATCAGAGACGTTTCAGGGAATTCCCTGGCAGTCCAGTGGTTAGGAGTTGGCTTCCACCGCAGGGGGTACAGGTTGGATCCCTGGTCGGGGAACTAAGATCCCACATGCTGTGCAGTGCAGCCAAAAATAAATAAATAAATAAAGTTTAAAAAATAAAATAAAATCAGAGACTTTTCTCAGGGCTTGAAATTCTTATACACTAAGTAAAACGTACTTCTATTAACAATTTATAATAGGAGCCAATATATAAATATCCTGAATATAAGAATCAAAAGTAAAATTATGCATGCATGTTTTATACTCATGTATTTAAATACCTTAATATTAAATATTTTGACTGCCATTACTTTTGGTTTCTGTCATCCACTCATTTTAGTGAATCAGGATGATAAGGATTTTAACTGACATACTTAAGTGATATAGTTTACTGCTCTGCATAAGAAGAACAGCTTTCAAATACAACAGCATTACCACTTATACAAGAGGAATTGAAACAAAAAATCAGACTAAGTAAAAATTAAAATGATATATTTGTATATGTAACATTTTATTAATGGAGTTAGATTGCCTAGGCTCAAATTTCATCTTTAGCATTTATATACTAACTGTGACCATGGGTAAGTTAAATTTACTTAAATTCTGTGCCCCGTTTCCTCATTTATAAAATGGGAATGATAATAATAGTACCGCCCTTATAGGGCTTTGAGGATTAAATGAAATATAGCATGTAGTTGTGCTTTTAAACATGTTTGGTACATATCAATCAAATGTTAGAGACTGTAATAGTATTCTCCCAATAAGAATGGGGTATTAGTGTGAAATTCAGTGGAAGGTTGGGCTTAATTCCTAGAAATGTTAGATGGATTACACTTAGGGAGGGTAATAGGATTACATGACATGAACCCTCCTCAAGTTAGTATTTTAGGAAGACTTCTGAATACCAGTTTGGTATATGTCACATTGCTGAAAAGCATCAGCAAAACTAAATTATTTTATAAGATTTGATTGGGCTTCCAAAGTATGTATGGGTAGAATTTAGAAGGAAGTAGCATTGTCTCTTAGTAATTAAGGAACTTTAAGAAAGTTAGGATTTTTAAAATAATCCATATTTTCCTCAATAGCAAATATTTAGGTATAAGGAAAACAGGTAAATTTTTAATTTAAACGTCACAATTTTCAACCTAGACTTTCATATCACAACTGTATATTATCTTGCTTTTATACTATGCTTAGTATCATAAGATTAAGTTTATAGGTCACCAAGCAAAACTTGACAATGAGCTTTTTTTTTCTATTCTATTTCCATTCCATTCCCCCCCCATTTCCATTTCCACTGTCTACTCATAAGCCATGAGTACATAAATAATTATGTACATGAATAGACCTCTTTTAATTTCTTAAATAATACAGGGTGATATGCCAATGGTCATACCTATGTTTTTTGTCCCACTCCTTTGACAAATAAAAATCTTATATTTGTAGCATCTCATATATATATATGTATGTTTAAATACATGTGTCACATATATAATTTTGTATCTATAGATATCTTATATACAGTCTATTACTCTCACTTCTTCCAAAGAGATAAGCAATTGAAGACGATAAAAAAAGGAAAACCAGAATTTATGCAAAGGTACATAGCAATCAAAGGAAAGAGAATTTTATATATTAATAATCCCTATTGCTAATGGAAGATCCATTTATGCAAAATGTATATAAACTATATCTCATACTTCATCTAGCAAATCAAATATGGCTACCAGAAAAGTAGATATAGGAATTTGTTTTTTAAAAATATAGATTTCTTTTAAAACCTTGTTAAACTGCCAAAATAGTACAAGGGATAATTTATCCTTTTTCAGTAGTCAGCACACAGCAAATATGCCACTCCCTAACAGAAACATAAAAACCAATCATAGGTAGATTGGACATGTCAGAATACTTTAAATGCTACCAAGAGAATATTTTGTTCATTATCTTAAGGGAAATTAAAAATATGTGGGCTGAGTTTCCTATCCTTGGGTCCAGCAGTTCATCTCTAAAGGCATCTCTGGGTTTCCCTGGTGGTGCAGTGGTTAAGAATCCACCTGCCAATGCAGGGGACACGGGTTCGAGCCCTGATCCGGGAAGATCCCACATGCCACGGAGCAACTAAGCCCGTGCGCCACAACTACTGAGCCTGCGCTCTAGAGCCCGCAAGCCACAACTACTGAGCCCACGTGCCACAACTACTGAAGCCCGTGCGCCTAGAGCCTGTGCTCCGCAACAAGAGAAGACACTGTAATGAGAAGCCTGCGCACCGCAATGAAGAGTAGCCCCCTCTCGCTGCAACTAGAGAAAGCCCATGTACAGCAACGAAGACACAAATCAGCCAAAAATAAAATAAATTAATTAAATAAATAAAATTTAAAAAAATAAAGGCATCTCTATCAAAACACTCCATAGTCTTTAACATACATTTTCTTTGAAAACTGAGGATTTTATATCTGGTGATCATAAAAAAAACTTGCATTTTTCATTACTGTTATAACCATGGTAAAAATTAACATATAAAATTTAAAACTCCAGCTATAATGAAATTTAATTATAAATTTTAATGATTAAAAGATGGCCTTTCAACTTTAAAGTTCCTTTCTTCTTCAAATCAATTTAAGATATACTGAGCGCCCAAAAGGCAATATTATAGTTATGTTAGCAGCTCTATTACTTAAATAAGCCTCACCTATTCTTTTCCCTGAAATCAAAATTGTTTCCCATTAAAAATAAACTTTAAAAAGCAGACCTTCCCAAACCTTCTTCCAAACTGATGATGGCTGCTTGCAGCTGATTTTGACTGACTGCTTCAAGAGACAGGCCCGGACGAGAGGACTCGGGGACGAGTGGTGGCAGCAGTGCTCTGCTGGAGTGGCCTAACAAGCAGATAGTTGCCACAGTTTGAAATTCTGCTGAACAGCTTGCTGCTGCCCAGGATCATTCACTGGTCAACATTTTCAGATCCAGTTAATTGTTAAATTGGGGATCCCTGGAAGGATTTATCATTTAAAGGAAGGTTGTAGCCTATTCGCATCATTTCAAAGCACGACAAGAACTTGTTCCTGGCGAGGTTAGCGTAAGATATAGACATGTAGACGGATATGCAAAGAGGAGGCAGGTAATATGTTTGAAACCAACAGTTATCAGGAAAGAAAAGTTAGTAGGGAGATAAATGAGACGAATTAGTCTTCAAACCCTTTACAATATTAAAACGGATGTAGCGGACCATAACATTTCCCTAGGCGTGTAGCATTCATTACTTAAACAAGAAAGTGAACAGCAAGAATGAAACAAGCAAATAGCACTTGAGATATTACCAATACAAATTTTCGGGGTTGGTTATTTTTATTTTCATATGCTAGTCATGCACTTATCTATTTAAGCTTTAGGGAAAATAATTCACTTACCAATTACCGTTAAAATAAATAAAAGTGTGGCGACAGCTGAAGTTCCATAAAACATGGTACTGATATTACAAGCCAGCAGTTGTGTGTTATTCTGTGTGTTCGGCACTAAAACTGGTGGCAGCATAAAGCCAACTGCAGTTCCAAGCTGTAAAAGAAACAGTTCTGTTAATTCTTTCTTCTTATTATGAGAAAAAATAGTAATTAATCAACATAAAGGCAACCACTATTGCAAGGTCCTTTCATAAGCTCTAAAGCACCATATTCTAATGTCTTTTTACCATACCATTAAAGGAAAATTGCTGTCAAATATCTTCCCTATTCAATAAACATTTACTAAGCTCCAACCATCCAAATGATGCTGCTATAAAGTTGTGTAAGACACACTCCTTACCCTTTGGCTACTTACAATAAAAAAGGAGAATAAAAATACACACATACACACAAAAAATGCTGATAAAAGACAACCTACAGAATGGGAGAAAATATTTGCAAATCATATATTTGATAAGGATCTACCATCCAGAATATATAAAGAACTCTTACAACTCGACAACAAAAAGACAAACATCCCAATTCAAAAATGGGCAAAAGACCTGAACAGACATTGCTCCAAAGAAGATGTACAAATGTCCAACAAGTACATGAAAAAATGCTCAATATCATTAGTTATTGGGGAAATGCAAATCAAAACCACACCTGCTAGAATGGCTATAATTTAAAAAAAAAACAGAAAATAACAAATGTTGTCATGATGTGGAGAAATTGGAACCCTTGTACACTGCTAATAAGATTGTAAAACACTGCAGTCACCATGGAAAACAATTTGGCAGTTCCTTAAAAAGTTAAACATAGAATTACTGTATGACCTAGCAATTCCTCTCTTGGGTATATACCCCCAAACTGAAAACAGGTATTGAATATTGTACATGAATATCCATAGCAGCCCTATTTGCAATAGCCAAAAGGTGGAAACAAGCAAATTGTCTATCAATGAATGAATGGATAAACAAAATGTGGTATATCCCTTCAATGAAATATTATTTAGAAAGAATGAAATACTGATAGATGCTGTAACATGGATGACCTTTGAAAACTTGCTAAATGAAAGAAGCCAGACACAAAAGGTCACATATTGTATGATTCTATTTATATGAAATATCTAGACTAGGGAAATCCATAGCAAAAAAACAAATTAGTGGTTGCCAGGGGCTAGAGAGAGGGGAATGAGGAGTGACTGCTTAGTGGGAACTGGGTCTTCTTTGAGGGTAGATGAAAATGTTTTGGAACCAGATATAGGTGATGGCTGCACAACATCGTGAAGGTACTAAATGCCACTGAGCTGTACACTTTCAAATGATTAATTTTATGCTGTGTGAATTTCACCTCAGGAAAAAAAAAATTAGGCCGACTATGATAATCACAACAAGAGAAATAAAATCAAAGTATTAAAGGAGGCTCAGTGGAGGGAGATTTCAGATTCTTTGGGGGATGGAGGTGAGACAGAAGGGCCCAAGATAGGTTTCAAAAAGGAGGCTGAGGCAGAGATAGTAACATTTACCAAATATTTCATTTGCTCCCTATGAAAAGCTGGATAGAGACAGTTAAACAGGTAATTACAAGTGTAGTAAGAGCAGTACTGTGATGAGAGGTAGAGGGTGCCAAGATTGGGAAGATCGTGTAATTGATCATTCAAGCAAGAACACTAGTCAGAGTGAAAGGGACCCCATGAGCAGCTGTACTGGACAACAGATGTACACCTGGACTATTCTAGGCCAGCTGGAACATACGGTCACCTTAGCTAAGAGAGTACTTTGGAGGAGCACCTTGTATAGACTTGGGGTTCAGGAAAAATTTCTGAAGGAGCAAAGATCTGAATAAGAAATTAGAGTTAGCCAAGTGAAATGGAAATATTCCCAGTCAAGTAAGTCAGAAAGAGAAAAACAAATATCGTATATTGACGCATGTATGTGGAATCTAGAAAAATGGTACAGATGAACTGGTTTGCAGGGCAGAAATAGAGACACAGATGTAGAGAACAAACGTATGGACACCAAGGGGGGAAAGCGGGGGTGGGGGTGGTGGGATGAATTGGGCGATTGGGATTGACATGTATACACTGATGTGTATAAAATTGATGACTAATAAGAACCTGCTGTATAAAAAATAAATAAAATTCAAAAAAAAAAAATGTTCCCAGTCAAGGGGACATCATGTACAAAGGAAGGAGCATGACCTCGTGAGAAACTGTAAGTAGTGCACAAGTCCCCTCAGAGCAGAGAAAGAGTCTGTATATGAGGAATGGAGGCTGTGCAGAGAGGTGATGCTGAGGAATTGGCAGGAGGCAGAACTGGAAGGTCTCACTTGACACTTAAGAGAGTTTGAATTTTTTCCTAAGGGCAATGGAAGACACTGCAGGGGGTAAGGGAGTGTCCAGGACAGATTTGCACATTAGAAAGACCACAATGGACGAATGTGGAGAATAGAGGGAAGAGAGCAAGAGCTGCAGAGATAGGAAAATCAGTTAGCAAGCTCTAGGTGAGAGCTACGGGGGGCCAAGGCTAAGATGGTGGCAGTAGAAATGAAGAGCAATGAGCTGGGAGACAAGGTAAATTTTGATTGGTGGGGTCATATGGGATAGTCAAGTGGAAATATGCAGCTGACCAGTATCTACGTAAGTCCGAAGCTCATTCATTTATTGAATAAATTTTTATGGAGAATCTACAACGTGCCAGGCACTGTAATGAATGCTGTACATTCAGACCATGTGCCTATTTCATGAAACTTACAACCTAATGGTGGGGATGGGAGAAGAGAAATAATTAACAATTAATATATAAACATAAATATATCAGACAGTGATAAGCACTACATAGAGGATTAAAGTACAATGATGTAATAAGACAGCGACTGGGCAACTCTAAATGGGATCCTCAAGAAATGCCACTGAATGATACTTAAAATGAATTTAAACTGAGAGCTGAATGATAATACGGATATAACAATGTGATCCTAGGAGGAAGAACATTCCAGACAGAGAGAATGTTTTTGCAAAGGCCCTTATGAAAAATGCAAGCTTAGTGTTGTTTAAGGAACCAAAAACATATTAGTAAGGTTTTGTAATCCAGAGTAAGGAATTTAGATTTTATTTTAATTACTATGGGAAATCATTGGAGAGTTCAAAGCAGAGCTGTGACATGATCTGATCTATGTTTTAAAAGGTTCTCTCAGGAATTCCCTGGCAGTCCAGTGGTTAGGACTTGGTGCTTTCACTGCTGGGGCCTGGGTTCAATCCCTGGCTGGGGAAGTAAGATCCTGCAAGCCGTGCGGCATGGCTAAAAAATTTAAAAAAAAATTTTTTTTAGAAGGTTCCCTCAGGTTAGAGACTTGGCACAGTAGATGGGTAGTTAAAAGACAGGGTTCAGGAATCAGACAGACCTGAGTGTGAATTCTGCTGCTAATTAGCTGTGTGACTTGTGGAAAATAATTTTATCCCTTCAAGTCTCAGCTTCTGTATATATAAAATGAAGAGACTAATAGTTCCTACCTTATGTAATTAAATTAAATGAAACAATGTGTGTAAAGTACTTAGCATGGTGCCAGGTTTAGTGAATGCTCAATAATGTTGAATATTACTATGAATGATCACTCCATAATCTAGGCTAAAGATGCATACTTGGGGGTCGTGAGCAAGTGCAGAGCTACTAGAGCCAAGGAAGGATTCGAACACTTAGGGAGAATGTAGGAGGAAGGCCCAGAGGTGTGCTAAGTGTTAGAGGGAAATCTGCCTATGAGAAAACATTTCCATTTATTATCCATGAAATAGATAATCCATAGATATGGAGTTGATAATATTTCCATCATGCTCAATGAAGTATTAATCTTGCATATAATTTCATAAATGAAAAAATATTTTAAGGAAACAGTTCCTATCCAAACATGCAGAAGCAACCAACTAAAATATCAGTCACAAATTATTTTGGATATACAACTATATTTCAAGCTATCCCTTCTTCTGTACTTTTAAAGGAAATAAATATAAAGCAATAAGCCCACATGTAGAGTTAGTCTTTACATGGAATTTAAATAGATCTTACTGTGATCTTGAAACAAGTGTTAGACCAGAAGTAAAAGAGTAACATTCTTTTGTTACATAGCTACATGATTTATGTATAGAGAGAGGTAACATTTTTGTTATACAGGTCTTTTTTTTTTTTTTAAGCAATTTCTCTTAAAAGTCTTTATTGAATTTGTTACAATATTGCTTCTGTTTTATATTTTGTTTTTTTTGGCCCCAAGGCATGTGGGATCTTAGCTCCCTGACCAGGGATCGAACCCGCACCCCCTGCATTGGAAGGGGAAGTCTTAACCATGGGACCGGCAGGGAAGTCCCTTGTTATACAGGTTTTTAACTTGATTCTCCTCAAGCTGAATGAACACTCAATATAATTTACATAAAGTATCATAGGACTCCATATGCAAAATTTAAATTACAGTAAAAGGACCATTCTGCAATTAAAACACACACACACACACACACACACACACACACACAAATTCTACCTAATAATGCTACTGGAATGCTAATGAATTTGAACCTATGGTGTTGGCAAAGTCTAGGAAACAGTTTAATGGAGACTTGGCAAAATAAGCCACACTTTTGCAATGGATTCTATGATCTGTCTTGCATTTTCTTACCGTTAAAATTTGGTAATAGGACTCAGTAATGCTGTGAGGTCTTTATCACTAGATTTATTTAGCGATCATTTACAAATGTCTGTTATGTACCAGGCACTCTGCTGATTGCTAATATATAAAATTAAACAGAAGCTGTTTACATGGACCGCTCAAGAACAAACTTCCCAGAACCCAGCACCTTCCTTTTGCAAAGAATACACTGATGACAAAAATAATACCTACTTTAGACTCATTCATTATTGCACTGACAAGTTTTCTATGATGTTAGGCCTAGATATGGGCCTGTACCGGTAATTACTTTACAGGTAACTCTCAAAGATGACCAGGTAGTCATTTTAAACTGGTTTTGAAAGGTCTGTCTTCACAAATAAATCCAAACTCCTCTTTAATCCAAGACTGCTTCCTATTTTATGACTGCTCATCTCCTCTCCTTCATTTATAGAACGCCTCCTAAGGGTCCATCCATATACCTAGCTCACATGGCCTATGACGTTTTATCTGGTCCTTCAGGATCCGATTTTCATCTATTACCCTAGTCCTTACCTGATTACCTAGCACGGCGGTGGCGCAAGCTGTGGACACCTCCTTGGGCCCAAACCACACTGAAGCGATGTGGGAGGGCAAGCCGAGGATGAACACCTGGGCCACAGAGCACAGGCACTGGCCCAACATGGTGACCCAGAAGAGATGCTGCTGCACGCTGCCGCACTTGATCCAGGCGCCCAGGCAGTTGAGGCCGGAGCCCAGCAGGGCGGTGAGCCGCAGGCCTCTGGTATCCAGCAGCCAGGTGGCCGGGAAGATGAGGGGCACGTAGGCCAGCATGTACACCATGGACAGCCAGTCAATGTGCAGCGAGGAGACGTTGTAGAAGCCCTCGAAAACGTTGCTGATGATGCTGTATTGGATCCACTGAAACGCGTTCACCAGCGAGTACAGGCTGAAGATCAGTAGCACCAAAAAGCGCCGCGCGGAGAGCGCCGTCCGGGGCACCAGGGTGCCCTCGACCGCCGGCGTCTCCTCGCCGGGGTCCTTGGGCAGCAACCGGGCCTGGGTCTCCTCCTCCGGGGCCAGCGGAGTCTTCGGCCCGTCCAGGGCTCCCGAGGCGGCCTTGGGGCTGTCCCGAGAGACCCCATTCAGGGCCAGGCAGCCGGCTTTGGGGCCGTTCTGCGTCTCCGCGCTCACCTTTCCAGCGGGCGCGTCCCCCGGGACCGGGAGGTATCCATTCGCGGGCGGGTGCCCGTTCGCCACCGTTGTCCCCTCCTCATCGTCGGGCAGTGCCATGTCCCTGGGCTCTCCGGAGCCGCCTGGCGCCCCCGCCCTCCTCCCGGGCCTGCACCCCCAGCCCAAGACCCGAGGCCCTCCCTGCACCCCAACTCCTACCCCTCGGCCCACTGCTCCTGCGACCCTCTCCCCGGCCGAGTGAGCCTCGGTCTGAGCCGGGAGCCGCAACCCGCGCTGCGTGAGTCCCCAGGCGAAGTCCTAGTCCCCGTGCGCGGCCCGGCGGGCTGTCACTCAGGGCCGGGCCGGGCCGGGAGAGAGCAGTGTCACTGTGCGGTGAAGGCCCGCTGGCCAATCAGCGGCACCCTCGCCCGCCGGAGCCAATCGGGAGCTTCCGGAGGGGCGGGGCGGGAGTGAGCGCGCTGGGCGGTAGAGGAGGAAGGCCACGCTGGAGGTCTCGGCTCGGTGTTCTCCTCATGAATGGATCCCGTGGCCAGAAGTCCTCCGACCTGGGCGTGGGCGGGCGGGAGGCGACCTTTGCATTGGGCAACTCGGGACTGGGAACGAGGGGCTAGGAGAAACAGGGGGGAGGCGAAGAGGCAGACGTCAGTCTCTCCACCTAGAGGGGCTCCTCCAGGGACAGGTCTAACACTGGCAGAGGACGAACTTGGCCTCTCGGCCCAATGCAGCTGTCAACATCGGACGCTGCCTTTAGAGCAGACAGGAGCACGTTTCATAAATTCGTGCTGTCTCGGCAGAGGGAAAGCACCAGAAAGCATTTTGATCCAAATAAAGAGATTTCTTCAGAAATCTGCCCTTCTGAAGTTGGAATCTCTGGGATGTGCTGTGCCTGAGCAGGCCCTGTTGCTCAACATTCTCCCTCGCACCAATACTTGCAGTTAGTATTTACTGGACACACATTCAGTGGCTTCCAAGCACCAAACTTGCTTTGAAAGGTATGTGCCCCACACTGTCATGGACTCTGGGTAATAAAAAGTAAAAATGAGACATATTGCCTGCTCTCAAGAGCACACGTAGCCTTGTAAGTGTTCCTGGAGTACAGGAAAAGTCAGTCCTGCTACTTCTTGGGAAACTAAATTTGAAGGAAAAAAAAACAAGACTCCCAAGTATTCATTATTAAAGTGGAATTGAAACTAGGGGTATCTCACAATGGATTTAATCTTAAAAAGTAGGGCTTCCCTGGTGGTGCAGTGGTTAAGAATCTGCCTGCCAATGCAGGGAACACAGGTTTGAGCCCTGGTCCAGGAAAATCCCACATGCCGCGGAGCAAGTAAGCCCGTGAGCCACAAGTATTGAGCCTGTGCTCTAGAGGCGGGGCCCCGCAGCTACTGAAGCCCATGCGCCTAGAGCCGGTACGCCACAGCAAGAGAAGCCACTGTAATGAGATGCCCATGCACCTCGACGAAGAGTAGCCCCCACTCTCCACAACTAGAGAAAGCCTGCGCGCAGCAATGAAGACCCAATGCAGCCAAAAATAAATAAATAAATTTTTTTTTTAAAAAAAGTGTTGCTACCTAGAACCCTAAAACCCAGTACACTTTCTTTTTATTGCCTCTTAACATCATTATTTTGGTAGCATATAAAAATATATCAGATACGTCTCAGTGCAGGTGAAATACTACATAATCCTAAACCTGAAGGAATATGTGCATTTTATGTCTTCCTTGGTCATCCTATATAAATTGCACATTCCACTCCTAATCCCCTTCATTTTTCTTCTTAATGCTTAGCACTCTCTAAAATGTCTTTTTTTTTTTTTTTTTTGGTTATTTCCTCCTTCCCCACTAAAATGTCAGTTCTGTGAGGGCAGGGCTGAAAGTTTTTTTGCTTTGCTGATGTTGCTGTATACTGAGAACCTGAAACAGTACTTAGCAGTAGGTGTTCAATAAATATTTACTGAATGACTGCAACTAACAAGCATTGGATATTTTAAATAATTACTTATTTTTAAAGTGAATCCATTTCTTTTTTAAAAAAACTTGTAAATTTCCTCTGCAAATATGATCTTCTAAACACTGATTTAGATATTATTTTAGATGACTGAGTGATGTCCTCTGAATGAACAAACAAATAACTAAATGTGGAATCCAAAGGACTTCATTCTTAGTTAAGAAGTCTATTATATGGATTTCTGAAAAATGAACTAATTGCATTGCTTAATATTCAGTACAACTCACTATTCATTATTCTGAGGCTTTTTTGTTTTAATACCTTCACGTACCATGAAACCTTCGACATAGCTCACACACACAAAAAAATACCTGTTCAGAAAGGAAATCAGGGACTTCTCTGGTGGCGCAGTGGTTAAGAATCTGCCTGCCAGTGCAGGGGACATGGCTTCAAGCCCTGGTCCGGGAAGATCCCACATGCTACGGAGCAACTAAGCCTGTGCACCGCAACTACTGAGCCCGCACTCTAGAGCCCGCGAGCCACAACTACTGAACCCGCATGCCACAACTACTGAAGCCTGCGCGCCTAGAGCCCATGCTCCGCAACAAGAGAAGCCACTGCAATGAGAAGCCCGTGCACGTCGACGAAGAGTAGCCCCCGCTCGCCGCAACTAGAGAAAGCCTGAGCGCAACAACGAAGACCTAATGCAGCCAAAAATAAATAAATAATAAAATAAATTTTTTTTAAAAAGGGAATCCAATGGATAAAATTTTATTTTATTTTTGATTCTTTTTTTTTTTTTTTGAAGCATAATTGACCTACAACACATGTTAGTTCCAGGTGCACAACATAGTGATTTGATATTTCTACACATCTCAAAATGATCATCACCAATGAGTAGAATTTTAAACAGACCTTTCTTTACTTGCCCCAGTAGTACCTCCAATCCACATGTTCACAGTAAACATTCAGGTATCTGCAAACTTCTCACCCCCTTCCTGAAACCAAAAAGTGGCAAATTATATTAGGCTTCATTTCCCCATTATCCAGTGAAGATTGGAGATTGTCTTCTGCCAGACTGGAAAGATAACTTTCCTTTCTGCACAGAGGCAGCTTCCTGAATGTACTCCTGCAGAGACGCCATTCTTTTTGATTCTTTAGGCTCCATCTGTTCAGAGATAATTTGTCTTCTCTATGTCCTTAGCAAGAATGATTGGGGTTGGGAGTTGGGAGTCCTCTGAGTGTCCCGGATACCAGTCAGCATCTAACTTCCCTCCATGGTGGACTTCCCTGGTGGTCCAGTGGTTAAGACTCTGCGCTTCCACTGCAGGGGGCACAGGTTCGATCCCTGGTGGGTGAACTAAGATCCCTGCATGCTGCTCGGCGCCACCAAAAAAAAAAAAAAAAAAAATTTCCCTCCACGCTTTTACCAGCTTGTGCCTATCTTATTCTTTTCCACCTTGTCATTTGTCTTCCCTGCACTTAACAAAGTTCTGTATCTGACACCATCATCATCTACATGGAGAATACCACCAAGAGGATCTAGAATAGTGGAGAAGAGTATCAGATCTAGAGCCAGGCTACCTGGAGTTGAATTCCAACTTCAGTACTCACTAGCTGTGAGAACTTGGGCAAGTTACTTAGCTGTTCTGCAATAGTGCATGCCTCGTTAGATTGTTGTTGTGAGGATTAAGTGAGTAAATAACACCTCTCACATGGTTTAGGCATTCTTAGTTACAGTTATTGAGATAGTCTACTATAGTGGTTAAGGGTCCAGGCTCCAGAGCCAAATGACCTGGATTCAAATTCTAGCTCTTTGACTTACTAGTTGCATGACTTTGGACTACTTACTCTGTGCCTCAGTTTCAACAGGGAAAATGAGGACAATATTCTTCATGAGATGGTTGTAAGAAATAAATGGCTAATAAATATAAAGTACTTAAATGGTGCCTTGATCCCTGATGTATAGTAATACTCAGTAAAATGTTATCTATAGCCATTATTATCAACTCATATCTCCTCAAAGTCATATCTCATTCTCGTGTTATCTTAGATTTGATCCCATCTTGTCTATTTAAACCTGCTTGGATTGTCCTGGAGCTACTCCAAGCTCTTTTAGACTGAATTTATGGTGGTAAAGTCCCTCCCTGGAAGATGCTCTGAGGATGTCCCTAAAGGGCAGTATGCAATGGCATATACTAATTACCCTTAACCTCACAAGAGGGAGATTTCTTATCATCAGAAGTGGCCAACAGTTGAATGGACCATGATGTGACATATCTAGACAAGAGTTAGATGAAATCTGTGTTGGACTAGGTATGTGGTGGATAAGATTCCCAAACTCCATGGAAAAGTGAGCTATGTTAGATCTAAGATTTCTTCTGACTTTAAGTTTCTATGATTTATGAAAAGTAAGATATTTCCAATGAAAGGATTTGACAAAATTTGTATGCCTCTTTCAGCAAAGTTCCATAAAGTAATAAATGGAGTACAGAAAGGGGAAAACTCAGGAGTATCTCTTTGTATTATCATTCTAATCTCTTAACCTTGTCTCCTGTCTCTTGAGGCTTCAGTGGTAGATACTTATGTACCAATTTAGGCATGAATCATACTTTATATCATATGTTTGGATATATAACATAACACGAACCTTAATCTCTGCCAGAGAGGACAGTACTGAGAACAGCACTTGGCTGGGAGTCAAGATGAGTTTGAGCTACATTATAGATGTGAAATGCCAAGTTAGACCAATTTGAGTGAGTAATAGTTCAGTGATATGAGATCTGAATGACACCCAGGAGCCAAGGTCCAAGATACTATTAAGAGTGATGTGGCTATTCCTGAGTAAAGGCTTCCTGAAGTCTAAGAGGGTAAGATACAAATCAGAACAAGATCCCTAGATGTAAAATCCATGTTTCATGGAGAGGGGTAAATTTTAGCAGCACTGTTTTCAGTTGGCACCACTATTACCATATCTGTTCACCTGAGCGGCCAAGGCAATGCTGTTCTACTCTGTGGAAAGGTTAAGTTGGGAATAGAGGCATGGAGGAAGCTGGAAATCAGAATCCTCCCATGGTGTACTTTTCCCCCCATTGAAGTGATTTATCTGTATCTATATGTTACATTCCTAGAAAAAGAATCCTAAGGATTTTCCCTTATGTGTGTTTTTGTCTTGCTTCCTCTTGGTCCATGATGCCAGTTAAGTTCATCAGCACAATGAAACCAAACTGACAGGATAGGAGCAGATTATTCTGCCATTTTTCTAGATCTTTGAGTTACACACCTAATCTAGGGCTGATCACTCCACACTTTAACTGCCCGGGAGGTTCACAATTCTCCCAACTCTGTGATCATCAATGACTTCGAATTTACCTATGTAACCATGCTTCAACATCAGTTATAAACCAGGCAATGACTTTGAAGCAATGCCTAGTAAGGATTTGACATTTGGGCCTCTTTTTGGCATTATTGATGCTCCTGAGAGCATCAGCCAGGACATTCATGCCTACCATTGCAGTGGCACGGAAAGATGGTGGAAACCATGTGTACATTTTTGTGCAGATGTGCTAGGGATTTAATTCTGAAGTGGAAAGAGCGTTCTGCCCTAAAACATCTCCATGGATTTACTAAATTAGATCCTGCCTCTCCTAATCTGGCTTAAAATTTGCCTATTGAGTGATTTAAGTACAACCAATGTCAAATCACACTAAATTATCCATATTATATCTTGTTCCTATTCCCTTTACCTGAATGAATTTATCAGATTTGGCGTGTTGGTTTTAAAGATGGTGAGATTCATAACAACAAATTTAAAGAAGAGATTTCCATTCACACATTTACCCCTGATGGCTCCCCTACCCCCAGCCATAGTCATTTGAGCTTATTTTGTTTGTTTTTTAATGTTAAGGGAGCATTTTGTGCTCAGGAAAACAAAACAAAACATGGTTACTTGTGTCTAAATCAATACAAAATTTATTAAAGTTGCTAATTTCAAATTTCAATCTCAGCTTCAGTGACATCATGTAGGTAGCGTGAAATTGACCATAATGGGAATATGTACACAGTGAAACTGGCAAATGCTACATCTACCAATGCACCACTGCTAAAAATCTAACAAAACAAATCATCCAAAGTATTTTAAACACTACTTACAAACTTAATAAGTCCAAAATTTTTGATCAAAACAAATTTTCTTAAACAGTGAAATACTGTTTGCAAAGAAACTCTTTTACAGCTGTGAGATAATACATATATATATATATATATATATATATATATATATATCGGTCTCTGTCACCACCCCTCACCCTGTTCCTGGCACAAATCTCCTAAAACCCTTGTAATTTCCTAATTGATAAGAGCACTAGGAGCATCTTTTGTTTTAATATTTGGTCTTTGACCCTAGTTCCTAACACAGAGTTGATAAATCCATTGGAATTTCCCGGGTGATAGCAGTGTCATTAGTCACTTTTAATGAGGTAACTCTTGGTGGGCTACTGGATGGGGGTTGGCCACCAGAAAGACCAAGCCATGATTAGAAGCTTGGACTTTTCAGCCTCACTTCCCATTCTCCAGAGAGGAGAGAGGGGCTGGAAATGAAATTAATGATCAATCATGCCTGCATGATGAAGCGTCCATAAAAATCCCAAAAGTACTGGGTTAGGAGAGTTTCTCTAACACCTGGTGAACACCTGCAGGTATGGAAGAGTGGTGCTCCTGGAGAAAAAATGGAAGCTCCACATCCTTTCCCACATACCTTGCCCTATGCATCTCTTCCATCTTGATGTTCATCTGTATCCTTTATCTTATCCTTTTATAATAAACCAATAAACAGTAAGTAAACTGCTTTCCTCAGTTCTGTGAGCTGCTCCAGCAAATTAATCGAAACCAAAGATGGGGTCATGGGAACCTTGATTTATAGTCAATCAATTGGTCAGAAGCACAGGAGACAACCTGGACTTGCAATTGTCATCCGAAGAGGGGAGAGGAGCAGTTCTGTGGGACTGAGATCTTCACTTGTGGGATCCGATGCTATCTCCAGGTAGATAGTGTCAAAATTGAGTTGAATTGTTGGACACTCAGAGGGTGTCACAGAATTGCTTGACATGGAAAAAAATCCCACACATCTGGTGTTGGAAGTGTTGTCAGTGTGATAGTAGTGTCGGAGTAAAGAAGAAACACATGGGAGGAAGAGTTTTCCCTATACAGAGCTTTCCAATAAAAATACTACAAGTGGGGGACTTTGCTGGTGGTCCAGTGGTTAAGACTCCATGCTCCCACAGCAGGGGGCACAGGTTTGATTCCTGGTCAGGGAACTAAGATCCTGCATGCTGTGCGGATCAGCCAAAAATAAATACATAAACAAACAAACAAAAGGACAAAAAAAAAACTACAAGTGGAATAGCAATTAAACATACATTAAAATCACAATTCTAGTAAGTCAGATTCTCTAATATATCAGGGTCTCTTAGCCATTCATACATTTAAACTAACAAAATTCATACTGATTATTATGATTACAAAAACATTACCAAAAATATTATATTATGATTTCTTCGTTTTCTTGTAGAGTAAGCAAATAAATAAACAGAAACCTCAATTAAATAGAGTTGGAAGACCAGCAGGGGGCGCTCTCACACCCCGCAGCAACAGCAGAGCGCAACAGGAAGAAGAAAGACTCCTTTCCTGACAAGGACTCAGCCAATGAAAAGCCACGGACTCTTTGTCTACTATAGCCCTCCCAGCTTCTTTCTCCCCTTGATAAAAGCATTCTCCTTTCCTTACTGTACAGGGAACTTGCATGTGGCTCGCCATGGTTGCAGACCCTGAATTGCGATTCTCTGCTGATCTGAATAAATCCATCTTTGCTGGAAAAATATCTAGCAGTATATTTGTTTCAGGCCAACAAGTCATGCAAACAAAGCTCAATTCAGTCCACTTTGTGAGACCAATACCATCTGGGTCCTCTTCCTTGCCTGCCTCTGGCTAAACTTCCCAAGGTCAATAGGAGACAACCTCGGATCCAACCCCATCATCTGAGAAAATTCCCACACTATCAGTTTTTGATAAATCAGTCATTTATGGGAAATCAGTCTCTTAGTCCTTAATTTTATCTTCCTGAGGGCACGTGCGAAAGATTCTCCATTTTATCTCCTCCAGTTCTATTTTGGATTGGAATTCTTTCACACTATCATAGCAAGTCAAATTCCTCATGTCCAGGCTTGGGAGGGTGAGGTCGCTAAGACAGTGCCCCCTTTGGTCAGGAGTGGTGAAGGAGCTGGGCATGGCTGAGTGTACAGAGTGGAGACAATAACTAGAGCAGAGGAGGACTGGCAGAGCAGAAAGTAAATCACACCACATTAATCCTCTCAGTGCAGCCAGGATGCCATGTGCATGTTTATCATGCAGTTGTCCTCATGATCTGCTAAGATTTGCTCTCCATATTCTCTCAGTTAGGCCTACCCATCCTTTAGGGTCCAAGTCAGCTCAGTTCCCACCTCCTTCCTTAGTCTCTCTCCATGACTGGAGCCCCTACAGACCTCTCTCTCTTCTGACCTCGTAGCACTATTAGAGCCACTCACCGAACTCTTCCTGGCAATGTTACTTAACTTCCCTTTGCATATTTTACCCCTTTTCTGGATTTGAGCTTGCTAAAGCCAGGGACTGTATCATATAGTATCTTATTTTATAACTCCCTCAGTACTTAAAAAGGCTTTTTACTTGGCAGTTCATGGCGTACAGAATCACTTGCACCTAACTTGGTAAACGCTTTTAGGTGGCAGTGACTAACATTAGGAAGATAGCCGGCTCCATTATTGTAAAATTTTAAAATTTAATCTATATTACACATTAAATCATGCCTTCTCTCCTTCTGAAATGTAACTAAACACAGTTTAAATTTAATTTTACATAGTTGGCCACAATTGTGCATGCCTAGTGTTGTATCCTATAACCCTAGAGTGGGAATGAAGTAAGACCTTGGTAAGGTTTTGTGAAATGTGAAATAAAATAGATTCACTTATGTCAAGTGGTTTTAAAATGGAGCCAGGAGGCCATTAAGGAGGTGAACCTCACACACGGATGGAACCATGGACTTTTGAATTGGGCCAAACCACAAATATTCCAAGGACTCTGCAAGAACACGTGAAACTTGTCACAGTCATGGACCGGACTTTCCCCTCCCTCTAGTGTTAGCCTTAGCACTCAAACCTGTTTAGTCAACACTAGCTTCTGCCTCCAACTACAATTAAAATTCTTTGTAATACAAATCTCCTGTCTTTGCCTTTAAAAGCTCCTGACTTTTATTCTCCAGCAGGACGCTATTTAGGTTGCTACCAGAATCTATGTGACATGAATTACAATTCTTTGATCCCCAAATCAGTTCCTTCCAAGACACAAATTCTAAACTTTCTGAAAAGATTTCTCAGTTACAAAAGACTGGTAACTCTTCTGTCACCCCCTCCAGCTCCTCAAGTCTGTCCTCCACACTTCCCCCCATCTCCCTCCTTCTTTTCCTCTTCCCTTGCTGAACTCCCTTTTTACTCCCCAAACCCTGAGGCCCCCCTTGATCCTCCACCCCCAACCTCTTTCATTCAACCAATTCAAACTCACAGGTTTAGGGAATTCCCTGATGCTCCAGTGGTTAGGACTCCGCACTTCCACTACAGGGGGCACGGGTTCGATCCCTGGTCAGAGAACTAAGATCCTGCAAGCTGTGCAGTGTGTCCAAAAAATAAATACATAAATAAATAGACAAACTCATACGTTTAAATTGAAACCCAATAATGAGGGCACCCTTTTAAATCTAATTTACATACTTGGGACTAAGGCAGAATTGCTAGCTATAGCCAAAGAGCTTTCCAAGCTTACTGAGAACCCTCACCATTTTGCAAAGGAATTTAACATTGTCATTCAAATCTATGAGCTTGTGTTTCCTGATCTTTATCAATTTTGAGGGAAGGCAGGCCCAACTTTGGATGGCTAAAGCTGGCTGGAATCATCCTTTAGAGGATCTTCAATGTTTCATGCCAGCTGACAGCTCTGAAGCCCAAGAAATAGCAAAATCTTTACATGAAGCCATTCCTTGGGCCTTCCCAAAACCTGTTGATTGGAATAAAATCAAAGCATGCACTCAAGGACTAACAAACCTGTGCATGACTATTACAACAGACTTGAAATTGTTTTTAAGGAAAATCCTGGACTTGTAACAGAGCAGGACCCTATGGGGCCTTCCCAGGACAGGCCTTCCCCCATATCCTCTGCTTTAGCTTCTCTCTGAAGTACCTAGATAATAGTTTTTTTTTTTTTCTTACAGTTCATCTCCATTTATTTCAACATTACATGTTTAATGATGACTTCAACATTATATTTGCAGTTTTAATATAAACTTAAGTAGGCTTTAATTTTTTAAAATAATTATCTATAGAACTACTTTTAGGCAGGCAAAACATGTTCAGTGATTTTTTTATCCTCAGCCATTGTCTTACTGCTCATTTTATCAAATTAATCCTTCCTGTCCCAAAGAAAATTAAGAGATCACTTTTATCTATAAATTGGGGGATGAGTTATAAAGTCTTTGTATATTATATGTTACATACATATATACAATATACATATGCATTTTATATATGTGTGTATATATGTAAAGTATCCTCCAGTTTTACAAAGTTTTAGTTACAAGTCCTAAGAGGGATAGAATATATAGAGACTACTTATTAAATCTTATTTGGGAATTGCTGAAATAGAATGTTACCATATTTGCCTCCTAATAACAACAAACACCATAAAACATAACTCAGTCAATAAATGGAATTCAATGAAAAATTTAAATATTCTTACAAACCACAGAGACTATAAATTCCAAAGAAAATCTGATGTCTATTTAGGTCACTAAATAAACATTTTTCAGTAAATCTACAGATAAAGAAGATTTCAGACTGAATGGAAAAAAAAAACCATTTGGAGGAAATTTATCTTTAAGTTCAAAAGTCACAAAATTAATCAACTGCATCAAAAATTAAGTTCAACACATTTCTTAACAAACACAAAGAATTCCATACAAGAAACTGATTATAAAATTCTGATAGGACTTCCCTGGTGGTCCAGTGGTTAGGACTCCGCGCTCCTAACGCAGGGGGTCACGGGCTCGATCCCTGGTCGGGGAAGATCCCACATGCCACATGGCAAGGCCCCCAACAATAAATAATTTAAAAAATTTTTTAAATACAGAGAAAGTAAGGAAAAGAAAAATGAAAAATAATAAGGTCTAATGAATAGTAAATATTATATAAATGAACGCAAATAAATCATTTATTGCAATAATTTAAAAAAAGAATTCCAGAGGAACAAGACAGGGGCTATTTTAATACCAGGCTGCCCGGCAGCAGCAACGGGTCTTCCTGTTCTCATACAGGAGACAAACTGCCCTCCCTCCACCTCCAAAACTTACACACCACACCTGCACAGCCTGCAACAGAGAAACTGAGTCATAAGGGAGCAGGGTCAGCAACCTGATGACCACCAGAAGAAATGAGACAGAGGTCTAGTTAAAACACAGAGGAGCAACACGTACATAAAGCTAAGACATGCCACAAAGTCAACAAAATGAGGCTTCAGAGCAGTGCAAAAATGATTTTCGTGTGCTCCAGAATACTCAGCTCCAGCCAGGCTTGCTCAGGTGCCAGGTCACGATAGTACCACCACTGAATATGCCCACATGCAGGGACATCAGAACTTAAAAGAAGTCCTCTAGGAATGCCTACTGGTGATCTCCTACAGCTGACTTCTCAGAGGGGAATTGAAACAGCAAGTCTGATACGGTCTCTGCAACGGTCTCTGTGCTTTAAATCACAGTCATTAAGGAAAGTTGGGGGAGCAGGTATGTTGCTGCTTATATCTCTAAGTAGAGCGTGTGGCCCGTTTCCTTGTTCCACTGGGAGTATGCCTACGATTGTCCTTTGTTTTGTAGCTTGGCTGTCCCTATTAAACGAGGACAACCCTGCATGACTAATTTCCACCCCGTCAGTCACAGGGGCCGCTGGAGATCCACGGGGCAGACCCATCATCACTGGAGGTTTTAAACTCCAAGTCGAAGAAGGACCCAACCTTGCTGTGTGGATATAATAATATCCCTCTCACCGACAGCACTCACAAAATCCTATAAAGCAGTCATTCACAAAGCCAGCTGTCCTCCAACGTGATAAACTGGGACCAAAATAGGAGAATGTCTCTTCTTTGTCAACACAGACACCTTTCACAAACGCTTCTGCCAGTTGCTCACAGATAACGGCTCCAGCAGGCTCTTCCCGGCACCGCCGCTGCCACGCTAGCCACGCGCACCAAGAACCACCCGGCCCAGGAGGGTCCCTGAGGCTGTCGGTTGTGTCGTAGGGGAAGTATTTTTGCTGCAGTCATCTGCGTTAGAAGAGGTGGAAGCTGGAGTCATGGGAACAGAATTATTGCTATTACCAGCGCAAGCTTTTGACTTATTTATGTTCTTAGGTTTTCGTTTCCTCGTTTGAATTCCCTCTTTTTTCATAGCAAGCGGTCAAGGCACCCCGCGAAGTTTCATGTAGAGTCCACAAGCATTGCACACAGGTTCACCCTCGGCGTTTCTGCGCCACAAAGTGGTGGCTGTGGTGTGACAGTTGGCACAGGACAATCCAAGCCAGCGGGAGGAAGGCTGGTTATTGTAAATAAGAGGTCCCTTGAGAGAAAAACCTTGAAGTGTAATTAGGTTGACCTTCCTGGACCAAAGTGTGCTCTATCCAATACGTAAGATTCTAGATAATAGTGTTTGATGCACATTTCCTGAGTTGTTTTGCAGCTGTGAACCCCCGTTCCCACACCAAATGGAAGAACTACTTGATGACCATGAGCACATAGCCCCAGCCCTCCTGGAGCCTAAGGACTGATAATGTTAACCCCTGTGACACCACCCTGCTGCCTTACCATCAGCCAATCAGAGAACTGTGCACAAGCTGATCACGTGCCCTGCGACCCACCCGTCTCCTGGCCTTTAAAAATGCTTTGCCTAAACCGTTTGGTGAGCTCGAGGCTTTTCAGGGCATGAGCCACCTCGTCTCCTTGCATGGCCTTGCAATAAACTGTTCTCTGCTCCAGACTCCGACATTTCAGTTTGTTTGGCCTTACTGTGCGTTGGGCACATGAACTTGTATTAACAGACTCTCTTTCGGTGCAGAGTCCACTAAGGTGGTCTTTAACTCCATGTTTAGAAGCGGCCCAGGTGAAGATCTCACAATTCTAGTAATGCGAGCCCAACTTAATTGGGAAACCATGGCAACTCCTGATTTGGTTAATTTGGCAAACCGACTGGGCCAGGACTATTCAAAATTCAAATAAACGAGAGGCCACTAAAATCATAAACTTACTGCTTCAACAGCTATCAAACTCCTCCCAGAGGCTTCAACAAACTAAATCAAAGCCTTCAGACTCTAAAAATATCTGCCATTTGTGTAAGAAACTTGGCCATTGGAAAAAGAATTGCCTTAAACTAAAACACTTTAAACAATCCTCCCGTGTTAAGCCTTTAGCTCCTCTTATGGACTGAGCTTGCTCTGAGGACAAACAAGGGGCTTTCCAATCCTTCCCCTTAATCATCTGGGTGAAACTTCCCTTATGATTGGAAATGAGCTCCTTGTCTTAACTGACACTGGAGCCACACTTTCTGTGCTTAGTCCCACCAATCCCAAACAACCCCTTCCTCAGAGCACTGAGATAATTCAAATGGTGAGAATATCTAGTAAACCCCCTATAGTTTATAAATCCCCTCCCTTCCCTTTCCAACTGGGCTCCCTCCAGGACAATCATTCCTTCCTATTGGTTGGTTCTTCTCCTGTCAACTTCCTAGAATGAGACTTTTGAGAGAAATATCATGCTGTCATCTCTTTTTCTCAAAAGGGGGAAATTATTCTTGAGATTGACTCAGTTCCCTCAACAACTCCTGGCACTCCAAGCTCCTCAACCCTATTAGCAGTTTTTGCCCTTAGGACAAGCTTGGAAGATAACATAAACTTAAAACTCCCCAAAGAAATCCCTGAGACATTCTGGGAAAAATCCACAGCTGACATTGGGTGGATTCATTCAGCTCCCCCAATTCAAATTCAAATTGACCCTGGTAAGCTCTTCCAAGCATTAATCAATATTCTTTAAATCCTGAGGCCTTAGCAGGAATTCAACCAATCACAGAGGAATATAAGACACAAGGCCCCATAGTTCCTTGCACCAGTCCTTGTATTACACCCATTCCCCCTATTAAGAAACCCCAAGGAAGAAGAGATTTGTCCAAGATTTGAGGGCTAGTTAGAACATCGTTATCCCTCATCATCTGACCATCCCTAACTCTCATAGGCTTTTAATAGCAATACCTACAGAGGGTAAATTTTTCACCATAATAGACCTCTGTAGTGCCTTTTTCAGCATCCCCATGGAACCTGAAATTCAATTTTTATTTGCTTTCACGTGGGAAGGGCAACTCTACACCTGGCTCTATGGAAAGCCCTTCCTACTTTTCACAGATCCTAAAAATGGATTTAGTAGACGTCATTTTTTTCCACAAAGGTCTGTCTACCCTCTTACAGTATGTTGATGAACTTCTCTGTTCCTCTTATAAGGAAGCAAGTGAGCAAAATAGCATCAGTCTCCTCAAGCCATTAGCAGCTAAAGTTCATTAGGTCTCTAAGGAGAAATTAGAAGTTGTTCAAATGCAGGTCAAATACCTAGGGTACTGATCTCAGATGAAGGACTCCTTTTAGACCCTAATAGGATCCAGTGTCTTACATTTCCAGTAGCCACAGACCAAAAGACAACTTCAAGTGTTTCGGAATCTGGCTGGATACTATGGGAACTGCATACCTGATTTTTCCTTAATTGCCCACTCTCTTTATACACTGCTCAAAGCTGAAAGACCAGATCCCTTAGATTGGGAAGGAAATGTCTTTATAACTCTCCAAAACCTGAAAAGCAGACTTCTCAGACCACCTGCTTTAGGTCATCCTAATTACCAGCTTCCTTTTTCCCTCTTTGTGTACAAAAGGGAGGGGAATGCCTTAGGTGTGCTTACTCAAAGGCACAGCTGTCAACACCACCCCTTGGCTATTGCAGTCAACAATTAGACCCTGTAGCCAGAGGTGTTTGCCCATGCCTGAGAGCTATTTCAGCCGCAGCAGCAGCTCTTACAAAATCAACTGAGGAAATAGTTATGGGCTGTCCACTTATCATCTGTGTTCCCCATGCTCAATTCTTTTTTTTTTTAATATACCTTTCATATCCATATCTGTATTCTTTTTTTTTTAATTAATTAATTTATTTATTTATGGCTGTGTTGGGTCTTCGTTTCTGTGCGAGGGCTTTCTCTAGTTGCGGCAAGCGGGGGCCACTTTTCATCGCGGTGCGCGGGCCTCTCACTGTCACGGCCTCTCTTGTTGCGGAGCACAGGCTCCAGACATGCAGGCTCAGTAGTTGTGGCTCACGGGCCTAGTTGCTCCGCGGCATGTGGGATCTTCCCAGACCAGGGCTCGAACCCGTGTCCCCTGCATTAGCAGGCAGATTCTCAACCACTGCGCCACCAGGGAAGCCCCCCCATGCTCAATTCTTATCACACTCTGCCTTTCTATAAGCCGTCTCACCTCATATGAAATATTGTGACTAACTTCTCACATAACCCTTTCCTACTGCAACAACCTTAACCCTGCAAGCCTTCTCCCTTTACCTACTGATGAAACTCCTCATGGCTGTTTGACCCTGACTGATCAGTTATTAATCCTTGGAGCTGACTTACAAGAAACCCATATTGCTAATGCTGAAATTTAAGTATACCGATGGTTCTTATTTGAAAAATGACAAAGGAAAATATTGTGCCGGGTGTGCAATCACCTCTTCCTTTGAAGTAATTGAGGAAGCTCCACTGACTACTGCTACTTCAGCTGGCATGCAGAACTCCATGCTTTAACTGAGCTTGCACCCTAGCAGAAGGTAACACTGTGAATATCTATATAGACAGTCACTTTGTGGTAGTTTCTGACCTTGGCACTTTTGAAACAGAGGATTCTTGACCTCAGGCAGGAAACCAGATTAAGAATGGAAATTGGGTGAATGAGTTGTTGGAATCAATCCAACTTCCATCTGTCCTAGTCATCGTTAAGGTGCCTGGGCATTCAGAATTAAATTCAGATGAAACCAAAGGAAATAATTTGGCTGATCAGGCTGCAAGAATAGCTGTCTTATGAGCCACCCAACCTGAAACGGTTATATTAAATTTTGACTACATTCTGAAAGAGGATCTAATGGAAATGATCAAAGCATCCCAAACTAAGGCACGGCATAAAGTCTTTATTGGGCTGATAATGGCTGTATTTTTATCCCATTAACTAATTTATAGTATGGCCCCAAAAGAAGACCTGTCTTGCCAGAGTCCATGTAAAGACCCCTGATGGAAATGACTCATCAGATGACCCACTGGGCCATGCGAAATGAGACAATACTGTTGGGAAAATATTTTTAAGGCCTCCAAGGAGGCACAATTAACTTGTACTGTACATCCTTAAAAAAAAACCAGAGAAACTATCCAAACTGCCCCTGGATATTTTGATTTCCCTAAAGGGCCTTTTAAGGTATAAAAGGCTATAAATTTGTTCTTGTTATGATTTGCATGTTTCCTCATTGGATTGAAGCATTCCCTTACTGGCAGGCTACTGCCTCAGCAGTTGCAAAAATATTGTTGGAAAATGTTATACCCACATGGGGTGTGCCCTCAGAACTGCATAGTGACCAGGGAATACATTTTACTGGCCATGCTATGAAACAAGTCTGTGAGGTTTGGCCTATTCTACAATGTTTTCATTTCAGTCCTCTGGACTGATGGAAAGAACAAATGGCATTGTTAAGACTCAAGTGGCAAAATCTATGCAGACCTTAAAATGGCTTGGCCTAAGGCACTTCCTCTGGTCCTTTCAATCTGAGAACTACCCCTTTTGGGAAACACAGTCTGTCACCACTTGAAGTCATTACTGGTAATCTATGCATTTGTCTCTCTCTGCTCTCGATATAGTCAACTAGTTAAAGGAGACATGCTTCAATATTGCAACGGACTAATCAGAGCACGGACTAATCAGAGCCTTAGGTAAAAAACATACCCTGGTAGAACAATCTTTCCACAGTGTGCTCCTGGGACACAAGGCAACAAACATCACATTCGATAAGCAGGTGGTTTTGTCTACCTGTAAAGACATCTTCAAAAAGATTCTTTTTTTTTTTTTAAAGTTAAAAAAATTTTTAAAAAATTTTTTTTCAAAAAGATTCTTTACAACCTAGATGGAAAGGACCATATCAGGTACTCTGAACTAATTCTTGTCCTGCAAAGCTTGAAGGTGTTGAGTCTTGGATTCATGTTTCTCTTTTTTATTTTTTTGGGGCACGTCACACAGCTTTCCTGACCAGGGATTGAACCCAGACCCCAGGATTGGAAGCGTGGAGTCCTAACCACTGGACCACCAGGGAATTCCCATGTTTCTCATTTTTAAAAGGCTCCAATGCCCAGCTGGACTTGTGAACTGACTAGAGAATTAAAATGAAAATTAACTAGGAAGTGAAGCCGACAACATCTGATGCTGACAGCTTTCCCAAGATTCAGGACCAGGCCTCTATATACATACACACTACTCTAACCTCATTACTAAGCCTTTCATAATTGTTCTGCTCTATTGTACTGATAAATTTACTGAGTTTGTTTGTTTTTTTTTCTTTTTTTTGGTTGCATCAGATCTTAGTTGTGGCACGCAGGATCTTTCCTTGCAGTGCACAGGCCCTTCGTTGTGGTGTGTGGGCTTCTCTCTAGTTGTGGTATGTGGGCTCCAGAGTGCACAGGCTCAGAAGTTGCGGTGCACTGGCTCTCTAGTTGTGGGACATGGGTTCCAGAGCATGTGGGCTCTGTAGTTGTGGTGTAAGGGCTTAGTTGCCCCAGCATGTGGGATCTTAGTTCCCTGACCAGGGATTGAACACACGTCCCCTGCCTTGAAAGGCAGATTCTTAACCACTGGACCGCCAAGGAATTCCCTTTATTGAGGTTAATACTAATTCAACATTCTTGCTAAGGAAATCCTACTCAGTTGGCTGGTGGTTTCAGAATATCACTTAACGACTTCCTTTATTATGTCCAAGATGGTGACTAGTCAGCATTTGGTTGGAATTTGTTTAATGTTAGCTGAAGTTTTTACCTTCCCTGAGGGTACTTATTTGGCAAATGGGAAGAGAATATTCTAGTGAACTATTCCCAAACTATAGTAACTGGAGGACATCTCTCTGAGTGCTGGGTATGTTTCCAAGGCCACAATCATCCAGATCTAAGGACACTCTAGTTATACCCATCACCAATTTCTCCTTGGTTCCCAATGCTACAATAGATTTTAAGCACTCAGCCCTTAAAATTGTCTGCAGAGTAAAACTATATGATGGGTGTCTCCACTTTGTTTTTGTTTGACCCTGCCACAAAACATTTCTCTAAAGCCCTATTCCTTTAACATTCCAACTGCCTGGATCCTCTCTCTTTTTCCTTTACCTCTGGCATGAAGCAAATGGCTGACCAAAATTTGTAAGAAATGTGATCCCACAAGTCTATGTCAAGCTTTTTGTTGCACTGGGGCCAGATGATTGTCAGCTGACCCCTTAATAGGCTGTAATGGCTGCACGGATCCATGGCTAGAACGTATCCCTAAGTTCATAACCTGTCAGTGGAAACGTGAAAAACCACTCTTGACTGGGTACACCTTTGTATGTGATTACAAAGGAGAACCATGGGCTTATGAATGTCTAGACAGCTGGCATATGACAGGACAATGCCTTTTGTGATACCATAGCATTTCACTTCAAGTTCTTGTTAAAGAAAAAAATGCAGCCATAATCTCATAGATCTAGATGAGACTTGGCTGTGCCCTTTTAATACCCCATATACTCTCCATTGATTACCACTGTGAAAGGATTTGTTCCTTGGACTGGTGCAGTCCATACTGACCTGTTGAACCACAGCTAAATTAACAAATTCTGCCACTTGAGGCTTGGCTCAACAGCAGTGATCCCTGGATTCCCTAGTGAGGGTTGTACTTCATTATCTCCTTGCAGAACAGGGCAGCGTCTGTGCCCTAGCCAACACCTCCTGCTGCAACTAGATTAACACTTCTGGTGAATCTGAATTAGAACTCAAAAAAATTAGGAAAACAGCACAAAACCTCTCTGTTCCCTATCAATATTTTCAGCTGGCTGTCTTCAGCTATAGGCACTTAGATAAGATCAGAACTTCAAATATTATTTATGATTATTATTAGAATTTTGCTATGTGTGCTTGTATTTAAACTTCTATGCTACCCCTCACTCAGACCTGCTGCAAAACTTCTACAAACACCAAGACTGTAGTCTCTGAATGGACTGAAATGATAGTAAGTCTTATTCACTTGAACATTCGGGTAACTTGATGAAATTCCTGGATGATGAAATTGCCTAAAGTCATTTCCTGAATGCCTCCCTGTGGCTCAGATGTGGCCTAGTCCTTATGACGCGACTTCTTGACGTGCCTATTTAATCAGAGGTTAAAAATTCCCCCGGATATGGGATCTGGTTTTCTGGGAGACGTCCAGTCCATCCCAGTGATGTGAGACAAAGCATATCTATAAGTTGATCAGTGATGCTTTCAGAGACAAATCTGGATCAAAAGGGGAAAATATGAAATGTGAAATAAAATGGATTCACTTACGTCAAGGGTTTTTTTTTTAAAGATTTATTGATTGATTGATTGATTGATTGATTGCTATGTTGGGTCTTCGTTTCTGTGCTAGGGCTTTCTCTAGCTGCGGCAAGTGGGGGCCACTCTTCATTGCGGTGCACGGGCCTCTCACTATCGTGGCCTCTCTTGTTGCGGAGCATAGGCTCCAGACGCGCAGGCTCAGTAGTTGTGGCTCACGGGCCTAGTTGCTCCACGGCATGTGGGATCTTCCCAGACCAGGGCTCGAACCCATGTCCCCTGCATTAGCAGGCAGATTCTCAACCACTGCACCACCAGGGAAGCCCTGTCAAGGGGTTTTAAAACGGAGCCAGGAGGCCATTAAGGAGGTGGATCTTATGCACATCCTCACCCAGTTAGACCATGAACTGGGCCAAACCACAAATACACCAAGGACTCTGCAAAAACACCTGAAACTTGTCACGATAATGGACTTTACATCCTTGTAGTGATAGCCTCAGTAAATCACTAGAGGGAAAAGTCACTAACGCAAACTTCCCCCTTTTTTTTTTTTTTAAAGGAATTAGTTTTTAATTTATTTTAATTTATCTTATTTTTGGCTGTATTGGGTCTTCGTTTCTGTACGAGGGCTTTCTCTAGTTGCGGCAAGTGGGGGCCACTCTTCATCGCGGTGCGCGGGCCTCTCACTATCGTGGCCTCTCTTGTTGCGGAGCATAGGCTCCAGACGCGCAGGCTCAGTAGTTGTGGTTCACAGGCCCAGTTGCTCCGCGGCATGTGGGATCCTCCCAGACCAGGGATCGAACCCGTGTTCCCTGCATTAGCAGGCAGATTCTCAACCATTGCGCCACCAGGGAAGCCCACAGACTTTCCCTTTTTGCCTTTAAAAGCCCCTGACTTTTACTCCCCAGCAGGGTACTGTTTGTGTTGCTACCTGAGTCTGTGTGCCCCCAATTGCAATTTTTTGATCTCAAATAAACACGTTTTTTCTTGATTGTTTCCTCCCAGGTTTATTTAGTTTGACAGTTTGCAGAGTGTAGCAAACGAGAACAAGTCCAAGAAAATGGGGGTGGGATACCTTAGAGTGCAGCCTGAAATCTCTTCTGGGAGAGTAATCTTTGAACAAGGAAAATTTGTTGGCTTAAGAATTATTCAAATTGGGTTTCTTATGTCACAAATTATTTTTTTAAATTTAGTTATTAAATTTATTTATTTTTGGCTGCCTTGGGTCTTCCTTGCTGCGCGCGGGCTTTCTCCAGTTGTGGTGAGCGGGGGCTACTCTTCGTTGCGGTGCACGGGCTTCTCATTGCGGTGGCTTCTCTTGTTGCTCTAGGCACGTGGGCTCAGTAATTGTGGCTCGCGGGCTGTAGAGCGCAGGCTCAGTAATTGTGGTGCACGGGCTTAGTTGATTCGTGGCATGTGGGATCTTCCTGGACCAGGAATTGAACCTGTGTCCCCTGCATCGGCAGGTGGATTCTTAACCGCTGCGCCGCCAGGGAAGTCCGTCACATATTATCATGTTGTAAAATAATGAGTGTTGCGCACAGCACACACAACTTCCTGAATTAATAATCTAATCTATTATACATTTTAGAAGAACTCATAATGCTTGTATTGTACTTTATAGTTTACAAGTGCTTTCATCTATTATCTTGTTTAATCCTCACAATACTGATATCAGCCCCATTTAGCGGCTAAGGAAGCTGAAGCTCAAAGATGTAGAAATCTTCCTCCAGGTTGCACTCTGACAAGGGAGGACTTGAATATAGCCCCTGGCCCTCAGGTGCCAGGGTTGTGTCCAACTGATGAAGTCTCTTGATAAGTTTTTTGCATATCTGGGAGCTTTGTTTTAAAAAAATGAAAAAAATACCTTCTTATCTTTAGCAAGTGCCCTGCATTGGTCTGAATGGTTTTTGTACTCCAGTCTCATTAGAGTTGGGGGATTTAGTTTCTTTTGCTGACCCTTGATATAGTTCTTTAGGGAATTAATTTCTCTGGCATTGTGAACTGCTTTCTTCAATACCAATTTCTTCCTTCTATCACTAATTTCTGTAAAGAGATAAAGAAATGATGACTTTTGTATTTGTGAAATGTATTTCTGAAGATTTTTTTAAGTTGGAGACATCTACTTCTGAGAAAAAACATTCGAATAAAATAATTACCCAAGTAAAACATGAAGTTTTAATAAAATCAGTAAAAACAGCTACAATTTACTAAGTACCTACCACAAGCTCTCAGACTATAAGCTCCTTAGGGGCAGGTACCTATTTGTCCTCAGTACCCAGAACAGTACCAGGCACAGAATAGGTGCTCAAGAAATATCAGGGATATAATAAATTGATGCCAGGCACAATGCAAAGAGCTTTATATGCATATCTCATTTAATTCTGTTAAAAAACAAAATTCAGCCAAGTAGATCTGAACATCAAATTGGCTTTATTAGGCAATTCATGACCTGGGCAGCATCCCACCTAGCAAGTAGAAGGGCACTCTAGGCTTGTACAAAATGGAAGGCTTTTATAGGAAGAAGGGTGGGGAAAGGGAGCTATTGGCAAAAGAAAAAAAAGGGTTGTTTTTAGGCCAGGATATCTTATTTTGGGGTCGGGGGGTGGGGTCGGGGGAGAGAAAGTCAAGGTTTTCATCATGCAGATTGCCTCTTCTTCCTCTGAGGGATGAAGAGGGCCTACATGGCAGATTACCTTTTTGGTGCTGACCAGAAAATTCCAGACTGGTTGATTAAGACTGCATTTCTGGTAAAGATGGAAACTGCAATTACATTAGGTATTAAATCTAGGCTTGGCATCATGGGCTTTAGTATAAGTGATGCAATTTGGGGTCTGTGGGTTTTCTCTGTAACAATTCCAACTCCTCCCTCCTCCACCGTATACACACAAACACACAACTTAATGAAATAGGTATCTTTATCCCATTTTGCAGATGAAGAAACTGATACTAAGAGAGATCGAGTAATTTATTCAAGGACACATGGCTGATAACTAAATGGTCTCTCTGACTCCAAACTCTTAACCAGGGTTCTATGAATGGAATAAAGTTGGAATGGCACAGATCAGAGTATTCCATCTCCAGGGTAATATCTCAGTAGGCTCATCCACACCAGTGGACTTCAAATAGGTGTTGGGTTGCTGTATGTTAAAAGGTAATTTATAATAATATACCTATAGAAAAATATACCTATTATATACCTATAATAATATACCTATAGAAATATACTATAGAAACAGTAATATATTTTCTATATATATACATTTGATTCTTGTTATTGTGGTAGTTATGTTGTAGTGGTAGTTACTGAATTAACAGATATTGAGCCACTGTTCTTAGGGAGAATACAGGGTTAGGTTCCTGTGAGCCTTTGGTTACAGCATTTTTGTCAGCCAATCAATATATAATCTTCTCTTATGTGTGTTTCAGTTTAAAGAAACATATTTAATATATGATGTTGATTCATTAATGTTGAACTCACAGCCGACAGCACTATAACTCATTATTGAACAAGGCTGATCTAACACACATAAGGCACATCACAGCCTTCTTGCTGCTTAGAAACACAAGACAGCACTTTAGCACTATGCTTGGGGGGCATTCCAAACAGTGAAATCAATGAAAAGAACCAAAATGAAAAAAAAAAGATGTGACACTATAAGGACCAGGAAAAGGACACACATGGTATGAGAGCTGAAATAAGAAGGCAGAGAGCTGCCTTTTGCACCTCAGCTGGGGATGTGCACATCAAGGAGACTCAGATTTTTTGCTGCTCTGTGCATGTTTGGGGATGACTGTGAAAGCTCCACAGTATTGATTATTGGATAACAAATAAATTTTAGTGAGTAGGAGAATTTGCAAATATGGAATCTGTGAGTAATGAGGATCTACTCTGTATATGTGCTTAATATTTTCAAAGCCCTTTAAACAGCCATAGGTTAGGCACATTATTTATCTCCATTTAAGAGGTTGTAAAACTGGGTGAATTAACCATAGAAATCAACTTGTTCCTATGTCATACGTACAGTCAGTTTCATAGGCATGTGGCCTCTACACTCACACAAGTGCCAAACCTCTTTCGCCACCAAAGGGCCCCACTTGGTCTAATGCTCTGCTGTCACCATCTTGAAATTCTCCGTGATTTTTCAACAAGGGTCCCTGCCTTTTCATTTTGCTCTGGGTCCCACAAATTATGTAGCTGTTCCTGATCACATAGCAAGTAAACAGGTTAATAACTGGGGGGACAAAAATACTATATATTTATCCAACTGAACAAAAAAATTTTTTTTACAGTGCCTAATGAATATATTAAACTTACCATTTATTGAGATTTGGTTGTACTAAGTTCTTGATAATGTATTAGCTCATTTAATCCTTATGACCCTCTGTAATTTGGATATTTCCATTAAATATATAAGAAAACTGAGGCCCAGAGAAGGTAACTTAACCAAGGTCATACAGTTAGCATAGCGTGAACAGGAATCAAATCTTTTTTTTTTTTTTTTTAATTAACTTATTTTTTTTGCTGTGTTGGGTCTTCGTTGCTGCACGCAGGCTTTCTCTAGTTGCGGTGAGCGGGGGCTGCTCTTCATTGCAATGCGCGGGCTTCTCATTGCAGTGGCTTCTCTTGCTACAGAGCATGGGCTCTAGGCGCACGGGCTTCAGTAGTTGTAGCACGCGGCCTCAGTAGTTGTGGCTCACGGGCTCTAGAGCGCAAGTTCAGTAGTTGTGGTGCACAGGCCTGGCTGCTCCGTGGCATGTGGAATCTTCCTGGACCAGGGCTCGAACCAGTGTCCCCTGCATTGGCAGGCGGATTCTTAACCACTGTGCCAGCAGGGAAGTCCCTGGAATCAAATCTTTTTGACTTCAAATCACATGCTCTTACCATTAGACTCTTGCTGTTTCTAATTTTAGTTGGCTCCAGTTTCCAGGCGATTTGTAATAAGGGTTTGAATTTTGTGATCTTCTTAGTGAATTTGTGACTAAGACATCTACATTTCATTTGCAGTAAATCTATATAATAGGCATTTAACAAAATATAAATTAGCTCAAAAGTACATAAGAGGGGCTTCCCTGGTGGTGCAGTGGTTAAGAATCTGCCAATGCAGGGGACACAGGTTCGAGCCCTGGTCCGGGAAGATTCCACATGCCACAGAGCAACTAAGCCCATGTGCCACAACTACTGAGCCTGTGCTCTAGAGCCCGTGAGCCACAACTACTGAGTCTGAATGCCACAACTACTGAGCCCGCACGCCTAGAGCTGGTGCTCCACAACAAGAGAAGCCACTGCAATGAGAAGCCTGTGCACCGCAACGAAGGGTAGCCTCCGCTCGCCGCAACTAGAGAAAGCCTGCGCACAGCAACGAAGACCCAACGCAGCCAAAAATAAATAAATAAATAAATTTATTTTAAAAAAAAGCCTTTGATTTCAACATGAGTCTTGTATTCTATTTATAAATTGAGTTATTTTCGTGTAAAGAATGATCATCCTTATTTTTTCTGAAATTAATGTTCGGTTAACCCAAGTTGAAAAGACTAAACACCTCTGGTAGTGTATTTACAAGTCCTTTAAATATTTTAAATTTCCTTTGCAAATTTAGCATATCTGAGTTTTAAGCACTTTAAATGCCCAAAAAGACAAATTTACAGGCCTAACAAGCAAAATCTTCCTAAATAGTTAATAAGACTTATACATTTTAAAATTTGTTTTAACCATAGCCAGTTTGATGTCTTCTGTACTTTTTTTTTGGCTGTGCCATGTGGCTTATGGGATCTTAGTGCCCTGACCAGGGATTGAACCTGCACCCTGGCAGTGGAAGCACGGAGTCCTAACCACTGGACTGCCAGCGGATTTCCTATACTTTTAATAATAAAATACCTTTGGATATTTACTGGGAAAGAAACATCCAAAAATGTTAACTTGGTTGTCTCTGGATCACAAGTGATTTTAATTTTTCTACCTTATACTTTTCTGTATTTTCTTCATTTCCTACAATAAATACATATTATTTTTATAATCAGAAAAAGCAACAAAAGTTCCTAAAAGCAAGAATCAATGCATAGTATCACTTAAAAAACCAAAATATATTCTCTTACGGTATCCTATTTTTTTGGCCTTTTTTTTCCCCTGAGGAAATACCAAGACCTTAGAAAGCAATAAGAAATGGAGAGAGGTTGGGGGAGGGGGCACAGTGGTGGTGGTATTTGCAGGAGGAGAAATACCTGACTGAGGTAATCACCTGATAAAGTAACTGGAGGTGCTGGTAAATACCTGATTGTGAAAATTGGCTTCAAGGTCAAGCAGGCAATTGATAGTATTTTTTTCATTTGTTAGCAGGACAGCAAGAATCACTTGATGATTAGTTTGTCAGCATAATGGCATCTGTAAACAGAACCAGTGAAATAATTAAAAAACTTAAAGCAGACAAACATCTCCTGGAGGAGATAAACGAAAGGCGTGAATCCAACTGCTTGGTGGAAAGAAGCAATCAAGTCAGCTTACTGAGAGTTCAAAAGAGGCATTTCAATGGTGCCTACAAGTCCCTTACTCATGCCCAAATCAAAGAACCTGTTCCTGACAGTGGCAGGAGCTCCTGGGTCAAACTGAGTCCCCTTGTTCACAAGGAGAAAAGGCACTTTCCACTAAAAAGTAAGATGTTGTGGTAGGATTCCTACCCAATCAACAGGAGGAATCCAGAAGTAAACTTAGGAGTTATTTCTGGGGTTGAAAGAGGTTCATATATATTGCTCCGGGATAGTTGAAAGGCAATCTGTCTGAAGTTAAAAGCATCAGTAAACTAGGCTAGTTGATGTGAGATCTACTACAGACCAGAGATTCTCATATTCTTGTGCTTATAGGATCCCAGAGTCCATCTCCAGGCTGGCTCATTCAGTAGGCTCTAGTTTGGGCCCTGGAATCTGCATTCTCAGCAGGCTAAGGTGATTCTGATGCTGATGGCCTGAAAACCGTATTTTGAGAAAACTCCAGAGGCCTCCTCTATCATCAATTTCTGTTGCCTCTGCAAAGGTTTCATGTGCAAAACTGAGATAAAATGGAAATGATTTTGATGACAAATATCAAACAAAAAGCCCTGAGAAACAATAAAATGTGGAGGGAGTTTGGGGTAGGGGTGTGTGTGGTGGTGGTATTACCTTGTAGGGGGCGGAAGAGGAACTGGTAAATACCTTAGCTGTGAATACTTGTTTCTAAGTCAAGACAAGCAATTGATGGTATTTTTTTCCATTTATTTGGAAAAAAAAATAAAAGAGTATAATTATGTTAAATACAACCAACAAATGATTAAGTTAGATAAGAAACAAAAGAATTGCCATACTGGAAATTTAACTTCTTTGATGAGGGGGCTGTGACTTTACACTTGCTCCATACTCTTTGTACGTGGGGTAGAGAGGGCAATGCAGCATGGCCTGGAAAACTGATGTTTTAAAGCTAATCTGTAACAGCCATGTTTTTATTTTACTCAAAAAGTAACTCTTTTACAAGGAGGAATGCCTTTAGTGTTCCTAATTCTAAGAGAATCTGCACAATTTCAGCCATAAAAAAGAATGAAATAATGCCATTTGCAGCAACATGAATGGACTAGAGATTATCATACAAAGTGAAGTAAGTCAGAAAGAGAAAGATAAATACCATATGATATCACTTATATGTGGAATCTAAAATACGACAGAAATGAACCTATCTACAAAACAGAAACAGACTCACAGGTATATTGAAGCTCTCTCTTCAATCTTCCAGTTGTAGATATGGAGGCCGAAAGAGGGACAGTCTTACTTAAACTTGCCTTAAATACAGAAGACTTGGTGTCTTAGTTTGGGCTGCTATAACACATTACCATAGACTGCGTGGCTTAAACAACATTTATTTCTCACAGTCTGGAAGCTGAAAGTCTGAGATCAGGGTGCCAACATGATTGGGTTCTTGGAGTGCCCTCTTCCTGGTTTTCAGAGGGCTGTTTTCTTGCTGTGTCCTCACATGACAGAAACAGCTACTTTGGCCTCTTCCTATAAGGGCACTAATCCCATTCTGAGGACTCCACTCTCATGACTTAATTACCTCTCAAAGGCCCCACCTCCAAATACCATCACACTGGGCCTAGGGTTTCAGCATAAGAATTTGAAGGAGCACAAACCTTCAGCCCATTGCACTTGGGTTCAAGCTCTGCCTCTGCCATGGAGTAGTCTCATGCTTTTACTCATTTAGTGTCTCTAAACCTTACTTTCTGTATCTGTGAAACAGTATTTATCCTCTCTGCCTTCAGCGTTATTTTGGAACTATGAAATGTATTATAAGATATGTGACAAATACTTATTTTTTATTTTTCAGATAACACCATATTTGGATAAAGTACATCTACAGAGACACATAGAAATACAATCTCTTTGATCCTTCTTCAACGTCTGTCTCAATTATTTATAAATATTAATTATAAAAGAAGCCAAAGAAAACTATTCACTAGATCACCAAGAAAACATTGTCACATAAAAGATATTACACCTTCATTCCATTCCATCATTTAGACTTAGATGTTTTGAAAGAGGATTTGAGTTATTAAATATACTTTCAAAGATGGATGACCTAAAAGTTCACTTTACAGCGATCTTCTCTTTACTAATCTAAAATGTTTAGTTTATATTGTTTCTTTTCTTTTCTTTTCTTTTTTAGGGTTTTGGGTGTTTTAATTTTCTTCTTAATTCTTTAAAAAAATTTTTTTAATTGAAGTATAGTTGATTTTCAATATCATGTAAGTTTCAGGTGTATAGCACAGCAATTCAGTTATATATAAATATATATATATTCTTTTTCAGATTCTTTTCCCTTATATGTTATTACATAATACTGAGTATAGTTCCCTGTGTTATACAGTAGGTCCTTATTGGTTATCTATTTTATACATAGTATACATAGTAGTGTGTATATGTTAATCCCAGCCTCCTAATTTATCCCTCCTCCCACGTCCCAGAGTTTATATTGTTTCTGTAAATCAGTGGAATGTGTTGACCAACTGCATTAATCAAGTTGAAGTCTAAAGTTTCCCAAAGTTAACACTTGCTTCTATTACTTAATTACATTAACTTACTCTGTTAGAGCTATGATTTTGATAATTTGAGTAAGTACATACTTGAGAAGGTAATAGAAGGTGCCTATAGAGTCTTTCATTGTATGTCGTTGCCCATCCCCGAAGTGGGCATTGCTTGAATCATCTCGTGGCCAAATCCTATTTGGTTACTATCACCTCTGTGTCACTGCTGCTTGGACATCAGACTAATTTTCAAATTTTAGCCTGGCTTGTGTTCTTGTCCATAATTTGTGTTAATTGCCATTCCATTCCTATTAATAGCCTATTCCATACAGCAAGCTGAGCACAGCCGGGCCTGGAACCCAGCTGTTTCTTGGCATTTGTCTTTATACCAGTGAAATATTCACCTTTTATTTGGTTGCCCTTTGCCTCCATAGAAAGCTCAGATTCATAAGCCAAAACATTTTAATACTGGAAGGGAGATGGATCAGTCATCTGGCCTAAAACCCTATCTCAGCCAGGACTACCGGGGCACAGTGTGGATGAGATTCATCAGCTCTGAGGGCATGTTAAATAAGCCAGACCCATAGCTGAGTTTTTGCTTTTCAAGAAGGCAAACACCTAGTGTCAAGAGCTGTGAAGGGTTAGCCTGCCACAGTTTCATGGGCATTGACAGAAGACATAAGACCCCCGATTCTGAGGTAAAGGACTTATTACTCGGAGCCCAGCAAGTAGTACAAACCTCATATTCCTGTCGGTTCCTCTTGCCTTCCCCTCCATCCTCCTTTCCCTAAAATCCACGGCATAATATGGAGCTGTCCAGATAGACACCACCCACACAGAGGTTCTGCCTCACCGGTAAAGACCATTGAGTTCAAGAGACCCAAACTTTGCCTGGTGGAGGACATTCTCTTTATTATACTGGACAGTAAATAAACCTGCCCTTTTATCCAGTGGGGACATTATCTCTGTCTACCAAGGCCCTTGCCAATACAAACACCCTTGAAGAGATAGTCTGGAACAAAAGCTATCGGTGCCTCTGGCACAAGACTGCAGAAATGTGAGAGACCTGTGCAAGGAGAATGATCTCCCAACACCTAGCCACCCAAATAAAGGTTACAAATATAGCACCAACCATTCTTTGGCTCAATCTAAGATGAATCATAGGAGATAAACACACAGTAAATGAGTGTCCGGTTGAGTATAATACACTTAACAACCTTTCTAACCTCTTTTCAATCCCCACTACCTCCTCCCCCCACTTTTCCGGTTTCATGGAACTACTCGTGCTTTTCTGCCTTATTCTGTCAACCCTCTTATTCTGTTCACTTGGCTAACTTTAGTTTAACTGTACAGTAGTCTCCCCACCCCACCATCCACGGTTTCACTATCCACAGTTTCAGTTACTTGTGGTCAACCATGGCCTGAAAATATTAAATGGAAAATTGCAGAAATAAACAATTCATAAGCTTTACATTTCGCACTGTTCTGAGTAGCTTGATGAAATCTCACACTGTCCTGCTCCATCCCACCTGGGACGTGAATCATCCCTTTGTCCAGCGTATGCTGCCCATTTCTCTCTTAGGAGCCGACCTAGTAGCTGTCTCAGTATCACAGTGCTATGTTCAAGTAACCTTTATTTTACTTAATAAATGGCCCCAAAGCACAAGAAGTGCTTCCGTTTAGTGAAAAGGTGAAAATTCTCGACTTAATAAGGAAAGGCAAAAAATCATTTGCTGGGGTTGCTAAGATCTACAGTAAGAATGATTCTTCTGTGACACCTTGAAGAAGGAAAAAAATTTGTGCTAGCTTTGCTGTCACACCTCAAACTGCAAAAGTTACGGCCACAGTGTGTGATAAGCGCTTAGTTAAGTTGAAAAAGGCATTAAATTTGTACAATAAGACATTTTGAGAGAGTCCACATTCACATAACGTTTATTACAGTATATTGTTATAATTGTTCTATTTTATTATTATTGTTATTAATCTCTTACTGTACCTAATTTATAAATTAAACTTTATCATAGGTATGTATGTGTCAAGGAGGAAGAAATTTTCCTCTACTCTTCTAGGCAATTCTGGCTGGTCTAAGAATTAAATTGACATGAGACAGATTAGCAGGAGAAAATCAAACATTTTAATAACATGTATACCTGGGTGAGACCCAGGGAAACTGAGTAACTTGCTTGAATGGCTGAAGCCATTACCTTAAATACATCTCCAGCTAAAGACTAAAGAGGACGTTGTGGGTAGTGGTTTGGGACTTCAAATGGGAGGAAGGAATTCACATGGAGATGGAGAAGGTCCTCTAGCTAAATTCTTTTAGGCAGATAGGGGGAAGGTCAAAGGTTCTTCCTGAGTTCTTTGGGACTTGATTGTTTTCAGCTTGAAATAATCCATGTGCCAAAGAGATACATTTTGGGGTGGCAAATTTTGCTCCCCTCAGATATATAGGGAAAATAGTATATATAGTGTTCTGTGTTATCCTCAGTTTCAGGCATCCACTGGGGGTCTTGGAACTTGTCCCTGTAGATAATGGGGAACTACTATAGTTTATAGTAGTTTGGACCACTATATAGTTTGGACCACTATAGTGGTCCAGTGGTTAAGACTCTGTGCTTCCACTGCAGGGGGCATGGGTTTGATCCCTGGTCAGGGAGCTAAGATCCTACATGCTGTGTGGTGTGCTCCCAAATTTTTTAAAATAAATAAATAAATACCACTTCCTTCTGGAAGCCTTCCCGCCTCCACCCCCTTTCCCTTGTTAATGAAAATGTTGCCTGCCATATCAGTAAACAAAGGATGTTGCAGCCATCAAGCCATCACATTACATCTGCCCTATGGTGAGCCCTGAGGGAACTCAGGATTGAAACAGGATGCACACCATCAAGCCAGCAGCCACTGCAGCCACCCCCCAGTGGTACACCCTGAAGAAGCTTAGGATGAGAAAGCATAGGATACTGGCCCCAAATAGCTGAGGTGCATATCAAAGGAATCTCAACCTTCACTGTCCCTGTCTATACAATGAAGGCCTTTACTTCCTTAAACTATTTTTGGGAGTAAGCTTTCTGGATGTTGTGAACGCTGCATCCTTTGCACTCTCTTGTGGGGACACGTCTTGAATTTTATGGTTTGAGTTGTTATTAACCTACTACTCATCAATGGCCAGATGATGGATACCTTAAACTGGAGAAACTTCTAAACTGGTAAGTTTTTAGAGAGCTCTCATTATAAACAGCTGTTTTACTGGTACCTATAAAAAGACCAAATTAGAAGGTGTATTAAAAAAAAATAATGCCTAACCTTAAGAACTCCCTTAATTTAAAACAAACAAGAAAAATAATTGATTTCGGAAGGCTTAATTGTCTCAGCTTCCCCTCAATGGGTCTTATGGATGCTAATAAAAACTTTGATTAATTAATGTTAATTAGGTTGATTAACAAGGGAATAGGAAGCAGCTGAGGGGAAAGTCAAGTGACTTCTTCCTAACAAGGTAGAAATTTTAATAGGACTCATCCCAACAGGATGGACATCTTTTTTTTTTGAATTTTATTTTATTTATTTTTTACACAGCAGGCTCTTATTAGTTATCTATTTTATACATATCAGTGTATATATGTCAATCCCAAACTCCCAATTCATCCCACCCCCACAATGCCCCCACCCCACTCCACCCCCGCTTTCCCCCATGGTGTCCATACGTTTGTTCTCTACATCTGTGTCTCAATTTCTGCCCTGCAAACCAGTTCATCTGTACTGGTTTTTTTCTAGGTTCCACATATATGCGTTAATATACGATATTTGTTTTTCTCTCTCTGACTTACTTCACCCTGTATGACAGTCTCTAGGTCCATCCATGTCTCTACAAATGACCCAGTTTCGTTCCTTTTTATGGCTGAGTAATATTCCATTGCATATATGTACCACATCTTCTTTATCCATTCGTCTGTCGATGGGCATTTAGGTTGCTTCCATGACCTGGCTATTGTAAATAGTGCTGCGATGAACATTGGGGTGCATGTGTCTTTTTGAATTATGGTTTTCTCTGGGTATATGCCCAGTAGTGGGATTGCTGGGTCATATGGTAGTTCTATTTTTAGTTTTTTAAGGAACCTCCATGCTGTTCTCCATAGTGGCTGTATCAATTTACATTCCCACCAACAGTGCAAGAGGGTTCCCTTTTCTCCACACCCTCTCCAGCATCTGTTGGATGTCCAGGATGGACATCTTTAGATGGTTATTAAGAAATGGAATAAATAAAAATGACATTAATGGGATTAAAACAAAGGTTTTAATACAACACCACCTGTAACAGGGAAGAGCCAATTTTGACTCTTGGGATCTGTTTCTTTGACTTTAACCTTTGCTTTTCATTGCTTTTGTTATTATAATCATACATAGTGGCCTGCCTCAGGGAACCCTGCCCCTCCGCCTGAATGTTAAACTAAAGTGCCTTTGTTCAGTTCACAGGGAGGCAATCTGACCCTGCCCGCCTGTGAATGGCTGCAGAAAAGAAGGAATTAACACATTCCCTCCCCAGTGCTGGCCAAGCCAGGCAAAACTAATGGCCTTTTTACTTTACTTCCTCATCTCCTCCCCATCTCTGTTCTATAAAAGAAACTGGCATCCAAACCCCGATAAGATGGTTATTTTGCGACATTAGCTTGCCATCTTCTTGTTCTGCTGGCTTTCCGAAGAATAAAGTCGTATTCCTTGCCTCAACGCCTCCTCTCCGATTTATTGGCCTGTGTGGTGAGCAAAGTGAGCTTGGACTCGGTAACACACCTAAGATTGAATGGGCCAAAGGGATCCCCTGGTGATTCCCCCAACATTAAAGGGCCTCGAACAAGTCTGCTCTATTTCCCCCAATTAAAAAAAAATTTTAAAGCCTGCAAGAAAATTACACTGAGATACCTGACCAGTAATTGCTTGGAGACAGTTAGGATAATAAATCAAGTTAAAGACTGACAAAATGGCCTGAGTCCCTTGGCTCAGTCCCTCACTGGGGATCTCAAAGCCTTTTATACAAAAATGGGTAAAATGGCTGGGGATAAAAAGTAAGTTTCTGAGACTTCTTGTTTCAGAAGATTTGTTGATGGGATCCTAATCAAGGCTAAAATTAAAGGTATAAGAGTTGATAGAATTGAGATGACAGTTTATAAAAATTGGTATATTTGAATGGACTTTATACAAGATGGTTAGATCTCTTTTGCCTAATTAGATTGTGGGATTGAAACTGTGCCCCTCAGATTGGGACTTGAACTCGTGTCGGGACTCAAACCCGGCCAAAACCCTGATTGGGACTTGAACCCACGGTCTTTTAATTAGAATCACTCACCTGGTGTCTGGACTTACTGAAGCTCAGGTTCTTTGTGTCTCAGCACAGAAGGAATTCAGCAAGAGGCAAAGTGATAGGCAAGAAGTAGATTTATTAATATAGGACACTTGTAAGAGATGCAAGCGGGCAGGCGAGGGAGCTCTGCCCTGAGGATTAAGTGGGCTACAATTTTATAGTCAAAGGAATGGGAGAGGGGAAAAGATCACCTTCTTCGAGTAGACATGAGTCTTACATCATTAGTTCCTCCTTCGTATCAGGCTGGAGAGTGTCTGACCCTATGAGGTCAAACTAGGATTATCAGTAGAAAGGTGGTGACACTGTTCTTCCACCTAATGGCCTGGGGCATATCTCGTGCTTTTATTTATGGCTTTATAGTTAAACAAGGCTGCTTCCTTCCACAACGTTCCAATAGCTTTCTTGAGTGATCATTAACTTACAGTGGTCTCCCAAAGTTTTCCTAGGTTTCCCTCTCTATGTATAGTCCCCTATTGGGACTTCTACGACTACCTGTATAACTATCCTATTCTATCCCTATCAGGAAAGGCATTATGTCTCACTAGGGAATGCTTCCCCTGCCTGGTATTATAAGACAGGGCACATAAATCTACTGCTCAGGCAATATTAATTAAACATACTAAAGGAAACCAATAGGGTTACCTGAGCCCACACAGTATAAAATAAAAAATGGGGGCTAATATTCAGGGGCTAATAAAAGCAATAATGGAGGGTATTTTTTTTTTCTCTTTTTGCCCCTAGGGTAAATTGCTAGGCCCACTCAGAAAGAGGGCCTTTGCTGTATGTCTTGCACAAACTTTTGAAAGCATGATAAATTGAACCCTAAAGTTCTAAAACTTAGAACTCCTGATATCCAGTTTAGTTGGAAATCTCTCTCTCTTTTTTTCTGATATAAAAAAAAGCAAATTAAAGAAAATGTAGTTGGGACTTCCCTGGTGGTGCAGTGGTTAAGAATCCGCCTGCCAGTGCAGGGGACACGGGTTTGATTCCTGGTCCAGGAAGGTCCCGCATGCCACGAAGCAACTAAGCCCATGTGCCACAACTACTGAGCCTGTGGCTTTAGAGCCCATGTGCCACAACTACTTAGCCTGCGGCTTTAGAGCCCATGTGCCACAATTACTGAAGCCTGTGAGCCTAGAGCCCGTGCTCCGCAAAAAGAGAAGCCACCACAATGAGAAACCCGCACACCACAACGAAGAGTAGCCCCTGCTCGCCACAACTAGAGAAAGCCCGCCTGTAGCAACGAAGACCCAACACAGCCAAAAAAAAAAAGAATGATACTATCCCATCTGATTCTTACAAGAATAAAAAAAAGATGAGAGCTGGAATAAGAAATGTTTTCTTTAGGGAGTTCCCTGGTAGCCTAGTGGTTGGGATTTGGTGCTTTCAGTACGGAGGCCTGGGTTCGATCCCTGGTCAGGGAACCATCCTGCATGCCGCGCAGGATGGCCAAAATACAAACACAAATAAATTAATACAAATTAAAAGAAAACAAGAAAAAAAATAGAAATTAAGAAAAAAACGGTTTAAAAAAGCTTTAAAAAAAAATGTTGCCTTTCGTATGGCAGGTCACCATATGCATATGCAGGAAAAGCTCTTTTTGCCTCTCAGCTGGGGAACAGCTCCTAGAGAATGCAAAAAGAGTTGCTTTTCCAGACCAAGCGAGTTTATTCCTATTTTTCAAAAGGTTTAACGTTAGAAAATCCTTGAGTAGTATTTAATATGTTTATAGGTTAGAGGAGAAAAATATGCATCTCAAAAAAAATGATAAACTCAGTGAAGACGTACATATTATCCAATATCCATTTCAAAGAGTAGATTGAAAGAAAAAATACTGGACTTCTCAACTGCAATCAGTTGGACTTAACTGCCTCCATTCCCTTATTTATTTTATTTTTTATATGTGATTGATAGATAAATAGACTCTTTTTTAAAAATAAATTTATTTATTTATTTATTTATTTATTGGCTGTATTGGGTCTTTGTTTCTGTGCGAGGGCTTTCTCCAGTTGTGGTGAGTGGGGCCACTCTTCATCGCGTTGCGCGGGCCTCTCACTGTCGCGGCCTCTCGTTGCAGAGCACGGCTCCAGACGCGCAGGCTCAGTAGTTGCGGCTCACGGGCCCAGTTGCTCCGCGGCATGTGGGATCCTCCCAGACCAGGGCTCAAACCCGTGTCCCCTGCATTGGCAGGCAGACTCTCAACCACTGCGCCACCAGGGAAGCCCTCCCTTATTTATTTATTCACGAATTCTTCTTCCAGTTTTGTTGACATATCATTGACATACAGCACTGAAAAAGTTTAAGGTGTACAGCATAATGATTTGACTTACATACATCATGAAGTGATTATCACAGTAAGTTTAGTGAACGTCTATCATCTCATATAGATACAAAATTAAATAGAAAAAAATTTTTTCTTGTGATGAGAACTTTTAGGATTTACTCTCTTAAAAACTAACATGTAGGGGCGGAGTCAACATGGCGGACTAGGAGGACGTGGAATTTGTGTCTCCGCACAACTAGGGCACCTACCAGGCACCGGAGGGGGACCATGGACACCTAAGGGATCGGGAGGAACCCCCAGCGACCAGGTAGGACGTGGGGCATGGGGGGAGTGAAGGCGGAGGAGAAGTGGAGGCAGGACGGGACTGGCGTCCCTGAGGGGTGGCTGGGGGAGGGGAAGGGATCCCATGCCCAAAGGGGAAAATTGGGGAACCATTGGGAGGGCAGAGGATCAAAAGGGAGCGTGGACAGGTTTCCCCTGCCCACTTGGGCCCCCAGGAACCTGCTGAGATCCCGGGCCTGATCCTCTGCCCACCTAGGCCCCCTCCAGCCATGCGGGTCCTGAGGGAGTGGGAGGGAGGGAAGGGGGAGCAAAAATAAAGGCCGGACCTCCAGGACCGGCACTCCTGAGGGGTGGCTGGGGGAGGGGAGGTGTTCCGACACCCAGTGGGACCCACCCATGGTTAGGGGTCCAAAGGGGATGGGGGAGACCCTGGGGGAGACCGTGGTGGGGGGCATGGAGGAATGGAAGGGAAAGCGGCCAATGCTTTCCCTGTCCACTTAGGTACCAGGGAGTCTGTTGGGCTCCCAGGCCTAATTCTCTGCCTTCGGAGCCTCCCTCTGCTGCCCAGAGCCCGAGCCCCGCCCCTATACCCCACCCAGGGCCCTACCTCTACACTCAGAGATCCCCTCTGAGACCCCCTCCAACCACACTGGGCCTAAACCACACCCACACACCCTCACCCAGGGCCCTACCTCCAAACTCCGGAACTCCACACTCCAGAGGCCCTCCTTTGGACGTGCTGCCTCTCCCCTTCAGCCCAGGTGCTAAGCAGAGGCATTGCCTAGGCCCCGCCCCCAAGGCCTTTTCCTGCTGCGTGGGTCCCGAGCCTAGGCCCCGCCCCACACTCAAACGTCACCCCCCCCACTCGCCTAGGTCCCACCCCACCCTAAACCCCGCCCCTACCTAAGTTCCACCCCCACCCCTAAACTCCGCCCCCATAGCCAAGGGTTTTTTTTTTTCTTTTTTCCTCTTTTAGATTGGGGTTCTGTTTTACCTTGTTGATTCATTGTTGTTGATTCATTTATATTTTTATTTTTCCTAATAAATCTTTTATTTTTCTAATTTTATTTTATTCTTTACACTTTGTTATTGTTCTCTCCTTTTGGCTTGTTCCCCCTATCCCCCCTCCCCCTTTTTTTGCTTTTATCTGTTGTGGTTTTATTTTACCTTGTTGCAGTTGTTTCAATTATAGTTTTATTTTTCCTAACATATTTTTGATCTTTCCAATTTTATTTTGTTTTTTATTCTTTGATATTGTACTGCTCCCTTTTTCCTTTTTTTCTTTTTTTTTGCCACTCCACGCAGCTTGCAGGATCTTGGTTCCCAGGCTGGAGGTCAGGCCTGAGCTCCTGTGGTGGGAGCTCCGAGTCCAAACGCTGGACTAACAGAGAACCTCAGACCCCAGGGAATATTAATCAGAGTGAGGCCTCCCAGAGGTCCTCATCTCAGCACCAAGACCCGGCTCTATCCAACTGGCTGCAAACTTCAGTGCCGGACGCCTCAGGCCAAACAACCAGTAAGACAGGGATACAGCCCCACCCAGGAAAAAAAAAAAAAAAGAAACGACAAAAAAATATGTTACAGACGAAGGAGCAAGGTAAAAACCTACAAGACCAAATAAATGAAGAAGAAATAGGCAAACTACCTGAAAAAGGATTCAGAGTAATGATAGTAAAGATGATCCAAAATTTTGGAAACAGAATGGAGAACATACAAGAAACATTTAACAAGGATCTAGAAGAACTGAAGGGCAAACAAACAGTGATGAAAAACACAATAAATGAAATTAAAAATACTCAAGAAGAAATCAATAGCAGAATAACTGAGGCAGAAGAACGGATAAGTGACCTGGAAGATAAAATGGTGGAAATAACTGCCAGGGAGCAGAATAAAGAAAAAAGAATGAAAAGAATGGAGGACAGTCTCAGAGAACTCTGGGACAACATTAAACGTACCAACATTCGAATTATAGGGGTCCCAGAAGAAGAAGAGAAAAAGAAAGGGTCTGAGAAAATATTTGAAGAGATTATAGTGGAAAACTTCCCTAACATGGGAAAGGAAATAGTTAATCAAGTCCAGGAAGCAAAGAGAGACCCATACAGGACAAACCCAAAGAGAAACACGCTGAGCCACATATTAATCGAACTATCAAAAATTAAATACAAAGGAAAAATATTAAAAGCAGCAAGGGAAAAGAAACAAATAACATACAAGGGAATCCCCATAAAGTTAACAGCTGATCTTTCAGCAGAAACTCTGCAAGCCAGAAGGGAGTGGCAGGACATATTTAAAGTGATGAAAGGGAAAAACCTACAACCAAGATTACTCTATCCAGCAAGGATCTCATTCAAATTCGACGGAGAAATTAAAACCTTTACAGACAAGCAAAAGTTAAGAGAATTCAGCACCACCAAACCAACTTTACATCAAATGCTAAAGGAACTTCTCTAGGCAGGAAACACAAGAGAAGGAAAAGACCTACAATAACAAACCCAAAACAATTAAGAAAATGGTAATAGGAACATACATATCAATAATTACCTTAAATGTAAATGGATTAAATGCTCCACCCAAAAGACATAGACTGGCTGAATGGATACAAAAACAAGACCCGTATGTATGCTGTCTACAAGAGACCCACTTCAGACCTAGGGATACATACAGACTAAAAGTGAGGGGATGGAAAAAGATATTCCATGCAAATGGAAGTCAAAAAAAAGCTGGCGTAGCAATTCTCAAATCAGACAAAATAGACTTTAAAATAAAGACTATTACAAGAGACAAAGAAGGACACTACATAATGATCAAGGGATCAATCCAAGAAGAAGATATAACAATTGTAAATATTTATGCACCCAACATAGGAGCACACATAAGGCAAATGGTAACAGCCATAAAAGGGGAAATCACAGTAACACAATCATAGTAGGGGACTTTAACACCACACTTTCACCAATGGACAGATGATCCAAAATGAAAATAAATAAGGAAACACAAGCTTTAAAAGACACATTAGACAAGAGGGACTTAATTGATATTTATAGAACATTCTATTCAAAAACAACAGAATACACTTTCTTCTCAAGTGCTCATGGAACATTCTCCAGGCTAGACCATATCTTGGGTCACAAATCAAGCCTTAGTGAATTTGAGAAAATTGAAATCGTATCAAGTATCTTTTCCGACCACAACACTATGAGCCTAGATATCAATTACAGGAAAAACTGTAAAAATACAAACACACGGAGGCTAAACAATACACTATTAAATAACCAAGAAATCACTGAAGAAATCAAAGAGAAAATAAAAAATACCTAGAAACAAATGACAATGAAAACACGACAACCCAAAACTTATGGAATGCAGCAAAAGCAGTTCTAAGAGGGAAGTGTATAGCAATACAATCCTACCTCAAGAAACAAGAAACATCTCAAATAAACAACCTAACCTTACACCTAAAGCAATTAGAGAAAGAAGAACAAAAAAACCCCAGAGTTAGCAGAAGGAAAGAAATCATAAAGATCTTATTAGAAATAAATGAAAAAGAAATGAAGGAAACAGTATCAAAGATCAATAAAACTAAAAGCTGGTTCTTTGAGAAGATAAGCAAAATTGATAGCCCATTAGCCAGACTCATCAAGAAAAAAAGGGAGAAGACTCAAATCAGAATTAGAAATGAAAAAGGAGAAGTAACAACTGACACTGCAGAAATACAAAGGATCATGAGAGATTACTACAAGCAACTCTATGCCAGTAAAATGGACAACCTGGAAGAAATGGACAAATTCTTAGAAAAGTACAACCTTCCGAGGCTGAACTTGAAAGAGATAGAAAATATAAACAGACCAATCACAAGCACTGAAATTGAAACTGTGATTAAAAATCTTCCAACAAACAAAACCCAATGACCAGATGGCTTCACAGGCGAATTCTATCAAACATTTAGACAAGAGCTAACACCTATCCTTCTCAAGCTCTTCCAAAATATAGCAGAGGGAGGAGCACTCCCAAACTCATTCTATGAGGCCATCATCACCCTGATACCAAAACCAGAGAAAGATGTCACAAAGAAAGAAAAATACAGGCCAATATCACTGATGAACATAGATGCAAAAATCCTCAACAAAACACTAGCAAACAGAACCCAACAGCACATTAAAGGGATCATATACCATGATCAAGTGGGGTTTATCCCAGGGATGCAAGGATTCTTCAATATATGCAAATCAATCAATGTGATACACCATATTAACAATTTGAAGGAGAAAAACCATATGGTAATCTCAATAGATGCAGAAAAAGTTTTTGACAAAATTCAACACCCATTTATGATAAAAACTCTCCAGAAAGTAGGCATAGAGGGAACCTACCTCAACATAATAAAGGTCATATACAACAAACCCACAGCCAACATTGTTCTCAATGGTGAAAAACTGAAACCATTTCCTCTAAGATCAGGAAGAAGACAAGGTTGCCCACTCTCACCACTATTATTCAACACAGTTTTGGAACTTTTAGCCACAGCAATCAGAGAAGAAAAAGAAATAAAAGGAATCCAAATCGGAAAAGAAGAAGTAAAACTGCCACTGTTTGCAGGTGACATGATACTATACATAGAGAATCCTAAAGATGCTACCAGAAAACTACTAGAGCTAATCAATGAATTTGGTAGAGTAGCAGGATACAAAATTAGTGTACAGAAATCTCTTGTATTCCTATACACTAATGATGAAAAATGTGAAAGAGAAATTAAGGAAACACTCCCATTTACCATTGCAACAAAAAGAATAACATACCTAGGAATAAACTTACCTAAGGAGACAAAAAACCTGTAAGCAGAAAACGATAAGACACTGATGAAAGAAATCAAAGATGACACAAACAGATGGAGAGATATATCATGTTCTTGGATTGGAGGAATCAACACTGTGAAAATGAGTATACTACCCAAAGCAATCTACAGATTCAGTGCAATCCCTATCAAACTACCAATGGTATTTTTCACAGAACTAGAAGAAAAAATTTCATAATTTGTATGGAAACACAAAAGACCCCGAATAGCCAAAGCAATCTTGAGAAAGAAAAACGGAGCTGGAGGAATCAGGCTCCCTGACTTCAGACTATATTACAAAGCTACAGTAATCAAGACAATATGGTACTGGCACAAAAACAGAAATATAGGTCAAGGGAACAGGATAGAAAGCCCAGAGATAAACCCATGCACATACGGTCACCTTATCTTTGACAAAGGAGGCAAGAGTATACAACGGAGAAAAGACAGCCTCTTCAATAACTCGTGCTGGGAAAACTGGACAGCTACATGTAAAAGAATGAAATTAGAACACTTTCTAACACCATACACAAAAATAAAGTCAAAATGGATTAAAGACCTAAATGTAAGGCCAGACACTATAAAACTCTTAGAGGAAAACACAGGCAGAACACTCTATGACATAAATCACAGCAAGATCCTTTTTGAACCACCTCCTAGAGAAATGGAAATAAAAACAAAAATAAACAAATGGGAACTAATGAAACTTCAAAGCTTTTGCACAGCAAAGGAAACCATAAACAAGATGAAAAGACAACCCTCAGAATGGGAGAAAATATTTGCAAACGAAGCAACTGACAAAGGATTAATCTCCAAAATATACAAGCAGCTCATGCAGCTCAATATCAAAAGAACAACCAACCCAATCCAAAAAAATGGGCAGAAGACCTAAATAGACATTTCTCCAAAGAAGATATACAGATTGCCAACAAACACATGAAAGGATGCTCAACGTCACTAATCATTAGAGAAATGCAAATCAGAACTACAATGAGGTATCACCTCATGCAGGTCAGAATGGCCATCATCAAAAAATCTACAAACAATAAATGCTGGAGAGGGTGTGGAGAAAAGGGAACCCTCTTGCACTGTTGTTGGGAATGTAAACTGATACAGCCACTATGGAGAACAGTATGGAGGTTCCTTAAAAAACTAAAAATAGAATTACCATATGATCCAGCAATCCCGCTACTGGGCATATACCCTGAGAAAACCATAATTCAAAAAGAGTCATGTACCACAATGTTCACTGCAGCTCTATTTACAATAGCCAGGACATGGAAGCAACCTAAGTGTCCATCAACAGATGAATGGATAAAGAAGATGTGGCACATATATACGATGGAATATTACTCAGCCATAAAAAGAAACGAAATTGAGTTATTTGTAGTGAGGTGGATGGACCTAGAGTCTGTCATACAGAGTGAAGTAAGTCTGCAAGAGAAAAACAAATACTGTATGCTAACACATATATATGGAATCTAAAAAGAAAATGGTTCTGATGAACCTAGGGGCAGGACAGGAATAAAGACGCAGACGTAGAGAATGGACTTGAGGACACGGGGAGGGGGAAGGGTAAGCTGGGACGAAGTGAGAGAGTAGCATTGATATATATACACTACCAAATGTAAAATAGATAGCTAGTGGGAAGCAGCTGCATAGCACAGGGAGATCAGCTTGGTGCTTTGTGACCACCTAGACGGGTGGGATAGGGAGGGTGGGAGGGAGACGCAAGAGGGAGGAGATATGGGGATATATGTATGCATATAGCTGATTCACTTTGTTATACAGCAGAAACTAACACATCATTGCAAAGCAATTATACACCAATAAAGATGTTAGAGCAAAACAAAACAAAAAACAAAAAAAACTAACACGTATAACATACAACAGTGTTCATTATATTTATCATGTTGTACATTACATCTCTAGTACTTATTTATCTTATAACTGGAAGTTTTTACCGTTTGACTGCCTTCATCCACTTCCCCCTCCCTGCACACCCACCTCTGGCAACCACAAATACGGTCTCTTTTTCTATGAGTTTGTTTTTGAAGTATAATTGACCTACAACACTATGTTAGTTCCTGTTACGTTATACATCACAGTGATGTCTATACATTTCAAACTGATCACCAAGATGTCTAGTTATGATATGGCACAAAACAAAGATACTACATAGTTACTGACTATATTCCCCACACTGTACAACTCATACCTGTGACTCATTTATTCTGCAATTTGAAGTTTTCACCTCTTAGTCTCCCTACCTTATTTTTTTCCTCCCCCAACTCCCTCCCCTCGGGCTACCACTTGTTTGTTCTCTGTATCTATAATTGTTTCTGTTTTATATTTGTTCATTTTTTTTTTAAGATTCCACATATAAGTGAAATCATACAGTACTTGTCTTCCTTTGTGACTTGATGACTATTTTTAGTGTTATGTTTGGATTCCTTTCTCTTTTTTGTTTGTATATTATAGATTTTTGGTTTGTGGTTACCATGAGGTTTATGTACATGTGACTCTACATGTGACTGTTTTAAGTTGCTGATTTCTTAAGTTCAAATGCATTTTAACAACTCTGCATTTTTGCTCCACTCCCCCCAATGTTTACTATCTTTGACACGTATTTTTTTTGTTTTGTATACCCCTTAAATATTGAGGATATAGATGATTTTACTACTTTTGTCCTTTAACCTCCCTTTATACATGATTGATTTACTACCTTTACTGTGTATTTGCCTTTACCAATGAGCTTTTTCCTTTTGTAACTTTCACGTTTCTAGCTGTGGCCTTTTCTTTTTCATTTAGAGAAGTCCCTTTAGCATTTCTTGTAAAGCCGGTTTGGTGGTGCTGAAGTCCTTCAGCTTCTGCTTGTCTGCAAAACTTGATCTATCAAATCTGAATGAAAGCCTTGCCAGGTAGAGTATTCTTGGTTATAGGTTTTTCCCTTTCATTGTTTTGAATCTATCATGCCACTCTGTTCTGGCCTGCAGAGTTTCTGCTGAAAAGTCAACTGATAGCTTTATGGGAGTTCCCTTGTAGTATGTAACTTGTAGATTTCCCCTTGATGCTTTTTTTTTAAAACACTGATTCCTTCCTTCCTCCTTCCCTCCCTCCCTTCTATTTTTTAGACACGCCGCACAGCATGAGCGATCAGATCCCCACCAGGGATTGAACCCATGCCCCCTGCAGTGGAAGCATGGAGTCTTAACCACTGGACTGCCAGGGAAGTCCCTCCCTTGATGCTTTTAATATTCTCTTTTTATCTTTAATTTTTGTCATTTTAATTACAATGTGTCTTAGTGTGGTCCCCTTTGGGCTGATCCTGTTTGAGACTCTCTGCTTCCTGGACCTGGATGTCTGTTTCCTTTCTCAAGTTAGGGAATTTTTTAGCTATTATGTCTTCAAATATGATCTTTGCTCTTGTTCTCTCCCTTCTCCTTCTGGGACCCCTATAATGTGAATGTTAGTATGCCTGATGTTGTCCCAGAGGTCTCTTTAAACTGTCCTCATTTCTTTTTATTCTTTTTTCTGTTCAGCATCAGTGATTTCCACTGTTTTCCAGCTTGCTGACTCATTCCTCCATATCATTTAATCTGTTGATTCCTTCTAGTGCATTTTTCATTTTAGTTATTGTATCCTTCATCTCTGTTTGGTTCTTCTTTATATTTTCTAACTCTTTGTTAAAAACTTCTAACTTCTCATTCTGTTCGTACAATCTCCTCCTGAGTGCTTTGAACATCTTTACGATCATTAACTTGAACGTTTTATCAGATATATTGCCTATCTCCACTTCACTTAGTTCTTCTGGGGTTTTATCTTGCTACTTTGTTTGGAACATATTCCTCTGTTACCTCATTTTGCCTAATTTGCTGTTTTTATTTCTGTGTATTTGGTAGATTGGTTACATTTCCTGACTTCGGAGAATTGGCCTTTCATAGGAGACATCCTATGCATCTCAGCAGCACACTCCCCTCTGGTCACCAGAGCTATATGCTCTAGGGGTGCCCCCTATGTGGGCTGTGTGGGCCCTTCTGTTGTGGCAGGCTGAGTACTGTGGGAGGTCTGGTAGTGTGGCTGGCCCCCGGTCTGGTTGGTTGCCAGGTGCTGGTTAGCAGGGCCAGGTCATGAAGTGCTTGCTGCCAAGTCCCAGGGATCACAGGGCTAGTGCTGGCCCACTGGTGGGTGGAGCTAGGTTCTGGGATTGGTGGTCGTGGGGCTGAGGTTCCCAGATCTAGCGTCAGCCTCCTGGTGAGTGGGCTGGTTCCTGACATGGCTGGTTGTGGGTTCTGGGGTGTCCCAAAGCTGGTGCTGACTTGCTGGTGAGTTGGGCTAGATACCAGAGCTGTTGGCTGAGGGGTCCAAGGTTTCTCTGAGCTGGTGTCGGGCTGCTGGATGAGGGGCCCAAGGTGTCACAGAGCTGGTGCTGGCCTGCTGGTGGGTGGGCTGGGTCCTGACATGGGCTGGGCTAAGGGGCTGCAGTGGTCCTGGGCCTGGTGTCTGCATGCCTGTGGGGGAAGCCAGGTCTTGGGGCTAGTGCTGGCCTGCTGCTGGGCGGAGCTGTGTCCCAGGATCTCTGGCTGCAGGCCCTGGGGGTCCCAGGGTTGGTAAGATGGTCTGCTGGTGGACGGGGCCCAGGCTGCAGCCCAGGTGATTGTGGGGCTGATGCACATCCACTGGTGGATGAGGCTGGTCCAGGGCCTAGCACTGGTGGGCAGGGCCATGTCCCAGGGTGACTGTGGGCTCAATGTGTCTGAAGACAGCAGGCCAGCTGGTGGGTGGGACAGCATCTTCCCCCAGCTGGTTCTTTGGGCTGAGGTGTCCAGTACTGGTGCTGACAGGCTTGTGGGCAGGGCCAGGTGCCGGCGCTAATAAACTTGAAGGAGGATTCCAAAATGGCACTTGCCAGCACCAGTGTCCACGTGGTAGAAGCAGCTCCACAAAATTTTCTGCTGCAATTATTTATGTCCCCTGAGTGAGCTCCAGGTGCCTCCTGCCTCTTGGGGAGGCTCTCCAAGATCAGCAGGTGGGTCTGACCCAGGCTCCTTTCAAATCACTGCTTCTGCCCCGGGTCCTGGAGTGTGTGAGATTTTGTGTGCGCCCTTTAAGGGTGGAGTCTCTATTTCCTGCAGCCCTCTGGGTCTCCAGAAAGTAAGCCCCCGTGGCCTTCAAAGCCAAACATTCTGGGGGCTCAACTTCTTGGTGTAGGACACCCGGGCCTGGGGAGCTTGATGTGGGGCTCAGGCCCCTTACTCCTTGAGAAAAACCTCTGCAGTTGTAATCCTCCTCCCATTCATGAGTCACCTACCTGGGCATATGAGTCTTGACTATACCATGTCTCTGCCCTTCCTACCTGTCTCGTTGCTGTTCCTTCTTTAGTTGCAGAAGATCTTTTCTGCTGGTCTTCTGGTCTTTCTCATCAACAGTTACTCTGTAAACAGTTGTAATTTTGTGTGCCCACGAGAGGAGGTGAGCTCAGGGTCTTCCTACTCTGCCATACCGGCCCCTCCTCAGAGACTTTCTCCATTCACTTATTTAAAAGATACGTGAGAGCATATGATATTGCAAACCTTGTTGCAAGACACGTAGAAGATGCAAAAACAAAAAAAGTATTTGTCCTCAAAAGGTTTGCAATCCCTGGAGGTGAAAAACATAAAGTAACCCTAGTAAAAAGGAGTTATGTGTTATAATGTCATCAGACTGGTTTTATAGTACTTCATTCTTCCTTTATTATAGTACTTCTCACATTGCTTAGAAATTTGTCCACTTGTCTATCTTCTTTAGTAAACTATGAACTGAAGGCCAGAACCATATCTTATTCCTCTCTGTAGCCTACGGACCTAGATTAATGGGTAACCTAGAGGAGGAGCAATAACTATTTGTGTAAAATGGAAGAAACTGATGAATAAATGAAGAAAATGGCTACGCAATTCAGAGGGCAAGGATCATGTCTGGCTGGGGTGATTGCATAGGGTGAAGTCATTTAAGTTGGATCTTAAAGGATTTAAAGGTGAGAGTCTGAGAAAGGGAATGGGAGCAGGAGGAGGTAGAAAACAGGCAAAAGAAATATAGAGTTGAAAGAGAGATCAGAAGTCCAGTTTTAATATAACCTCCCATTAAATGGGGGAATTTCATCTGTCATGATGCTGATAAGTGGTTAAGTATCTCATAAAGCGTTCTATTCTGCTTCTTAGATAGTCTAGTTTAATTTGGACAATCTTCCCTAGAACTAGTTTTGATTCTTCTATAAATGAATTCATTTCAAAGTATTGAAGATTATGTAAAATCACTTGGCTTTTTAGGAAGTTAACTTATTTCTCTGACAGGTACTTTTTCCAGTATTTGCTGCTTATATAATTTAACAAAATTAAATACTCATGCTTTGGCATGGATCACAATACCTTGTAAACTACACATAAGATTTTTTCTAAAAAATTGTGGTAAAGTACACATAACATAAAATTTACCATCTCAAGAATTTTTAAGGGTATAGTTTAATGGCTTCAAGCACATTCATACTGTTGTGCTACTATCACCACCATCCACTGGACTCTTTTCATACCAGAGATTTTTAAAACTTAAAAATATAAAATATTATTGCATGCAAAAAAGTCAGATACATTTTTAATAGAGCTATGTACATTTTAAACATGTGACAAAAGTCAGACTGGAACTTAAAACCAATTTATTAACTAAACTGTGGGGCTTGGTATTTAATGGTCATTGCACGAACCATGGGCTTTATAAGTCAAAATCTAAGATCAATATAAAAACCTTGCACATTTTTCTCTTAAAATGAGAGATAATTCAAAGTACTAAAAGTTCAATTTTGCAAACCCAGAAAAGATAAGATTTCTGATAGTATAAGAAGCTAGACGCTCTCCTTTCACTGGATAAATCCTGTGGGAAGTCAAACAGGTGGTAAAGGATCAAACTTTAGCCTATTCCATGCCATCACAGTAGCACTTACTTCTTACCTGTGGGAGCCACCCTTGCCAGAAGAAATGGTTTCAGTTCATTTGGTGGTTCTATTTAACAGGGCAAAGTAAGAAGCAGTGGTATTTCCCAATCTCCTGCTAGGACTCCGTTAATTGAAAAGCAGTGCAAGGTAGAATTAGAACCCAGGGTTTTAGGATCTAAGCCCAGTTTTACTTCTAAGAAAAATATTTCTCTAAAATTATAATCCCGATACAATGGCTTCTTCAGTTCAGACTCTTCATCAGAACATTTATTTTTCTCAAACAGTGCCCTCTGCAGTTGATTTTGTTATGAAGCTATTTCGGGAGCAGGTACTGAAGCTTGGGAAATAGTTTCAATGCGTTCTGTGTTGTCACTTCTATAACTTCCTCCACTGAGATCCCTTTCACCTGGGCAATATATTCTGCTGAAATGGAAATGTTTTGGGGCTCATTCCGTACCTGAGACAGACAAAGCAGACATTAATCAAACATGACACTCAAGAGAAGCAATCCTTGAAGACTGTAGATAAAAGAGATGAAAATGAGTTGGTAAAAACAACTGATGAGCACTTTTTTTTTTAATGGGGGTGAGGCGAAGCTGAGGAAAAGGCCCTGAGCTTCAGCTTGAAAGCTAAGGCTACAACATTAACTGTAAGTCTATGCTGCTCCTGAAAAGAGCCCTGGGGTATTACCAGTCGAGGTCCCAGCACCTAGCACATGAAGCAGTCTGCACAAAGTGGACACTTGGTGACCTGCCTGACTGATGAATTAACTGTCCTTTGGTTTGTTCCTCAAGTGAGTGCTTGCAAAGGTTGCTTGGCCATTTCACCTCACAGGCTACATTACAGTTTGACTCAAGTAATGCCATGGTGTCTGGAAGACTACATAGATTATGTAGTCATATTTCACTGATTCTAAGATGCATTTCTCCCCTAACTTAACATCTCTGAAATTGATATATATTTTACTGACATTCAGTGGCATGTGAAAGTATAATTGGTAGTGTTTTTTTCCTTAATGGTCACAAAACAGTGGTACATCTACAATCAGTGGCATTTAGATTTGATGAAATATATTATTGTTTTTATTATTAAGTTATCTACTCAGGATGATAATGTTCAGAGGAATAAGATAACTGTTAAGGTTAAAAAATAACCTTGATAACGTAGCCTAAGAAAACAATGAAAAATATGCACCAAGATTTAGGTTCAAGGACATTCATCATATTGTTTATAATACAGTTGACCCCTGAAAAACATGGTTTTGAACTGTGTGGGTCCACTTATACATGGATTTTTTTTTCAATAAATACTACAGTACTACACAATCCAAGCGTGGTTGAATCTGTGAATGCAGAACCATGAAAATGAGGGCTGAATCCGCAGATCCAAAACTGCAGACGTGGAGGGTGGACAGACATGTATTTTCCATGGTATGGGGCGGGGGTGGGGGGGTGGGAAGGGTGCTGGTACCCCTAAGCGCTTCTTGTTCAAGGGTCAACTGTACTGTGTTGGAAACAAACAACCTAAATGACAGTATCAAGTTAAATATATTGTGGCACATTCACACACTAAAATTTATATACTTATTAAACATGATGAGGAGAAGTATATTTATTGACATTTACATGTGTTCACCACATAAAAGCAAGTTATGAAATGATGTGTTGAGGCTAATCCTATTTTTATGAAAAAAATATTATGTGTACATATATGGACATAAAAAAGTGTGGAAGGACATAAGAACTTTCATTTTTTTAGTGCTTGTTGTAGGCAAGGTTTTGTTCTAAGGTTTTCATGGAATTTCTCATTTAATCCTCACAATAACTCTGTTAGATAGGTACTATTATTATTAGCATCCCTTTTTTACAGATAAGAAGGGATCCTAAACAGCGAGTAAGTAGCCCAGTTGAGGTTTAAACCTGTGCAACCTGACATCAGAGTTTGTGCTTTTAACCACTATACTATAGTGGTAACCTTTCAGTGGTAGATGGTTCTATTTTCTTATGATTTTCTGGGTTTTCTATTTTTCTAGAACAAACACATTTTACTTAACAAAAAGCATATTCAGTTTTTTTTTTTACTTTTTGGCTGCGCTGTGCGGCATGCAGGATCTTAGTTCCCCGACCAGGGATTGAACCCGTGCCTCTGTACTTCCTCTGCAGTGGACGTGCAGAGTTCTAATCACTGGACTGCCAGGGAATTCCTCAGTTTTAAAATTCATTTATTCAATAAATGTTTTTGAGTACCTACTATGTGCAAGACACTATGCCAGAAACCCACAATTTTTATCAAATCATCTAAATACAAACATAAAACTGAGTTATAAGAGCATTTGAAATTCATTTCTGTTTAGGGTGAAAAAGCTAGGTCTTTTTCATCCTATTTCACACTAACCAGGAAGGCAATTTTATACCATTCTGTCCTACACTCAAACAAGAAAATAAATGTGGTTATAATCCTCTATTCTCTCATTCCTCTTCTATATTCTTACAAGAGCTGATTTATAAAATTATGTAACTAATTGGACATTAATTAGCAAAATAATCATAATGTAATTACAAATAATCATAGTTTATTAACAATTACATCGCTACTGCTCCCAAACCTCTTACTCTCAAGTGCCAGTCCTCTGAATCTGGGAGGCATGGAGACAGCTCTGATGGGCAGTCAGGGGCACTTAGTAAGCTACACAGTGGTAGGTGATTGTAATAGGCACTACTGTCTTCCTTTCAGATAATTATAATTTATAATGGTAGCAATATTTAAAATATGATTCTTCGTGGCCTACAATAACAAAATGCACAGCAAAGATCACATAAATAAATCTATGACTGTATCAATACATCCTTGTACTGAAAGAAATTGAGGCTTATTTTAACATGCTAATTAAAAGAAGAAAAACATTTATTGAGCATCTACTATATACCAGACACAATAGGCACTTTCATATACATTACTTCATTTAATCCCCACTGTAATACTTCAAAGTATTTTACTATTATTTTACCCACATTTTATAAATGTAGAAACAGTTTCAGAGAGGTTAAGGAACTTGCCCAAAGTTACACATCTAATGGGTATCAGAGACAGGATTTGAATCCAGGCCTTTCTGACTCTAGACACTAAGCTTTTTACTATACTGGTCTGGATTTCAATATTACATAAATTTGGACATGACCCATATCAAATAATATTCTTTGTAGCACAAACAGCCATATTTACAAAAGACTTGAAATTAAGTCAATATAACCTTTCAACCTAGCATTAAAGTAGGATCCCATTGTATTTACACTGGAATGAGAAACACAGCTTAACTGAAAATAGTTCAAATAAAAGATACAATCTAAATAATGTAGAAATTAGAAAATCACTTACTTTTTTTTCTGGTCCTAGTGCAGGTGAATCTGTTTCCAAGCAAATCGAAGTTAAAGGCAACTGTTTCACAAGTTTCTGCTTCTTAGAGAAAAGAGAAAGCTAGTAAGTTTAAAACATGAGAAGTAAAGATTAAATAAGGAGCATTAAACCCACATGTCAATGCATACTACTCTGCAAGAATCTAAAATTCATGCTTTAATATTCAATTAATAAATGTTCACTATGTTCTCATCATTCTACATTAATGGTTAGATTTAAGAAGAAACATTCTTTGCCAAAAATTATCCAAAGCCTCTAGGAACCCAAAGAGTAGTAACCAAGAGCAAAAAATGAGGTAACATCCAGCAAGAACCCAAACATCTGATATCATATGCCTACTGAAAGATCCAAGGAAGAGCGACTTCCTTGGTGGCACAGTGGTTAAGAATCCACCTGCCAATGCAGGGGACACGGGTTCAAGCCCTGGTCCAGGAAGATCCCACATGCCATGGAGCAACTAAGCCCATGAGCCACAACTACTAAGCCTGCACTCTAGAGTCCATGAGCCACAACTACTGAGCCCACCTGCCACAACTACTGAAGCCCGTGCACCTAGAGCCCGTGCTCCGCAACAAGAGAAGCCACCCAATAAGAAGTCCGTGCACCACAATGAAGAGTAGCCCCTGCTCCCCTCAACTAGAGAAAGCCCGCACGCAGCAACGAAGACCCAACACAGCCAAAAATAAATAAATAAAAATTTAAAAATAAATAAATAAAAAAAATAAATAAATAAGAAATTTCTCCACAAATGATAAAAGTAGGAAAAATAAAAGTAATCATGGACTATCAATTAACATGACCTAATTGACATTTCTAGAACTTTCCACCTGAAACTGTATATAAGGCCCAGTGTCCCTGTATTTTGAAGTAAACTGCTTTCGCTTTAAGTCTCCCAGGCTTCCCCTGGGTCTCAAAAGGCTGGTTCCAGAGGTAGTGATTAGGAAATGTGAAGATGTAGGAGCAATGAATAGCTGTTGGGTCGGAAAACTGGTAACAACTTAGACTATGAATTCGCCACATAGCAGAGTCACCAAATTCCCAGTTCCCTGAAAGTTATAGATAGAGGCCTGACACACACTCCCAAGCTGTTGTTACAGGAAGCAGACCCTCACCAGATGGAAACTGCTGACCTCAAGCATGTAGACCCCAGATCAGCTGAAACCAGAAGATTGATGATGCTCAAAACTTCACCTTGATGCCAACCAATTCGAGAACTGAGGACAAGCTGCTCATATACCCTGCAGCCTCCTCCCTCACACTGCCTTTAAAATCCCTTTTCTGAAAGCTATCAGAAGTTCAGGTCTTTTGAGCATGAGCTGCCTAATTTTTTGTGAGTGGAAGTTTATTTTGATGATATCCAATTTACCTATTTTTTCTTTGGTTGCTTGTGCCTTTGGTGTCATAGCTAAGAAACCACTGCCTGATCCAAGGTCACAAAGATTTAGATCTGTTTTCTTCTAAGAGTTTTATAATTTTAGCTCTTATACTTAGGTCTTTGATCCACTTTTGAGTTACTCTTTATATAAGTATGAGGTAGGGACCTAAGATTAATTTTTGCAATGAAACCAGAATAGTATCACAAGTACATAATAAAAGTTCATATTTTAAAGTATATTTCACAAAGTATAAAATGAGGTTTAATGAAAGAATTTACCTGTCCACTTCTTATGATAGAGGGAGGAATTGAGAAGAAGTACCCAGCTTTTACTCCTTCCATGGCTACAGAAGGCCGACCATCAAATGCATGCAGCAACACTTTGTCAGCACCTCTCAAAAATTAAAGATAAATCACAGTTCCATTTTATTTCCTTAATGAGAGGTTTTCCCACTAATCAAATTGAACAACACAGATTTTAAGTAAATGTCGGTCACTATAAGGTTCTATGATTTCTAAAGAGTAGATAAACATATAGTGTTCAACCAGTAGAATAAAAACATAGTAAATTCTTAATCTTCAGAATAAAATTAATAAATACAATTGAGCAATTATTTGAACTTCCTATACCATCAAACCTTCTCCAAATCTTCAGAATAAAATTAATAAATACAATTTAAGCAATTATTTAAACTTCCTATACCATCAAACCTTCTCCAAAAGTTTCTGAACTGTCAAGTTATTGTTCCTAATAGGTTTTTAAGCAAATTGTCCTTAAGAAGGATGATAGTGAAAGAAGAAATGAGGAAATAAATGACTCACAAATTCAACACTCATAGTTTCACAAAAACCATCTCCAGTTCTTAAAGGATGGCTGCTCAGCCTGCACAAAAATCATGTTCTCGGTGAATCCAGGGGGATTCAGTACTCACCACTGAGAAATACAGTGCTTTCTAGTTTTAGGCAATTATGTTTACTTCACTATTTGATACTGTTGGTAGGTGTGACATTTAGTGGGTTACTACCATGAGTTATGAAATCAAATTAGTGGGTCACGACTGGCCAGTGTGTGCTTATATATTTGTGTGCATAAACACATGCACACACACATATCTATACACACATACATACAGATGTACTGCTTCTTAAACTTTTGTCAGTTTTCTGTATGTGTATATACTGAGTTTCGAAATAAAGTCAGTGCCAAAAACAGTATGTATGTGTATATACTGAGTTTCAAAATAAAGTATATTTCTTACCATGGACAGCACTTTAAAAATTTGAAAAGTAATCCTATGAGAAGTATTTTTTCTTTAGGAACAACTGGTGAAGATGACAGTGCATTTTATATAAGATGGCCACAATCTGTATAATACCATTTTCTAAAGCAGCAGCCACAAAACATGCAAAACAGTAACTCAATGTGATCACCCTTCTTTGCTTTGTTTTTTCCTCTCTCACATAAGCTGATTAAAATGTTGGAGCTGCTAATTTTTAAACTAAGGCATTAAAATTTCTTGATCCAATTTTTCATTTGTTTTATCCCGGCCTGATAAACATCATAATCACACTGAAAACCTTGTAAATAGTAGGCTGACTTGCAAAACCATCTTAGTTGATTTCCATCTCTACCCTTGACCCATTCCCTTCCCTTTAAGAAATCAAGTAGGGCTTCCCTGGTGGCACAGTGGTTAAGAATCCTCCTGCCAATGCAGGGGGACACGGGTTCGTGCCCTGGTCCGGGAAGATCCCACATGCCGCAGAGCAACTAAGCCTGTGCGCCACAACTACTGAGCCTGCGCTCTAGAGCCCACGAGCCACAACTACTGAGCCCACGTGCCACAACTACTGAAGCCCGCGTGCCTAGAGCCCGTGCTCTGCAACAAGAGAAGCCACCGCAATGAGAAGCCCTCACACCCCAATGAAGAGTAGCCCCCGCTCGCCACAACTAGAGAAAGCTTGCGCGCAGCAACAAAGACCCAATGCAGCCAAAAATAAATATTTAAAAAAAAAAAAAAAAAAAAGAAATCAAGCTATGTTCTATGAGAATATGGACTGGAATTGTCAAACTTAAACATTAGGCACATTTTTCTCAGGAACCTAAATACCTTGCTCATTTAACAGGCTGATGGTGGGTCTTCCAGCTGAACGTGAGTGAACATTTCTGGTAAACAACAAAAAAATTCCTTTTGAGTACTTAATATGAAATTATTATTTTTGTTATATTAAAGCAATTCAGAGAAAAAGAAAAGTAGAGCTCAATTTCAGGAGAATCATTACTTAATTTGCTCTGTAACTATTAATATAGAAAGATGATAATTAACCTACAAAGGCAAATTTAGTCTTTTGGCTAATTGGACCTGTCTGATTAGGACTTGTCTTTGCTCTTCCTTCTGTTCATCAGTGCCAGCAATTCTGGGGGAGAAATCTAGTCCAACCTATTACAGAAAAATAAAACAGAATTACATGTTTATGGTTTAATGAATCCCAAAAGACATATTATGGAGCAGTACGGTCCAAGAGAAATATAATGGGAGCCATACACACAAGCCACATACACAATCTTACAGTTTCCAGTAGCTACATTAAAAACACTAACAAGAAACAGGTGAAATTAATTTTAATAATATATTTAATCCACTATATCTAAAATATTATCAATATTATCGTATAGTCATATTATTATGTCAACACATAATCAATAAAAAAATTATTGAGTTATTTTACATTCTTTTTTTGAGGTACTGAGACTTTGAAATCCTCAGTGCATTTTATCCTGATAGCACATCTCAGTTTGGGCCAGTCACATTTCAAGTGCTGAACAGCTGCATGTGGTAACCACATTGGACAGTGAAGATTACAAATGACTGCTTCCCTTGATTCTATTCTGGCATGCATCGCGATAACCTAGATTCTGAATGTAAGTGCTATTCTTATCTTTTATCTTTAATTATAAGTGGAATTACCAAGTGATGTTTCACAACTGTGAATTATTTAATAAAAAATGTCCTTTAATTATAAACTCTAACCTGTTTAAAGTATGCTTGTATATACTATTTTAACTAACCAGAGGCATAACCCTATGTAAGCAAAAGGAAAAAAAGAGCAAAGTATATTGGAATGTTAATAGTTTTCTTCCGTTAACATAAGCCCATGGGGAGGCGTCTATTGTTTTATCCCTAAGCGCTTTTGCTTATTGAGGAAGTACTGACAAATTATTATTCAGCTGAACAGGGTGAACATAATTATCCAAGTCTGTTATAATCACCAATACTGAATTAAGGAGTATTTTCATCTATCACATGAAAGTCTGGATTAGAAATCATTTGATCAGCTAGTGGGTATTTACCTCTCCAATTGCCAACAATCGATCCTTATAATTCTCGATAATGGGCAAAGCTACATCCAAATCCTAGGATGAAAAAAAAGTAAATTTATTAAAATAGAAGGAGAAGGGAATTTTATAGGTTTTGTATAAACACCTATTATATGCCAGGCACTATGCTATACTGGGTCCTTTACATAGTCAATACCTTTAACCAGTTGAGGAACTAAGAATGTAATCCTTCTATAATGGTGGGTACTTCTGTCTGGAAATTTGAGTACAAACATCCCACATCCATTTAGGTTACAAGAACATGACTTCCTTTTTTAAAAAATATTTATTTATTTACTTATTATTTGGCTGCGCCGGGTCATAGTTGCGGCATACAGGATCTTCGCTGCTGCATGCGGGATCTTCATTGGGGCATGCAGGATCTTTTAGTTGGGGCATGCAGGATCTTTTATTTGTGGCATGCGGAATCTTTAGTTGCGGCAGGCGAACTCTTAGTTGTGGCATGTGGGATCTAGTTCCCTGACCAGGGATTGAACCCGGGCCCCCTGCATTGGGAGCGCAGAGTCTTAGCCACTGGACCACTAGGGAAGTCCCAAGAACATGACTTCTTGCGAAGATTCCCACTTAAACCCTTCCTTCTGTTTAGAAGGCATTTCCTGGCATTTAGGAGGAGTGAACTGGATTTCCTGGAATAGCTGAGCAAGAGAGAAGAAAGCCACCAGGTGGTCACCTTTGTTAGTTTTTGGGAGTGCACTGCTATGTTCTCCTCTTAGGGTACTGATGGCTTGTGAATTTTTAATAGTGATAATCCCCATACATCCTTTGCACTATTTTCACTGATTTCTTTTGTCTTTATAGTCCTGTGTAGCCTATTTTTGTCCTAAAGGTTCAACAATATACATACTAAATATCACAAATATGTTGTTTGCCAACTACTGAAGTAACTGTGTACTGTTAGTTTCCATGATATTACTATTTCCACTTAAAGAGAATTCCCCCTGTGAGGGATCCCTTTAAGACAAGGGAAAGACAAATACATGGAAAATTTGCTTCTAGATGTTTTAAACTACTTTGAGGATTTTAGTCTCAGAATATGTAAATTCAAGGTACTTCTAGTGAGGATAATCAGAACAAGGGAGAATTAAGAAAAGGGAGGTAAACCATATGGTAGAGGAAGAAGAGGAGATTTTATAATTATACCTCAAGAGAGAGAAAAGAAGATGAGGAAGGGTAAATCAAGGCCTTAGACACCCCAGTAGACTCAATGAAGAAGAATTAATATTGTCATGTGGAGCTAAGAGTATACAACCCTAAATACCAGAGAAGATGTCTGGCAATAGCTGAGTTGGTCAAAGTGCCAGGCAAAGATATTCCATATCAAACATCCAAACTACTGTGTGTCTGTGGGACCTCAAAGGGACTGGAGAAGTTGCAGAGATTACTCAAGAAATGTTTGACACTTAGAAAGTCTTCAGTCAGAAAGAAATTACACATTTGGATGAAGACCAGATACAGGGAAAAAATGCTTCTTGGAATATGTATTATCTATAAAAAGAAGCAAAATAAATTTACAATGAGACTGTTCCAATTCCTCATGAAATATTTTGGAAGTTTCTGGCAAGTCAGGTATAGTAAATAGAAATTAATATAATTCATACCACAGATTCAATATGTGTAAATATATGTGTGGTCTTTATCATTTTAATAGATGTAAAAATATCTATAAGGACATTCATAGGTCTAAATCTGACTTCAGTTCTATTCCCACTTCCTCCATAAAGTTTCAAGTTCTTTAACAGCTAATGGTTCTATTGTGGGGTTTTAAAATATCCTATACCTCTATACCCTATGACTGGGAATACTACAACTAAATAATTATTCACGATTTACAAATGAGGAAATTGAGACTTGGCAAAGTTAAGTGCCACAGATCACAGAAGCCATTAGGCCAAGTCTCTCTGACTTCAAAGCCCATGCTGTTTCCACTATGCTATTGAAAGAAGAAAGGAGAGAGAAGGAAAGGATGGAAGAAAGAAGGGCAAAGGGGAGGGAGGAGAGGAGAGGAGAGGAGATTTATTCTGAATGATTTAAAATAATTAGAACTGATTTTTTTATTAAAGAAAACGTTTAGTCTTCAGAACCTTTAGAACAGGGGTCAGGTGTGTAACCAAAATGAGTGAAGTGGGTTAAGTAGGGACAGGAGCCAACTGGACAGCACATGCCCTGCCTGGAGGGGGCAGGAGCTTGTAGACAGTGAATTGTGATTCCCCAGGGTATCCCAGGGGCTTAAATTCTGCCTGGTAATAATATTTATTGAATGAATGAATTCAGGAATATGCTGAAAGATTTGTGTGATGCTAGGCAATTTTCATTTTATAAACCAAGGTAATTTAATGAATACTTACTATTGTACATACCTACCTTTGTACCACATAGTAGGAGCTTGTAATCTAACCACGATGGGAAAACTAAACTATAGTGGCGACTACAAGCACATTAGGAACAAAACTGCTTAACTCTGGTCTTTTCCAGCGGGCTATCTTGAGATTTGCTGAGTTCCTGTCTGCTTTGAGAATCTAGATTTACCTGTATGTTGTTGGTATTTTATTTAGTTTTGTAAGTTAAATAGTCCTATCAGTTCTACATTCATGCCAAAAATATGCCAAATCCACTCCCTTCTCTTCATCTCCACTGCTACCACTCTGGTCCAATCCACCATCGTTTCTCACATGGACTATTGCAACAGTCTTTTAACTATTCTCCCTTCTTCCTTTTTTGCCCTCTTCAAAATTGATTCTTCACAACATTGCCAAGGGGATCTTTTCAAAACAGAAATCACATCTTGTCACTCCTTACTTTAAATCCCCCACTGATGTAAACTACAATCCAACAAGGCCCTGGATGAGGTGACTGGGGATCCCTGCCCAATCCCTCTGACCTCACTATTCCTTCCTCTTCCACCTAGTCACATCAGTCCTCTTTCTATTTCTTGACCACATCAAACTTGTAACTACCTTAGGACCTTTGTGCTTCATTGTTTCCTTTGCCTTCAACACTCTGAACCCTCTCTTTGCATGGCCAACTGCATTCAGGTTGCAGTTCAAACGTCACCTCCTCAGAGAGGCCTTCCTTGACTACACAATCTAAAAACCAGCATCCACAGTCCCCATCACATAATCTTGTTTCATTGCCTTTAAAGCACTTAGTTCATGTATCTAATTGTTGATTGTCTTCCCCAATCCAGAATCTGGCTTCTGTGAGAGGGATTTTACTCTATAGTGCTTAGAACAGTGTTTGAAATACATTACATGCTCACTAAACACTTGTTGGCTGACTACTGAAATGAAGGACTATTAGTATAAATCTCTACATAAATGAAAGAAATACTGTTCTGCTATCATCCCCAACATTTTGGGAATTGCAACTCTCTGGCAATTTAGCTAATTTTATCATATCAACAACTCAGGAAATCTACAGGATAAGTATTTATTTTTACCTGAAGTGAATTAAAAGTAATTTTGTTTCAAAATAAGTAGAACTACCTCGGGTATCCCATGTAGGAATACAGATTTATTATTATAAAAAATGACAGTCCTCATATCTTAATTTATTCATAGATAACAAAAAGTCTTTACTTCTTCAACATGGGGCTTTCAATCTCATTATGTAATAAAGCACTCAGGAAACTGTGCATCTCCCTGATGCTGAGTCAGGAGACAAGTCTGAAATATAAGACATATTGACTACTGTGAGTCAGTGAGATCTTGTGGGTAGGAATTTTTTTAGAGAGGGTATAAAAGTAATGCAGTTTAACAGATCAAGAGCACTCCTATAGGGATAGTTCAATGTTCAAAGAAGACACTATGTACTTGAACTCATCTGTTCCCTTATAGTACTGCATCTATGAATTTGTATCTTTCTTTTTCTGGATATTTTATCACTTTTTTTGCCAAAGCAATATGACAACATGATAAAAAATTTGAAAACAAGGTGCTTATAACTCTACCAGACCATCATAACGAGTATAATTTCTGTACTTTTCTCTCTAGTCTTTTCCTTACAGAATATATTTTTACATGGATGTCACAGTGAATAAACCATTTGGTATCCTGCTTGTCTCCCTACACTATACTGTAAACATTTTCCATGTTGCTACATAAACCTTATAATCCACACTTTCTATAGTTATATTTAACATTGTAGCATTATATTTAACACTGTATAAGTTAACTAGTTATTTATTTATTTCCTAACCTCTAGGCTGTTTCCGCTTTTTCTCTATTTCAAATAACTGCTGTAACAAACATCTTTGTGAAAGAAGATAGAATTTCTTTCTTTTGGATTATTGCCTTATAATATTAATTTGAAAGAGGAGGAGTACTGAGTCAAAAGATGTTATGATTTTTTATGGTTCTTGTTTTATAAGACTGTTACCTTTAACGTGACACTTCTTTGGTCTTTTGGTGAAACTCCCTGAACTGGGTGAACACCCAAGCATGGCAGGACAAATCCATTATACCTAAAAATGTAGAACGAATTAAAAAAGCAGAATATTAGACTAGGAGACAAAGTTACTCTGAAGAACAAGTAGGAAAGAATTTTTTTAGGGCTATGTTAATGTGATCGTTTTTCTTCTCATTCTCTTTAAAAATTGATTATCTTTGATATTATAAATATGACATCATAATTGCATCCTTATTAGCAACTCTTTCTAATTCTTAATGAGAAGTAACACCTTTCTGAAAGCTGCATAATCTTTTCAAATTCTTCTGAATGTTCAGCAACCACCACAAGAGCCACAACATTGGCCTGCAACAAAAATGAATAGAATAGTTAGAGTCTCAAACAATATACATCCAATATAATTAAATAAAAATTTAAAGTTTTCTGTGCTTTTAGTTATCCTTGCTCACTCACACTCCATCAATATAATCATAATAGCTATCACTGAGTAGTTACTATGTTTCAGGTATTACGTTCAGTGAATATAAATATTACCCCCCATTTAATCTACATACTCCTATGACGTAGGCATTGCTGTAATCCACTGGATGGATCAAAAGACAGAGTTTTGGATGGAGTCAAATAACTTGCCCAAGATCACTAGCCCTGTGTAACTCCAAACCCCATACTCGTAATTAAGCTGCCACAGTGAAAGATGGCTGTATGTAAAAATGGCAACCATTTCTAACTATCACTTTTGGGGAAGACCACAAAATGCTAGCTTCATAAATACTTCCAAAGATTAATAATTTTTTTCCCACACAAATCAAACTGTTTCAGAAAACTTTTATAATTTCTCCAAGATCTCCAGAATAATGTTAATTCAAGAACTGACAGATGGACCAATTTGTTCCATATTGCTGGTAAGTATGGTGGCTGTGGGAATGTGTTTTGGATTCAGACTATCTTGTCTACATCACTTACTAGTGGTGTGTCTTTGGACAAGTTAATCTCTAGGCCTTAGTTTCCGCATCTATAAAATGGGTAATGGTTGGCTATAAAATAGTAGCTTCCTCAGAAGCTTGCTGTGAAACATTAAATGAGATAATGTACAGGATGGGCTTAGCTCAGTGCCTGGCACATAGTAAACAATAAATGCTGTTTATTATTAACTTATTATTATTGAAGTAACAACAACATAGTATAACTAAATTTCAAGCTGTTTTAGATCAAAATTAGGAGGAAAATAAAGACAACCAAAAAAAGGGCAATTATAGGTATTGGCTCACTTTCTTGGCTTTCTCCAACACATCATCCAGATCCTAAAATAAACATAAGTAATCACAATCATTTTAGATGGATAAGTAAGTGTCCTTTGGCTGTGTATATCAATGTAGTTGAGGCACCATAAAGAATGACAATGATGGCAAGGAACAGGGTGGTGGAATGTGAAGAGCCTATGCTGACCCTACCTCCCATTTACTCTCTCAGTAAAATGTGGCTTCTGTTCCCACTCTACTAAAACAGAAACTGTTATTGTCAAATATAAAGGACACTTCTCTGTCCTCCTACTCTACCCCTCAGCAGCATTAGAAACTCACTTGTCCACTCCTTCCTTTTTGAAATATTTTCCACTCTTGGCTTCTGCAAATCCTCCTCTCTAGCTGGCTGCTACTTTTCAGTCTCCTTGACTGGCTCTCTCTTCTCTATCTGATTTCAGAACCCTATGCTTCTCTCTCTGACTCACCTTAAGTACTCTTATTACTATGCTCATTATGCTAATGAGTCCCCAGTTTTTATCTCCAGCCTATAAATCTCTCCTGAACCCAAGATTCACATTTTAAAATGACCATATGACATCTCCACTTGGATGGATATTAGTTTTCAACATGTGCGCAACGTAACTATTTTCTCCTCAACAAACCTATTCTTTCTGCCTGCCCTCTCCAACCTCAGTTTTCCCTCATCTCAGCACCACCACCTCTCTACAGCATCCTCAAGTTCTCCCTTTCCCTCTCTTTCCACATCCAATTCCTCTCAGCATGTACTACAGATTCTATCTCTAAAATATACCTTGAATCCATCTGCTTCTCTCAAACTCCCCTGCAACCACTATCTTTAGTCTAAATACTGCAAAAGCTTCCAAGCTGGTCTTCTAGGTTCCATTCTTGTTCTCCTCTGTCCATTAGCCACACATCAGCAAAATGGTTTTTAAATGGATTATCAGATCTTGTCTCTCTCCTTAAAAAACAAAGCCCTTTACTGGATCCCCACTGTGCTTCTAATGAAATGCGAACTCCTGCCTCACGAATCCTCTGCAAACCTCTTCGGTCTTGTTTTACCCGTCTCTCTTTTTAGCTCATCAGGCTCCACCCAGCCTTTCGGTAGCTGAATGTCCAAATTCTGTCTTGTCTGGAGGCCTGCAACCCGCCTGCTTTCCTCACCACCCTGCACTCACCGCTTCGTCTTTCCAGCACCAATTTAAGCTTCACCTCTTGAGAGGTTTTTCCCCTAAAATAGACCCCGCTCTTCTTTACTATTAGCCTCTAGTTTCCAATGTAGCGGGTAAAACACCTTGAAATTACGTGTGTGTGCGCGCGCGCTGGTTTTTGTTTGCTTCGCTCCCCTGTAGAACTGGAGCACGCGGCGTGCGGGAGTGAGCCCGAGTTTCGCGGACGGCGTCCTTGGGAAAGTGGCTTCTCCGCCCGGAGCTGAGAGGCTGGTAGGATAAACAGCCGGGCCAAGGCGGGGTAGGGGGAAGGACTCCAGTAGCCGGTAACAGCAAATAAAAGCCATGTGGAGATAGAGGACTTATGGATATTCGGGATGGGAAAGAAAAATCATTGTGAGTGAGATTAAATAGGGAGTAAGGAGCAAGTCGCACAGCACCACAGACGGGGGCCTGGGAGGATTTGGGGCTTCGCTCTAAGGGAGGAGAACAAGGATAGCCTGAAGGGAAAGGATGGGGGCCTCCCTGCTCCCACGGGCCCGACCTCGCCCTCACATACGTGGTCAAAGTCCGGGGCGGAGAGGTGGCAGTGACAGTCCACCAGCCCTACGCCCACCGCCCCCATCGCCGCAGCCACTGAATCTCTCGACTTGCCCGCAGAGCCTCACGCGGAACGCTGCTGCTGCGGGCCGAGTTTCCGGCCGGACGTATGCTCCTTCCTCCCGGGGAACAAGCTCTTCCGCTCCCAGAGTTCCCGCCCACAATTCAAGTTGGAAAAATGGAGGGGGCTGAGTCGGTGGCCCTTTCTCCTCCACGGGACGTGGAGAGAGTGGCCGGGACAGACGATGGGGCCTCGATCCTTGCCACCTCCCGAAAAGACTTCCGGGTGCGCTGCACCTCGAAGCGGGCCGTGACGGAAATGCTAGAACTGTGCGGCTGCTTCGTGCAAAAGCTGGGGGACGCGCTGCCAGAGGAGATTCGGGAGCCCGTGCTGCGAGATGCGCAGTGGGTACGGGCCCAGTCTTGTCTTATCACCCCCTGTCTCCACACCCCCGGTCTCAGTGGTCAGAAAGAGCGCACAGCAGCCTTCGGCAGAGTTAACGGTGCCCCACGCTTGGTTAGAAGCAGCCCGGGACACGGGAGGGAACGAAGTAGATGCTAGAGGCAGCTGGGTATTGTTAATTACTTAGGCCAGTGCTGTCCGATAGAAAATACAAGGCGAGCCATGTATGTAACTTGAAATTAAAAGTAAGAAAAAATAGGTGAAATTAATAACATTTATTTAACCATGTCCAAGATATCGTTTTAACTTGTAATAATTAAAAAATGAACGAGATAGTTAAATGAACGAGATAGTTTACATTCTTTTGTTCATACTAAGCTTTTCAAATCTGTCTTAAACTTACAGCTCATCTCCTTTCGTACTAGCCACATTTTAAGGCCTCAGCAGCCATCAAGTGGCTAGTTGCTCCCCTATTGGAAGGTGCAGACAGAGACTCTGCGAAATTCTCTAGGAGAGGGTAATCTTGGAAGTCAGTCAGTCAGTTACCAGGCTAGCTTTTGGTCTTTCCTTTTGTTTGTTTTAGAACATCTTGTGAAGAGAGCGAAAACTTTTTCCCTACAAGTCTAAAGTAGATAAGGAAGCTGTCTTGCTTATAAACTTCAGTAAGATCACACACTGGCCCTTATAATACATTTCCCCTTCCTTTCTTAAATATTTTGTAAAGCCCTGAAGAAGATAGTTTTTTGGGGAAAGACACAACAAATTGAGGGATTTGTGCCTGTCGAAAGGAAGCACACAATCTATATTCAGGAAAAAAAGTTAAAATGCTTATAATGCAGTACAGTTTTGAGTGTGAATGACCACAGTGCAACCAAAATAAAGGTTAAATGGATGAAGAATGAACACTCCCTGAGTTGTGATTCTGTATTCCAGTGTTGTGTACACTGGCTCTTATATCATTTTCTCCTTGCAAGCAAGGGAAGAATAGAGACATACCTGAGGACATTTTTAGTAGTTTCTTGGGAGAAGACTGTTTTGTTGTGTAATGATCTTAGAATTTACCCCTTTCTAGGAAGTGCTAAGGTGCTTAGAACATTTAATTACCTTACAAAAAAGAGGAACTTGGCTTAACCTATTATACCTTATTTAATGGATGAGAAAGTGGATTAGAAGATAAAAGGTGTGAAACTACCAAGGGAATTAACTTGTTTTACTATAATTAAGAGAGCAGATAAAAGGCAGAGACTTTATGTTGACATCTCTTTATCTAAAACCACATAATATAGTGTTATCACATTCTTTTTTGTGATAGTTATTTTTAAATTTATTTTATTGAAGTATAGTTGATTTACAGTGTATTAATTTCTACTGTACAGCAGTGATTCAGTTATATATGCATTCTTTTTAAAAAAATTTTTATTTATTTATTTTTGGCTGCACTGGGTCTTTGTTGCTGTGCGCGGGCTTTCTCTAGTTGTGGCGAGCAGGAGCTACTCTTTGTTGCAGTGTGCAGGCTTTTCATTGTGGTGGCTTCTCTTGTTGCAGAGCACGGGCTCTAGGTGAGCGGGCTTCAGCAGTTGCGGCACGTAGACTCTAGAGTGCAGGCTCAGTAGTTGTGGCGTACGGGCTTAGTTGCTCCGAGGCATGTGGGATCTTCCTGGATCAGGGCTCGAACCCGTGTCCCCTGCATTGGCAGGCGGATACTTAACCACTGCGCCACCGGGGAAGCCCCTGCTACTTTTTTAAATATTCTCTATCACAAATCTGAAGTTGTTATTTTGCAAAAATGTTTGAATTCAGTATGTAAAATTATTTTCAGTGACTTGACTGTTGTGACTTTATTGCAGACTTTTGAATCAGCTGTGCAAGAGAATGTCAGCATTAATGGGCAAGCATGGCAGGAAGCTTCAGACAATTACTTTATGGGTATGTGATTTCGCTTTGTCCCTCTGTCATTCATTTCTGAGTTATTTTTGTGGCTAGTTTTATTTATTAATTTAATTTAATTTTATTTTATTTTTGGTCGTGCTGCGAGGCTTGCAGGGTCTTAGTTCCCCAACCAGGGATCGAACCTGTGCATAGTCCTAACCACTGGACTGCCAGGGAATTCCCTCTAGTTTTATTTTGAGTGCTAATTCTTAATCCCCATTTTCAGTGTCACTTCTTTTAAAATTCCTTTAGTGGAAGAGTTCCTTTGCTGGAAAAAAGAGAAAACTAATCTAGAAGACTATTGAGGTCATAAGCTGAGGCAAGCAACGTAGTGGTTACTGTGATCCTTTATATTGATATATACTCTCTGGCATTCCCAACAAGACTTTCATCTGATTAAACTTCAAAAGTACCCTTGTCAATAGCTTATTGGAAAATACTGTAGAACTATCCCCAGATGAAGAAACAGGTCCAGAGACTCTCTATGCTTAATACTTTATAAATCAAGTTGTATTTTTACAAGTGATCCTTTGAGTAGAGAGTGAAGTGCTCTTAGAAATGTGAAGTTAAACTATAAAAGTACCATGTAAAGGATGAGGTCAGTATTTGTAGAAACCTCCTTAATAAAACAGAATATTTTCCTGGTCTAGAGCAGACTAGATTGTACCCTAACTAATGATGTTGACATATCTAAAGAAATAAAAGTTTTAATAGAAAGAAAATGGTCAGTGTAGGAAGGAAAAAATGTAGTAGAAAACGAATGATCAGTGTGGGAAGAGAGGCAGAACTCTCCAGCAATGTCCAGGAGAAGGGCTGCCCCGGTAAGAGGACTGGAGTGTCTTGTTGGTCCCCATGGTGATAGTATGGAGATTTGACCAACAGAGATTGATATCACTGCTGGCTGTTCAGATTAACCACTTATACCCTTGAGCTTATTCCAAGCCCATCAAGTAATTCTCTGTGGCTATAATTTTTCTCCTCAACATTAAGATAATTCTTTGCCCAGAAGACTTCACTGTTTAATCCTTGGCATTAATCCTCTTCGAAGTCACCAAAGTTCACTTTCCGGTTTATATATTAAAATGGAAAAAATAACATCAGATTTTCCAGATACTATGAGTGATTGCCAATTAGTGGGGGAGGGGCAGTGTATCAGAATCACCTAGGAGTATTTTCAAACTACACAGCTTCTACTGTGTGTTTATCTGACTCTTGTTCTTTGAAGTCACTTTGGAATCGCCTTATTGTTTGGTCCAGACTGCCTTCAGCAATATGATTCATCCGTTTATAGATTACCATGTATTTTCTGACAGGTTGGCAGCCTGGGTGGATGGCTCTGAAGTGTGGATATTCTCTATCCCTTTTCCCCCTTATAACTCTGAGGGGAAATAGTTGAGAATACTACATTTTTACCTTCTTTCAAGGGCACTTGATAAATGCCAGACACTATGCCAAATTCCAGGAAATAGATGAAAAGATATGGTTCTTACCATTTAGGAACTCATCATTAAGGAAAGGAAATGGACAAAGAATCACTATTACTCTTTAGGAAGTGGGAGAAGACGTAACAGAGTAGGTTGTTGTTAAAGGAAATGCATTTAATAAGTAAGCGCGTGCTAGACAGAAAGGAGGTAGGAAGGACATTTGAAGCAAAGAGAAAAGCATATGCAAAGGCACAAAGGAGTGATATGTTTGCAAAATGTCAGCAGTGAATTGGGAAAACTAATGACAGATGTGGCCAGAAAGATAAGTTGGGACCAGATCACAAAAAGCCCTGTAGGATATGCTGAGGAATCTGCACTTTATCCTGTAGGTAATAGGAAGCTGGTGAAGGTTTTTAAAGTAAAATTACAGTAGTCCTTTCTTATCTGAGGGGGATGTGTTCCAGGACGCCCAGTGGATGCCTGAAATCTCAGATAGTACCAAACCCTGTATCTACTATTTTTTAAAAAATTTTATTGAAGTACAGTTGATTTACAATGTTGTGTTAATTTTTTCTGTACAGTAAAGTGACTCAGTTATACATATATATGTATATTCTTTTTCATATTCTTTTCCATTATGGTTTGTCACAGAATATTGAATATAGTTCCCAGTGCTATACAGTACAACCTTGTTGTTTATCCATCCTATATATATCTATGATAAAGTTTAATTTAGAAATCAGGCGCAGCAAGAGATTAACAGCTATAACTAATAATAAAATAGAACAACTATAATAATACACTGTAATGAAAGTTATGTGAATGTGATCTCTCTCCCTCACTCTCAGAATATCTTATTGTACAAATTTAATGCCTTTTCCATCTTAACGAAGGACTTATCATGCAATGTGGCTGTAACTTTTGCAGTTTGAGGTACGACCACAAAGCTAGCACAGATTTCTTTTTCCTTCACAATTTCATGGATGGAAGATTTATTCTTACTGGCGATCTTAGCAACTTCAGCATACAATTTTTTTCCTTTATTAAGTTGTGAACTTTCACCTTTTCATTTAACGGAAGCACTTTACAGCTTCTCTTTGCCATATTTGAATTGCCAGCATCACTACTCTTGTGCTTTGGGCCCATTATTAAGTATCAATAAAATAAGGGTTCCTTGAAAACAAGCACCACGATACTGCAGCAATGGCTACCAAGTGACTAATGGGCAGGATACACTGGACAAAGGGATGATTCAGGTCCTGGGTGGGACAGAGCAGGATGATGCGAGGTTTTCATCATGCCACTCAGAATGGTGCACAATTTAAAACTTATAAATTTTCCATGTAATATTTTCAGACCATGGTTGACCGTGGGTAACTGAAACTGCGGAAAGTGAAACCACAGATAAGGGTGCACTACTATAACAAGAAAAGGCTTGTGTTTTAGAAAGCTAACTGTTGGCTGTGTGGGGGACAGATTGGAGAAGGGAGAAATTCAAGGGAGAACCTCTAAGACCTTAGGACGTTATTGCAGTAATACACCAAAAGGTGGCGAAGACTTACCCTAAGAAAGGAGAGAAGAGGACGGGTTCAAGAGGTGTTAGCAGGTAGAATTAATAGGATCTGTGTCTGATCTAATACATAGAATCAATAAGTAAGCTTCACAAGGGCAGAGGTTTTTGTCTGTTTTGTTCATTGAGATCATTGTGCAAATGAGTGAATGAATAAATGAATGAATGTGCAAATGAAACCAACTTCCTCCCTGCCCTTCTACCCTGAAAGGACTTGAATTCAGAAGGCCAGACCTGACACATTTAAGAATTAAAAGATAAGTTCCTTGAGAGCAGGGATTATATATATTTTTTCTCATCACTATGTTTTCAATACTTGGCTTGGCACACAGTACGTGTTTGTTAGATTAATGACAAATTCTTCCCTGCTCAAATTTATACATTTCAGTTTTGTAGCTTTATCATTAGGTGGCGCTAAGAAACCATTTTCTTCTCTACATGGAAGATTTAGCTGGGAGACTTGTTTTTTTAAACTGATTGTGAAATAGTTACAATATTCCTTTCAGGCTAGTGATTGAACTTTTTAAATAATAAATTAAAATATAGGGAAGACTGCTCATTTAAATGAGTATTCAAAGTAAGAAATGACTATATTTTATAATACTCTCAGAAGAAGTAGTTTAATTGGACTTAGTGAATATTCTTTTCACGAATGGAAGACCATACATGATATATACCTCATTAATCTTTATGATATATATGTTTATGCTGATGTATGTCAGCAGTGTCTCAAAATGTTCTCAAAATATGTAACGTTTCAAACTTCTCCCTAATGAAGCTCTACTCAATAAAATAAACAGATCTATTTCTATCATAGACTTTGACATAGCAGAACACAAATGACGTAAGACCAGTTAAGCTGAGGACCTAGCTCTTTAGTATTTTTAGCTACTTAATATTTGCTACGTTTTAAAGTGATTTTCAAAATAAAGTTGATGTATCCCCTGCATTAATTTCATCTGGGGTGCTTAATTTCTGGGCCCCATTCCAGAGAACTCTACTAGGAATCAAAATTTCTGCACTTCTCCTTACCAAAGAGTATGTACTATATGATTTCATTTATATAAGATTCTAGGAAATGAAAACTAGAATATAGTGACAAAAATTTGATTGGTGATTGCCTGGGGATAGAGAGCAGTTTGGGAGGAGCAGGAGGGAGAGATTATGAGGGAGCATTAGGAAACTTTTAGGGGTGATGGTTGTGTTCATTATCTTGACTGTAGTGGTGGTTTCAAGGGTATACACATATGTCAAAACTTATCAAATCGTATACTTTAAATATGTGCAGCTCACTGTATGACAGTTACACCTCAATAAAGCTGTTTTTTAAAAAGTAAAAAGAAATTTCTGCACTTCTGACAAGTTCCCCAGGTGATTATTCATTCTTTCAGAGTTTGAGAATCAGTACATTTGACTCTTGAACAACTCAGGTTTGAACTGCAAGAGTCCACTTATACAGGGATTTTTTTCACCAAACACAGTACGACACCATTTGTAGTTGGTTGACTCCACAGATGTGGAAACTCTAAAGTTTCCACAGAGGACAAACTATAAAGTTATGCTTGGATTTTTGACGGCAAGGATGGTTGGTGCCCCTAACCTCCACATTGTTCAAGGGTCAACTGTACTTTAAAACATAGGAAACCAACTGATAAGATAGCTTTAGCCAAATCGAAGAAACTCTAAAGTCACCGTATCTTTTACGTTTTCCTACCATTTATCCAGTTGTGCCTGTTTCAGATCTAGCTACTCCACTCACTGCTATTGTCACGCCTTTGGTTCAGCACATGATAAAGTCAAAACTTGTTAGCATCCCTGATGTTAAATGTTCTTTACAGTGTGGCTCTTCTATATATTATCATCCTTTTTTCCTTATACTTTAACCTGCAGCCATTTAGATCTTTTTCTGTTTCCTAAAGACTCTTTGATCTTGCAGATACTGTTTTCTCTGCCTCAAATGCATCTCCCTATTATTTTTTTCCCTACCTTTTTTTATGCAATGGATTTACACTTATATTTCAAGTTCCAAATCAAATGTTATTTTCTCTTTAAAGTCTTAAATTCCCAAGGCAGAGTTAGTGTTCCACTGTTCTTTGTCCTGATAGCATTTTGTTCATACCTCTACTGTATGTATTCAGTTGTTTTGCAGTTGTATGTCTGCTTCTTGCAGTGAACCGTGAGCTCTTAGAGAACAGGGATTATGTTATGTTCATCTTTGTATTTTCTGATTTAGGCTTGGCTTCCCATAGGGGCTCAGTAAGTAATCGACTGTTCAATGAATAAATGAACCAGTTACCAAAGTGGGGCATCCATTAACTTGCCATATTTGTTTTCCTTAAATTTTGTGTTTTCTAAATTTAGTTTATTATGTTACATTTTCATATAGAATATTAAAAAATGTGTTTTAAGGAATTTTTTGATATTATTTTTCCCTCGAAATAGATTCTGATATCAAAGTCCTTGAAGACCAGTTTGATGAAATCATAGTCGATATAGCCACAAAACGTAAGCAGTATCCCAGAAAGATCCTTGAATGTGTCATCAAAATCATAAAAGCAAAACAAGAAGTTCTGGTAAGATGATTTTCCTTTAAAATAGTAAATTTTATGTAATGTCTATTTTACTACAGTAAAAAAATTAAAGTATGAGATCCAAGTGGAGGTAAATGACATTTTGTTTTCTTTGTCTTTCCTGCCTCAGTTACTACTGTTTGTCTCCTCCTAAGTCACACTAGGTTTTGAATACAGCTGATGATAAAATAAAATAGAATTTGAAGATGGAAGACTGACAGTGACTTAATTCTGAGGCCAGGAGGGAAAAAGAAATGTATTTTTTAAGCCTTTTCCTTCTATCTGTCATTTGTGTTTGGCACATTATTTGTATATGTTTATATATTTTGGAAGACCCTTTAGTTAAATCGATGATGAAGATTGACTACCTGTTTTATAACACCAAAATTTGCTTTATGAATTGTGTATAATTTGTTTTGCTCCAAAAATCATGATGAGGTGGAAGTAGGTTTGCTGGGAATGGCATTGCCTCTGGAGTGAGACATACATGTTGCTTTCGATTGTGCTTTACTTTTTGTCATTAGTTTTTGAAATTAGCATACTTCCACATATAAATTTTCTAGTTGCTTTCCTTTCAGGAATTGTTTTAGAGAGTGAAGACAGGTACTTTCTCTAAAACATTTTAGTTATCATTCTGTGAGAAAAAGATGATTATAAGCAAAATTTTTCATTTTTTTCTTCCATAGAAGTCAGTCCTCCCAGAAATACCCCACTCCCTTTGCCTCATCCACTTTTAAAGTTTCCTCGGGAAAAACATTCAAAATGTATTTATTTTCCAGCATCTCCCTCTCTATTACTACCCTTCCTCCCCCACCAAAACCTAGTAATCAGTATTGCATAAAAGAAAGGAAATTGGCCGGCCTAGGTGGTACTGCTGTGGAAGTTTAAAATTGATGCAAAATGGATGGGGTGAGGATACTAAAGACAGCTTTTTTAAAAAACAAACAAACAACAACAACAACAAAAACACCTTTTTGGCTCCTGCTACTTTGGGCAAGAGAAAGGAGAGACATTCTTCTCTTTCTTTTTGCCTGAATTTTGGATCCCGTTCTTATAGTTCTGCTATTGCAGTCCCAGTGTATCACAGGATACATAGGTAGGCATTAGTGTGCTGATGTGGTAGTGGCCTGGCCATTTTTTAAAACAGAGTTTCTGTGGGAATATGAGTTCTGAGTTCTAAACACTTGTCTTAAAACGAACTTTTGAAAAACAGTCCATTCATAATTTGAAAACTACCTGGTACTTTATAAACACGAGATTCCATCTCTATGCCTCTAATTTGCTTGATTGCTTTTCTCATGCTTTTTTTTTTTTTCCTGGTTTTTTTTTTTTGGCTGCACCTTAGTTCCTTGACCAGGGATCGAACCCTGACCCTCAGCAACAAAAGCGTGGAGTCCTAACCACTGGACCACCAGGGAATTCCCTCTTATGCTTTTTTATGGTGCTATATCTTAGTGTATGCAGTAGGTGGCAATACTATAAAAGGTATAATTCAGACTTAGTTTGATCTTTTCTTCTTTTCTCCTCCCTTCGCTACAGATTTTCAGGATCTAATTTTGGGGGTTTTTGTTTTTATTTTTTTGTGGGGTTTTTTTGGCAAAAGAATGGTACTACTGACTAATAATATATTTGCTTGCATAAACTGACAGAAATGTTTGTATGAGGCACTAAGTTGTTAAATTAAATCTGTTTTATTTTATGTTTAGAAACAATACCACCCTGTTGTACATTCATTGGACCTAAAATATGACCCTGATCCAGGTGAGTCAGTGTTTATTTATGGTAAAAGTGAAGCATGAGCTTGTAATTTTCAGGAGTTCCTGATACTCTTAAAGGTTTCAGCATCAAGATTATCTTCCCTTTGATGCTCTAACTCACTACCAGTCATCAGTGTTTATCTCTTTTTTTCACTTAGGATTATAAGAACTTGCTCTAAACCTTCCAACTCAGAATCTCCAGGGCTAGGACCCAGGAAGCTGGACTTTTATTAAGCACTCTCCTGACCTAGACTATTATAACACCTTGTCAATCTCTAACTTCTGTTATAATACCCTCCCAGCTCTAATGCTATTAAACCATCCATTCTTTGCATTACAGCCAAAGTTATACTATTAAAGCACTCATGGTGTCTCTCCTCAGTGTGATAACCATCACTGGTTTCTCATCATTTACAGAATAAAATCCAACAAAAATATAATGTTGAACTTAAGAAGAGGTACATACACTTGTTATGCCTTTGAACTCAATTCTGTGTCCACTTAGGTGCACCCTCTAAATCACAAAGAAATAAAATTTATACCAATTTTGTAAATCCAGCAATAGAACCGACTTTGCTAAAAATGTGGATCATATGTATTTTTAAATGACTCTGTTCTCACATTTAAAAATTTCTAGCAGTTTTCTTGAGACCTTTTGAAATTTGCCTTTGGTGCTCAAGAGTACCATTTCTGAAGTATCAGTAAAACAGTTAAGACCTTCATTTATTTGTATGGGATTTCTATACTTATGGCTTTGAGTACCTCACCCTTGTTGAATTCTGATTTACTTTCTAACATGTCCTCTTGCCCTTCTTAAGTGTCCCAAGCCAGTGGGATAAACTGAGAGGGGGAAGTAAAGATACTCTGAAATTGGTTAAAATCACAGCACTCACTGTATTTGATAATAAAAATTGACCTAGGACCTAACACTTAATTGTCATGGTTCACTAAAAAGGGTTAGTTGCCAAAATGCAGTGGTTGACATATACTTGTTTTGGTTTGAACAACAAAAAAATAATAATTGAAAAATGTGTTATCACAATATACTCAAGTATTACTTTTTAACTGTAGTTAATTCTCGAAAGAAACTTGGTAACCTTTTTATCTTAGGAGGGAAAACCGGTTTATTTAAATGATCCTTTGACGGTCTACATGATTTTCTTCCTACCATTCCAGTTATGTAGTATTAGTGGAAAAATCTTCTTTGTCATGTGATTCTGACTTCACAGTTAATCAAATAATTAGAATCTATCTTTTGGATAAATTTTGAGATTTTTGTCATTATGCATTTTCATAATGTTTATAAGCTTAGAATAGCAACAGCTCTTTAAGCACAGCAAAATTAACTTATAGTTTTATTAGCTGAATGTCCTTGGGCAAGTCACTTGAAACTTGTGACTTGGGCAAGTCACAGGTTTCTTTAGGATGAAGTCTACATAGCCTGATGCTTTAGGTGTGAATTTCAGCTCTGTCACTAAATGTTATAGAAATGTCCTGCCTACTCATTGAGGTTGTTATGAATCACATGAGATAAGGGGGTCTATAAACTGTAACTAAAATATATAAGTAGTAGTTTATAAGGAGATGCTATGTAATAATAACCCTATTATAAATCCTATCCCTGGGCTTCCCTGGTGGTGCGGTGGTTAAGAATCTACCTGCCAGTGCAGGGGACATGGGTTCGAGCCTTGGTCCGGGAAGGTCCCACATGCCGCGGAGCAACTAAACCCGTGTGCCACAACTACTGAGCCCGCATGCCACAACTACTGAAGCCCGTGCTCCACAACAAGAGAAGCCACCACAATGAGGAGCCTGCACACAGCAATGAAGACCCAATACAGCCAAAAATAAATAAATGAATTTATTATAAATAAATAAATAAATAAATCCTATCCCTTTTACAGTGGTACACCTTATAATACTACATAGCTTATAATACATTCAACTGATAAAATCATATGAAATTAATTAAAATGGCTTAGGAGAAAAGTGGAAAGCATAAATTTGTATAGAAGTTAAAAATCTGAATAAGTAACATGGGAAAACTTTTTAGGGAACTTCTTGGAATTTTGTTTGTTTGTTTGTTATTAGAATATTAAGTGATATCAGGCTTATTTGAAAGCTGACACTTTTAAGGAAGGCTGTCTGGTTTTCAAAACATATTACTTAAGCAATGTATATAACAATTATTTGGCATAGTTATGTTAGTAACTCTGGGGGATATGGAGATAAAAAAAGATTCTCCCCATAAAGAGCTTATGTCTGAGTAGAAATAAGAGATGAACATAAAACAGGATTCTTTCATGCTCTCCAACTGATTCCATTCCCGGTTTTCCCCATCCGAGTAAACAGCACCTTCACCTACGTACTGCTTTAGTGAGAAGTCAACTTTGATTCTTTCCTCTCCTGAACTCCTCATCTACAATCCATCAATAAGTCCTACAAATTATTCCTTTGAAATATAATCTCACGTTCATCCACTTCTCTTCACCTCTCTATTATCACCTCTAATCTAGGTCACCATCACTCTAGCCAGGATTTGTAGAGATGCTTTCCTGAGGGTCTTCTGTTTCACTCTTATTCTCTTCCAATCCATTGCATACACATCAAGCAGAGTTGATTTTTTAAAAAATTCTTTGAAATATTTCAAACATATAGAAAACATGGAGTATAACATAATGAACATCTTTGTACCTACCACTTATTTTTTTTTCCTCAAAATTGTGTGTTTATTTATTTATTTATTTATTTTTGGCTGTGTTGGGTCTTCGTTTCTGTGCGAGGGCTTTCTCTAGTTGTGGCAAGCGGGGGCCACTCTTCATCGCGGTGCGCGGGCCTCTCACTATCGCGGCCTCTCTTGTTGCGGAGCACAGGCTCCAGACGCGCAGGCTCAGTAGTTGTGGCTCACGGGCCCAGTCGCTCCGCGGCATGTGGGATCTTCCCAGACCAGGGCCCGAACCCGTGTCCCCTGCATTAGCAGGCAGACTCTCAACCACTGCGCCACCAGGGAAGCCCCCTACCACTTATTTTTAAGGGCTATTCATATTTTGCCAAACTTGGATCAGACCTTCTTAGGAATTAAAAGGTATGGATACAGTTGAAACTTTCTTTGTACCCTTCACCATCCCATTCCACTCCCTCTTACTTCAGAAGTAACCACCATCCTCAAGGTTAGTGGTTCCTTCCTATCCATGTTTTTATGCTTTTATTGATACTTTATCAATGTATCCATAAACAATGTGTGGCATTTGTTTTAAAATTTTACATAAATTGTATCATACCAATCATATCATTCTGCAACTTATTTTCCCCACTCAATATTTTATACACACATCTCTCTATTCATTTAGTTTCTAAATAATATTCCTGAGTATGAATATACCTCTGTAAATCCATTCCTCTACTGAGGGACACTTAGTTTCTTTTTTTTTGGCTGTTATAAACAATATTACAATGAATATTTTTATACCTGTGTCCTTGTAAAGTGTAAATATGTCACGGATTTTCTGGGGTAGATTTCTGAAAGCAAAATTTCTAGGTCCACAGGGCTTGTCTCTGTTTAGCTTTATTACATACGAGCTTTACTACCCTTCCAAAAGAGGCGTATCAGTTTACCGTCCCACCAGCAATGTTTGAGAGTTCTTGCTTCTCTACATTTTGCCAACAATTATTACCGTCAGGCTTTCTGTATTTTTTTTTTTTCTGCCAATCTGATGAACATGCGGTAGTATTTAAAGTGAGGTTGCGCATCCTTGAATTGCCTATTTATATTCTTTGCCTGTTTTTCGGTTGGGTTATTTGAATTTTCCTTATTCATTTCTAAGAGACATATACACAGGCACATGAACGTACATGCACACACACATTATGGATATTTGTGTTATAAGCACTGTAAATATTTGCTCTAAATTTTTGGCTTGTCTTATAACTTTATAATGACCTTTTATATATGTTTACATAAGTTTTAATGTAGTCGGATTTACCAGAGTTTTTCCATTATAAATGCTCTTTCAGTGTCTTTTTTTTTTTTTAACATCTTTATTGAAGTATAATTGCTTTACAATGGTGTGTTACTTTCTGCTTTATAACAAAGTGAATCAGTTATACATATACATATGTTCCCATATCTCTTCCCTCTTGCATCTCCCTCCCTCCCACTTTTTCAGTGTCTTTAAGTGTCTATCTGAATGACATAAAGATCCTTTGTTATTTTATTTGTAGACTTTTGATTGTCATGTTTAGGACTTGAATACAACTGAATTTTTAAAAAAATTTTATAAGGAAGGGATCTAATTTCTACTATACTGGTAGCCAGTTGTCCTAGCATCATTTATTGAATAGTCCATCTCTTTTCCACTGCTTTGTAATGTCACTCTCTAATATACTAAGTTTCCATGTATTTGGGGGTTTGTTTCTGGGCTCTGTCTCTCTTTTTCTTTTTTTTTTTTTTTTTCTGGCCACACGGCTTGTGGGATCTTAGTTTCCTGACCAGGGATTGAACCCTGGCCCTTGCCAGTGAAAGTGTGGAGTCTTAACCACTGGACCACCAGGGAATTCCCCCGGATTCTCTTTTTAACGTTATTGGTTGACTTGGCTGTCTCAGCACCATTACCACACTTTTTAAGTTTCTGTAGTTTAAAAGAAGACTTGATATCTTGCAATTTCTTCCAAATTTTGTTGCCTGTTTTTGGCCCTTTACTCTTCCATAGGAATTGTTAGGATCAACTTGTAAAATTGCTTGAAAAACCTTATTGGGATTTGATTGGAATTGCATTTAATTTATAGATAAATTTGGAGAGAAGTGCCACGTTTACAATATATGTCTTCCCATTTGTGAACATATTATATCTCATTTTGGGTTTTTCAAAATGTCCTCCAATAGTGTTTTATAAACACATGTAATAAAGATGTTTATAAGAGTGCTGCCTGCTTGCTATGTTGAAAACAGTGTTATTTAAGGGACTGGATCTGATAAGATTTTCTGTAATGCATGTAGAGAAGTGTTTAAAGACATGTAATAAAGATGGTTTTAAGAAAAAAATAGTATTTTATAAATTTCTCCACATAGGTTTTACACATCTTTTATTTGTTCCTAGATACCTTTTTGTAGCTATTGTAAATGGTAACATTTTGGGATTACACATTGTAATTGAATATTCCTGGTGTTTAGGAATACTGTCGATTTTTATTTGCTGAACTCTTATTCTAATAGATTATCTAATTTCAACTAGATTTTTAAAAATGTAGATAATCATATCATTTGCAAGTAATGCTAGGTTTTATCTTTTTCCTAACTTTATACATGTTCTATTTTTGTCTTATTATTACATTGATTAGAGCCTCCATTATAAATATTTAGGGGGTGCGGGAGAGATAAATCAGGAGTTTGGGATTAGCAGATACAAACTACTACATATAAAATAGATAAACAACAAGGTCCTAATGTATAGCACAGGGAACTATATTCAATGTCCTATAATAAACCATAATGGAAAAGAATATGAAAAAGAATATATATATATATATATGTATAACTGAATCAGCTTGCTGTACCCCAGAAACTAACACAGCATTATAAATCAACTATACTTCAACAAAAAATTTTTTAAGGAAAAAAACCCAAAAACCAAAAAAAAAAAACAACCTCCAGTGTAATGTTGAATACTAGTAATGATAGTGGCCATGATATATATATTTTTTAAAAATTTATTTTATTTATTTATTTTTGGCTGCGTTTGGTCTTCTTTGCTGCGCAGCCTTTCTCTAATTGTGGCGAGCAGGGGCTACTCTTGGTTATGGTGCGCGGGCTTCTCATTGTGGTGGCTTCTCTTGTCGCGGAGCACGGGCTCTAGGCGTGCGGGCTTCAGTAGTTGCAGCATGCGGGCACAGTAGTTGTGGCTCGCGGGCTCTAGCGTGCAGGCTCAGTAGTTGTGGTGCACGGGCTTAGTTGCTCCGCGGCATGTGGGATCTTCCCAGACCAGGGCTCAAACCCATGTCCCCTGCATTGGCAGGCAGATTCTTAACCACTGCGCCACCAGGGAAGCCCAGTGGCCATGATATTTTAAAATTATGAATAAATGTTTAATTTTATTGAACACTTCTTTTGCATCAACTGAGATCATATACTTGTTTGACCAACTTTATTGAGGTATAATTTACATATAATAAAATACATCCATTTTATGCATACAGTTTGAGTTTTGACAAATGTATACAACTATGTAACTGCGACCACAATTCAGATATAGAATTTTTCATCACTCATGAAGTTCCCTTGTGCCCCTAGATGTACGCTTTTTTGTCTCTAACTCTGTTAATATGGTGAGTTAACAGTGACAGATTTTTCTGATGGTTATCTTTGCATTAATAGAGAAAACCCCACTTCCTCATTAGTATATTTTTTCTTTTATACACTTGAATTAAATTTACTTATACTCTATACCTGTATTTTATTTAGTATATTAACCTATAGTATATTTGCATCTGTAGTCACACAAAAAATAAACATGTGTTTTAAAACGTACTGAACCTATTTGCAGGGCAGGAATAGAGACATAGACGTAGAGAACGGATGTGTGGACATGGTGGGGCGGGGAGGGGAGGGTGGGACGGGTTGGGAGATTGGGAGTGACATGTATACACTACCATGTGTAAAAAAGATGGCTGGCATGAGCATGCTATAAAGCACAGGAAGCTCAGCTCGGTGCTCTGTGACGACCTAGATGGGTGGGGTGGGTGGGAGGTTCAAGAGGGGGGATATACATATGGCTGATGCACTTCATTGTACAGTGGAAACTGGCACAACATTGTGGAGCAATAATACTCTAATAAGGAAACAAATAATAATAAAGCAGGTGAACTTTAATGGAAAAAAAAACCAAACCATACTGTCCCTTTCCAGTTTTGTCATCAGGGTTATGCTGCCCTCATAAAACAGTTTCTAAATGTTAGAGGTTTTTTGTTCTTTGAAGAGTTGATAAGGTTCATGTATAAAACTGTGAGCGTGGTGTATGTATGGGGGTAAGTTTGACTTAACTGATTTAGTATACTTAATGGTTATTGATTTCTTCAGGTTTTAAATTTTTTTCTTGAATCAATTTTGGTAATATTTGTTTGGAAAATAGTCTCTTTCATCCATGTGTTCAATATGTTGGTATGAAACTGTTTGTAGTAGTTGCTTGTAATGTAAAAAATTTGTTCCGCATACGCTTATTTCTTAATGTTGTTTGTTTTTGCTTTCTCTTTTTTCTTGATATCTTGCTGTAGATTTCTTTGTTTTTATTGGTCTTTCCAGAGAGTCAGCTTTTAGTTTTGCTGAGTTTCTCTATTGTTTTTTACTTTTCTGGTTCCTTGAGTTGTGATCTTATCTTTAGTGTGGTCTTCCTGCTTTCTTGAGTTTTCTCTGTTATTTTTAGCTCCTTGAGTTAAACACTTAAGTTTACTTCAGTCTTATTTTTTAATAAATATGTTTAAGGATACAGATTTATCTCTAAGTCCTGCTTTAGCCATATCCTCGAGGCTTGACATGTAGAACTTTCATAATTCAGCTCTGAATATTTTTTTGTTTCCAAATACATGAGTTTTACTATTTTCCCTCTTTTTTGCCATCTATCATGTTGATAGATTTTTCTTTATTCTCTTATTTTCCTTTTTTCTGGTTTGGAAGCTATATGCTATGCTTCTTTTCCTTTAGTGTTACCTGTAAAAATTTTAGCATACTATAATTCTAAAATTATCTAACACAGTCGGGAGTTATACAGTATTTCAAGTCCCCTCCTGGGCAAGAAAAGGACTTTATTACACTTTACCCACTGAATAAGCACACCCCTCCCCCAGTTTTCCTTCTTTGTGTCTAGAACTTTAGTTCTTCTCTTGTTAAAAAACACTTCAATAGCTGCTACTCTTTTGCACTCAGTGATTAATTAAATTTATAGCAAAAATGTTCCAAACTCTCTGATTGTCATGGCTTCCTTCTAGGTTTACTACTCTGTTGATGGGTTCCTTAGGTACTTTGAGTAAAAGTCTGTGGGCGGTAGACTCTTAGTTTTTATTTCATGCTCTTGAATTTTGTTTTATTTACTTTCATTTACCATATGGAATATATTACATCATTATGTTTGACACTTATTTTTTTCTAGTTGCTTTATTGAGGTACAATTCATATACTATCCCGTTCACCCATTTAAAGTGTGCAACTCGATATTCACAGAGTTTTATGCAGCCATCACCATAATTAATTTTTAAACATTTTCATCACTTCAAAAAGAAACCCCACATTCTCCCCCAATCTCTCATCCCTCTCACCTGGCCCTAGGCAACCACTAATCTGCTTTCTGTCTCTATAGATTTGACTATTCTAGACATTTCTTATAAATTAAATCATGTAATATGTCATCCTTTCAGAATGGCTTCTTTGAATTAGCATGTTTTCAAGGTCCATGTTGTAGCATGTATCAGTATTTCATTTCTTTTTTTTTTGCCAAATAATATTCTATTTTATGGACATATGACATTTTATTTATCCATTTATCAGTATATTCTTGAGTTTCTACTTTTGGTTGTTATGAATAATTCTGCTATGAACATTTGTGTACAAGTTATTGTGTGGACATATGTTTACAGTTCTCTTGAGTATATATGCCTAGGAATGGGATTGCTGGATCATATGGGAACTCTGTGTTTAGAGGAACTGTTGAACTGTTTTCCAAAGTGGCTGCACCATTTCACATTTCCACCGGCAGTGTTCGAGGGTTCCAATTCCTCCACATCCTCATCAGCTCTTGTTATTTTCTGTCTTTTTGGGTTTTTTTTTAATTGGAGTAAAATTGCTTTACAATGTTATGTTACTTTCTGCTGTACAGTGAAGTGAATCAGCTATATGTATACCTATATCCCCACCCTCTTGGACCTCCCTCCCCCCTTCCTCCCCCCATCTAGGTCATCACAGAGCACAGAGCTGAGCTCCCTGTGCTATACAGCAGGTTCCCACTATCTATTTTCCCCATGGTAGTGTATTTATGTCAAACCTAATCTCCCAATTTGTCCCACCCTCCCCTTCCCCCGCTGTGTCCACATGTCCGTTCTCTATGTCTGTGTCTCTATTCCTGCCCTACAAATAGGTTCATCTGTACCATTTTTCTAGATTCCACATATATGCATTAATACATGATACTTGTTTTTCTCTTTCTGGCTTATTTCACTCTGTATGACAGACTGTAGGTCCATCCACATCTCTACAAATGACCCAATTTTGTTCCTTTTTATGGCTGAGTAATATTCCGTTGTATATATGTACAACATCTTCCTTATCCATGCATCTGTTGTTGGACATTTAGGTTGTTTCCATGTCCTGTCTATTGTAAATAGTGCTGCAATGAACATTGGGGTACATGTGTCCCTTTTTTTTTTTTTAATTTTTTTTTTGGCTAAGTTGGGTGTTCGTTGCTGCATGCAGGCTTCCTCTAGTTGCAGTGAGCGGGGGCTACTCTTCATTGCGGTGCGTGGACTTCTCATTGCAATAGCCTCTCTTGTTGTGGAGCATGGGCTCTGGGCACACAGTCTTCAGTAGTTGTGGATCAGGGACTCTAGAGTGCAGGCTCAGTATTTGTGGTGCATGGACTTAGTTGTTCCGCGGCATGTGGGATCCTCTCGGACCAGGGCTCAAATCTGTGTCCCCTGCATTGGCAGGTAGATTCTTAACCACTACGCCACCAGGGAAACCCTATGTGTCCTTTTGAATTATGGTTTTCTCAGGGTATATGCCCAGTAGTGGGATTGCTGGGTCATGTGGTAGTTTTATTTTTAGTTTTTTAAGGAACCTCCATACTGTTCTCCATAGTGGCTGTATCAATTTACATTCCCACCAACAGTGCAAAAGGGTTCCCTTTTCTCCACACCCTCTCCAGCATTTATTGTAGATTTTTTGATGATGGCCATTCCGACCGGTGTGAGGTGATACCTCACTGTAGTTTTGATTTGCATTTCTCGAATAATTAGTGATGTTGAGCCTCTTTTCATGTGCTTCTTGGCCATCTGTATGTCTTCTTTGATGAAATATCTATTTAGGTCTTCTGCCCATTTTTTAATTGGGTGGTTTATTTTTTTGATATTGAGCTCCATGAGCTGTTTGTATATTTTGGAGAAAAAAACCTTAGTCCATTGCTTCATTTGCAAATATTTTCTCCCATTCTGAAGGTTGTCTTTTTGTCTTGTTTATGGTTTCCTTTGCTGTGCAAAGGCTTTTAAGTTTAATTAGGTCCCATTTGTTTATTTTTGTTTGTATTTTCATTATTCTAGGAGGTGGGTGAAAAAAGATCTTGCTGTGGTTTATGTCAAAGAGTGTTTTTCCTATGTTTTCCTCTGAGAGTTTTATAGTGTCCTGTCTTATATTTAGGTCTTTAATCCATTTGGAGTTTATTTTTATGTATGGTGTTAGGGAGTGTTCTGATTTCATTCTTTTACATGTAGCTGTCCAGTTTTCCCAGCACCATTTATTGAAGAGGCTGTCTTTTCTCCATTGTATATTCTTGCCTCCTTTATCAAAGATACGGTGACCATAGGTGCGTGGGTTTCTCTCTGGACTTTCTATCCTGTACTACTGATCTATATTTCTGTTTTTGTGCCAGTACCATACTGTCTTGATTACTGTAGCTTTGTAGTATAGTTTGAAGTCAGGTAGCTTGATTCCTCCAGCTCTGTTTTTTCCCTCAAGATTGCTTTGGCTATTTGGGATCTTTTGTGTTTCCATACAAATTGTAAAAATTTTTGTTCAAATTCTGTGAAGAATGCCACTGGTAGTTTGATAGGGATTGCATTGAATCTGTAGATTGCTTTGGGTAGTATAGTCATATTCACAATATTGATTCTTCCAATCCAAGAACATGGTGTGTCTCTCCCTCTGTTTTTATCATCTTTGATTTCTTTCATCAGTGTTTTATAGTTTTCTAAGTACAAGTCTTTTGCCTCCTTGGGTAGGTTTATTCCTAGGTATTTTATTCTTTTTGTTGTGATGGTAAATGGGATTGTTTCCTTGATTTCTCTTTCTGAGTTTTCATTGTTAGTGTATAGGAATGCCAGAGATTTCTGTGCATTAATTTTGTATCCTGCAACTTTACCAAATTCGTTGGTTAGTCCTAGTAGTTTTCTGGTGGCATCTTTAGGATTTTCTATGTATAGTATCATGTCATCTGCAAACAGTGACAGTTTTACTTCTTCTTTTCCAATTTGTAGTCCTTTTATTTCTTTTTCTTCTCTGATTGCCGTGCCTAGGACGTCGAAAACTATGTTGAATAAGAGTGGTGAGAGTGGACATCCTTGTCTTGTTCCTGATCTTAGAGGAAATGCTTTCAGTGTTACACCATTGAAAATGATGTTTGCTGTGGGTTTGTCATATATGGCCTTTATTATGTTGAGGTAGGTTCCCTCTATGCCCATTTTCTGGAGAGGTTTTATCATAAATGGGTGTTGAATTTTGTCAAAAGCTTTTTCTGCATCTATTGAGATGATCATATGGTTTTTATTCCTTAATTTGTTAATATGGTGTATCACATTGATTGATTTGTGTATAATGAAGAATCCTTGCATTCCTGGGGTAAATCCCACTTGATTGTGGTGTATGATCCTTTTAATGTGTTGGATTCTGTTTGCTAGTATTTTGTTGAGGACGTTTGCATCTGTGTTCATCACTGATACTGGTCTAATTTTCTTTTTTTGTGATATCTTTGTCTGGTTTTGGTATCAGGGTGATGGTGGCTTCATAGAATGAATTTGGGAGTATTTTTCCCTCTGCAGTTTTTTGGAAGAGTTTGAGAAGGATGGGCATTAGCTCTTCTGTAAATGTTTGATAGAATTTGCCTGTGAAGCCATCTGGTCCTGGACTTTTGTTTGTTGGAAGATTTTTAATTATGGTTTCAATTTCATTGTTTGTGATAGGTCTGTTAATATTTTCTAGTTCTTCCTGGTTCAGTCTTGGAAAATTGTAACTTTCCAAGAATTTGTCCATTTCTTCCAGGTTGTCCATTTTATTGGCATATAGTTGTTTGTAGTAGTCTCTTGTAATCCTTTGTATTTCTGCGGTGTCAGTTGTGATTTCTCCTTTTTCATTTCTAATTTTACTGATTTGCGTCCTCTCTCTTTTTTTCTTGATGGGTCTGGCTAAAGGTTTATCAATGTTTTTTATCTTTTCAAAGAACCGACTTTTAGTTTTACTGATCTTTGCTATTGTTTTCTACATTTCTGTTTCATTTATTTCTCCTCTGATCTTTATGATTTCTTTCCTTCTGCTGACTTTGGGTTTTCTTTGTTCTTCTTTCTCTAGTTGCTTTAGGTGTAAGGTTAGGTCGTTTATTTGAGATTTATATTATTTCTTTTTTTTTTAAGATTTTTTTAACGTCTTTATTAGAGTGTAATTGCTTTACAATGGTGTGTTAGTTTCTGCTTTATAACATAGTGAATCAGCTATACATATACATATATCCCCATATCTCCTCCCTCTTGCGTCTCCCTCCCACCCTCCCTATCCCACCCCTCTAGGTGATCACAAAGCACTGAGCTGATCTCCCTGTGCTATGCGGCTGCTTCCCACTATCCATGCCACTCTCTCCCTTCGTCCCAGCTTACCCTTCCCCCTCCCCGTGTCCTCAAGTCCATTTTCTAGGTCTGCGTCTATTTTTCTTATTTCTTTTTTTTTTTTTTTAAATTTAGTTGTGTTTTACTTTCTTCTTTTTTTTTTTATTTATTTATGGCTGTGTTGGGTCTTCGTTTCTGTGCGAGGGCTTTCTCTAGTTGTGGCAAGCGGGGGCCACTCTTCATCGCGGTGCGCGGGCCTCTCATTATCGCGGCCTCTCTTGTTGCAGAGCACAGGCTCCAGACGCGCAGGCTCAGTAATTGTGGCTCACGGGCCCAGTCGCTCCGCGGCATGTGGGATCTTCCCAGACCAGGGCTCGAACCCGTGTCCCCTGCATTGGCAGGCAGATTCTCAACCACCAGGGAAGCCCTATTTTTCTTATTTCTTAAGGTGAGGTTGAATTGCTATAAATTTCCCTCTTAGAACTGCTTTTGCTGTGTCCCATAGGTTTTGGGTCGTCGTTGTCATTTGTTCTACGTATTTTTAAATTTTTTCTGTGATTTCTTCAGTGATCTCTTGATTATTTAGTAGTGCACTGTTTACCCTCCATGTATTTGTGGTTTTTACGGTTCTTTCTCCTGTGATTGATTTCCAATCTCATAGCGTTGTAGTCAGAAAAGATGCTTGATACGATTTCAGTTTTCTTCAATTTTCCGAGGCTTGGTTTGTGACCCAAGATGTGATCTATCCTGGAGAATATTCTGTGTGCACTTGAGAATAAAGTGTATTCTGCCACTTTTGGGTGGACTGTCCTATAAATATCAATTAAATCTATCTGGTCTATTGTGTCATTTAAAGCTTGTGTTTCCTTATTTATTTTCTGTTTCGATGATCTGTCCATTGGTGTAAGTGGGGTGGTAAAGTCCCCTACTATTATTGTGCTGCTGTTGATTTCCCCTTTTATGGTTGTTAGCATTTGCCTTATGTATTGAGGTGCTCCTATGTTGGGTGCATAAACATTTATAATTGTTATATCTTCTTCCTGGATTGATCCCTTGATCACTATGTAGTGTCCTTATCTCTCTTTTTTTTTTAACAGATTTTTTTAAACAAATTTATTTATTTTATTTATTTATTTTTGGCTGTGTTGGGTCTTCGTTACTGCGCGCGGGCTTTCTCTAGTTGCGGCGAGTGGGGACTACTCTTTGTTGCGGTGCGCAGGCTTCTCATTGTGGTGGCTTCTCTTGTTGTGGAGCATGGGCTCTAGATGTGCGGGCTCAGTAATTGTGGCTTTCAGGCTCTAGAGCACAGGCTCAGTAGTTGTGACGCATGGGCTTAGTTGCTCCGTGGTATGTGGGATCTTCCCGGACTGGGGCTCGAACCCATGTCCCCTGCATTGGCAGGCGGATTCTTAACCACTGTGCCACCAGGGAACCCCCTTCCTTATGTCTTGTAACAGTCTTTATTTTAAAGTCTATTTTATCTGATATGAGTATTGCTACTCCAGCTTTCTTTTGATTTCCATTTGCATGGAATATCTTTTAACATCCGTTCACTTTCAGTCGGTATGTGTCCCTAGGTCTGAATTGGGTCTGTTGTAGACAGCATGTGTATGGGTCTTGTTTTTGTATCCTTTCAGCCAGTCTCTGTCTTTTGGTTGGGGCATTTAATCCATTTACATTCAAGGTTATTATCAAAATGTATGTTCCTATTACCATTTTCTTAATTGTTTTGGGTTTGTTTTTGTGGGTCTTTTTCTTCTCTTGTGTTTCCTGCCTAGAGAAGTTCCTTTAGCATTTGTTGTAAAGCTGGTTTGGTGGTGCTGAATTCTCATAGCTTTTGCTTGTCTGAAAAGCTTTTGATTTCTCTGTCGAATCTGAATGAGATCCTTGCTGGGTAGGGTCATCTTGGTTGTAGGTTTTCCTCTTTCATCACTTTAAGTATATCCTGCCACTCCCTTCTGGCCTGCAGAGTTTCTGCTGAAAAATCAGCTGATAACCCTATGGGGATTCCTTTGTATGTTATTTTTTGCTTTTCCCTTCCTGCTTTTAATAATTTTTCTTTGAATTTAATTTTTGTTAGTTTGATTAATATGTGTCTTGGTGTGTTTCTCCTAGAGTTTATCCTATATGGGACTCTCTCTGCTTGCTGGACTTGGATGACTATTTCCTATCCCATGTTAGGGAAGTTTTCCACTGTAATCTCTTCAAATATTTTCTCAGACCCTTTCTTTTTCTCTTCTTCTTCTGGGACCCCTATAATTCGAATGTTGGTGCATTTATTGTTGTCCCAGAGGTCTCTGAGATTGTCTTCAATTCTTTTCAATCATTTTTCTTTATTCTGCTCCTCAGCAGTTATTTCCACCATTCTGTCTTCCAGCTCACTTATTTGTTCTTCTGCCTCAGTTATTCTGTTATTGATTCCTTTTAGTGTATTTTTCATTTCAGGTACTGTGTTGTTCATCTGTTTGTTTGTTCTTTTGTTCTTCTAGATCTTTGTTAAACATTTCTTGTATTTTCTCAATCCGTGCCTCCATTCTATTTCCGAGATTCTGGATCATCTTTACTATCATTACTCTGAATTGATAGGTAGGTTGCCTATTTCTTCTTCATTTATTTGGTCTTGTAGGTTTTTCCTTGCTCCTTCACCTGTGACATATTTTTTGTCGTCTTTTTTTTTTTTTTTTTTTTTTAAATAAGTGGGATTGTGTTTCTGTTTTACTGGTTGTTTGGTCTGAAGCTTCCAGCACTGGAATTTGTAGGTTGTTGGGTAGAGCTGGGTCTTGATGCTGAGATGAGGACCTCTGCAAGACCTCACTTCGATGACTATTCCTTGGGTCTGAGGTTCTCTGTTAGTCCAGTGGTTCGGACTCAGAGCTCCCACTGCAGGAACTCTGCCCCGACCTGGCTCGTGAACCAAGATCCCACAAGCTGCGTGGAGCAGCAAAAAAAAAAAAAAGAGCAAAACAATAACAGAGTAAACAATAAAACTAGGTTAGAAAAAGAACAGATATGTTAAAAAGAATTAAAAAATTAAAATATAGAGGAAACAACAACTGGAATGTAAAACAGAACCACAATAGTATAAAAGAGGAGAAAAAGAAAAAGAAAAAAAAAGCCGGAAAGGGCCTTGGCTGTGGGGGGTAGGGCTTAGGCAGGAACAGGTTTAGTTGGTTGGTGGGCCTATGCTTAGGACCCGTAGGGCAGGAAAAGGCCCTGGGGGTGGGGGTGGGGCTTAGGCTTAGCAGGAGGGGCCCAGGCCCCTCTGGCCTTGGAGGGCGGAGGACCAGGTCCAGGGCCCCAGCAGGCTCACTGGGCCTGAGTGGGCGGGGGAAACGCTAGGCATGTACCCCCCAATCCTCTGATCCTGGAGGGCCCCTCCCCATTGGCCTCCCTTCTTCTTCTCCACCCTCCCTCCCTCCTATTCCCCTGGGACTCATGTGGCGGGAGGGGACCCCGGAAGGCAGGTGATCAGACCTGGAAGCCCAGTAGGCTTCCCGGGACCGAGTGGGCGGGGGAAACGCCTGTGGCCCCTCCCCATCTGCCTTGCCTCTTCCTCCCCCTCCCTCCTATGCCCCTAGGACCCATGTGGCCTGGTGGGGGGCCTTGGAGGGCGGGGTACTCAGCACTGGGAAGCCTGCTGGGTTTCCCCTGATCCTCTGGTCCTGGAGGGTTCCCCCCAACACTGTCTGCCTGTCCTCTTCCCCCCTCCTCCCTCCCTCCCAGACTCTAGGACCCACGAGGCTGGAGGGTGCCCCAGAGAACAGAGGACCAGGCCCGGGAGCCCAGAAGGCTTTCTGGGGCCCGAGTGGGTGGAGGAAACACCTGCCACGCCTCTGCTTATCCTCCAGTTGGAGGGCTCCTCCCACCCGCCTCTCCTCTTCTCCCCCCACCTCCCTCCTATGCTCCTAGGACCCACGTGATCTGAAGGGGCTTTGGAGGGCAGAGGACCCAGTGTGGGAGCCCTGCAGGCTTCCTGGGGCCCGATTGGGCAGGGGAGACGCTATGCACGCTGCCCCCATCCTCTGAGCCCCTGAGGGTCCCCCCCTAGGTGTGGGAACCCCTACCCCTTCCCATCCACCCTTCAGTTGTGCTTGTCCTGTCCAGACTCCACTTCTCCTCCCCCCCTCACTCCCCCTTCATCCTACCCAGTTGCGGGGGTTCCTCCCGTCTCCTTGGGCATCGAAGTCCCCCACCAGCAACCTGTTTTTTTGATCATAGCCTTCCTAATGGGTTATTTATCTTTTATTGTTTAGTTGTAATGGTCCTTTATATATTCCAGGAACTATCTGTTATCAGATATATGATTTGCAAATATTTTCTGCCATTCTGTGGGTTGTCTTTTCACTTTCTTGGTGATGTCCTTTGAAGTACAAAAGTTGTACTTTTGTACCAGTTTATGTTTTTCCCTTGGTTGCTTGTGCTTTTGGTATCATATCTTAGAAACTATTATCTAGTATAAAACCATGAAGATTTATATTTAAGGGTTCTTTCAAGAGTTGTATAGTTTTAGCTCTTACATTTAGGTCTTTGATTCATTTTGAGTTAATTTTTGTATATGGTGTGAGGTAGGAGTCCAACTTCATTCTTTTGTATGTCTAGATCCATTTGTTTCAACACCATCTGTTGAAAAGGCTATTCTTTACCTTATTGAATGGTGTTGGCACCCTTGGAAATCAGTTAACTGTAATGTGTGGGTTTATTTCTGGATGTACAATTCTATTTCATTGATCTGTATATCTGTTTTTAGGCCACTACCACACTGTCTTGATTATTATAGCTTTGCAGTATGTTTTAAAATCAGGATGTGTGAGTCTTCCAACTTTGTATTTTTTTTTCCAAGATTGTTTGACTCTTCTGGGTTCCTTAACTTTCCACATGAATTTTAGAATCAGTTTGTCAATTTCTGCAAAGAAGCTAGCTGCAATTTTGATAGGGACTGGGTTGAGACTGTAGATTAATCTGGGAGTATTGCTATTTTAATATTAAGTTTTCTGATCCATGAACAACAAATACCTTTCCATTTATTTAGATCTTCTTTAATTTCTTTCAACAAAGGTTTCTAGTTTTTAGCACCTCTTTAATTACATTTATTCCCAAGTATTTTATTCTTTTCTTGCTAATGTAAATGTAATTAAAAAAATTTTCAGTTTGTTCATTGCTACTGTATAGAAATAGAATTGATTTTTGTATCTAGATCTTGTATCTTACAACCTTGCTGAACTCGTTTATTAGTTCTAATAGTTTTTTAGTGGATTCTTTAGAATTTTCTATATAAAAGATTATATCATGTCATCAGCAAATAGAGATAGTTTTACTTCTTCTTTTCCAACCTGGAAGCCTGGTATTCATTGTTGATGAGAAGTCTCCTGAGAGGCTAATTGCCATTCTTTTACAGATAATCTATTTTTTCTGTCCTGATTTTTCAGAATTCTTTTTGTATTCTTAATGTCCTGCAATTTTACCATAATGTGGCTAGATGTTTATTTTTATTTACGTAGCGTGGTGCTTGAGGTGCACTTTTTTTTTTAAACGTTGAAAGCAGCTTTATTGCTTTTTCTTGATTATATATAAATGCATTCACATTCCAAAAGTGTTAAAAGCGTAAGAAACAAATTTAAATCACACAAAATTATGTACTCAGGAGATAATCACTATTAACATGTTTATAGCCAGTGACCAAGTATTATGATGTATTGTTTGAGGCTACACCTTCAATCTACCTGAAGATCTTGCTGCCTTTACCTTGAAAATATATTCTGAATCCAACTACTTCCTACCAAATCCATCTCTACTGCTCTTGTCCTTGTCACTGTATTCTCCTAGTGGGACTGCTACAGTAGTCTCCTCACCGGTCTCCTTCCATTTCAGTTTGCCACACAGCGGATTCTTTTTAAAGCATAATCAGATTATGTCACCCCCTGCTTAAAAGTCTCCAGTGGCTCCCCATCATACTTCCCTTGGTCTCTCTGACCTGGTCCCTGAGTGCTCCTCTTATTTCATCTCTGACCCTGGTTTCTTACCACTCTCACCTTTGTTTACTGAGCTCCAGCTACACTAGCATTCTTTCTGTTTCACCAGGAATGTGCCAAACACACACTGGCCCTGTGGCTTTCACACTTGCTGCTCCCCCGTTCCTATCTGAAACTACCTGCCTCACTCTCGCTTCATTCAGCTCTCTGTTCAAAGTGTTACCTCATCAGAGAGGTCTTCCCTGACAATCTGTGTCAAATCCCCTCCTGACCCCCTTGGTCATACTCTGTCACTTTAACCTGCTTTATTTCCCCCACTACTTACTGACATTATGTAATTTCGGTTCATTTTATTGTCTTCATCCCTTCCCCCACTGTATTATAAACTCCCTGTGAACAAGGACTTCGTTTTGTCCACTTTTGTATCCCCTAGCTCTAAGATCATTATCTGACGTAGTACACTCAGGAAATATTTATGAAATAAGTACATAATTATACATGTTCTTTTTAAATTAAAAAAAATAAGGATAGCATTTTATTTTTTGTTTTTGGCCTCCTTTCTCCTTTCCCATCTACTGCTCCTTCAGATATCCAACATTAATCTGGTATGAATCCATTTATTCATTTTTCTCTTCTCATATAATCATATAGAAATACATATGTACTAGACATTTGGGGAGCATAATTTATTTTACAGAAAATTGATTTATGTATTCAGATTATCTACACCTTACTCTTCTAACCTAAGTACATGGGAGAATCCTGCAATTCAACTGCTGTAGATCTAACATTATTATTTTAAACTGTGTTATATTTTTATAATTAGTTTTTGTTTTGTTCTCTTAATAAATGTAAGCTTAATATAAACTTTTAAATAATCAGTGGTGTCTATATAGTAGAAAATGAAAGTCCACCATACTTGTCTTCCCAAGTCTATCTGATGCTACACACCTTCAAATAGATAACTACCGTAACTGTTTGATATGTCTAATTTTAGATCTTTATCAGTGCATTTGTATGTGGGCAGATAGGCACAGGGAGTTTTGAGTTATTTATTTTTTATATATAAGTATTATACAATATATTATATTCTGTGATTTTTTTTCACTCAACTATGTAACATATAGTTCAGCTCTGTGCTGCTTATTGGTAATTTCTTTATGTTTTTGTACATATACACACAACTTTATTTAAATAGATTATACACGTATTTTTTTTGGTTTTGGGTAGGGTGGATTTTTTATTTGTTTTGCTTGCTTCCTCTTTCTTCTCATCTTCCACTCAGATCACTGTGTGTACTTTCAATCTGAGGACTCCCATCTTCTAGAAAATCTTTAACTTAATATTCAACTTTGCTTCTTTATCATTTTTTCTATTTTTGTAGTATTCTTGTTTTTATTTCATAGCGTATTTTTTTTGCTGTAATGTCTGTTATGATTTCCTTTAGCTATTGGAGGATCCTAAACCTTTAAAAATCATTTTCAGATTGCTCTATTTTTATTCCATCTGCAGCAAGTTCCTCTCCTTGACATTGGTTATAGTGGCTGTCTTTCATGGTTGTAATTTCTTCATGTATTTAAGAATTTTGCTTAGGAAGTGCTTCTTGACTAAGTTTTTTTCATGTGCTTATTTTCTTATTGCTGCTTTCCCCTCTTCCTGTCTAGTAGTTTTGTGGTTTCCTTCCGTCTGGCCCCTGAACAGTCCCAGGCTAGAACCGTATCTTAAATTGACACTGTGGGGCCCCTGTTCCACTGCAATATTGGAGATAGTGGATCTAGTCACTAAGTCAGCAGGCAGCTTAATCTAGGCCTGGGCTTTGAGGTATTTTCTGCTTCCCATCAACTTCTAGTGTAGCTCTAAGTATGCTGCAGCTCCTCCCAGTGGTTAATGTCAGGGTTTTTTTTTTTTTTTTTTTTTTTTCCAGCCTCCTTTTCAGAGTAGGAAAACTCCATTTCAGCCCTTGGTTTGATTGTGAGGCCGACTCTCCCCATTTCCTGCCCCTCTGGAGCACTTTGATCCCCTTTTATCTTGTGGGAAGCAAATTCCTGGTTACTTATTGCCTACCTACCATCTGCCTACCAGTGGATCTGCAACTTTAGCCTGACTTACAGCTTTTTCTCGTCTGCTTTTTTCTGGTTCAAAGAAATGTTTACTTTGTGTATGCTTTGGGATTTGTTTTTTTAAATTTTCTATATTTATCCAATGGTGTTTTGGACAAAGGTGGGGAGTTTATGAACTTCCAAGACCAACTTGAATAAAAATCTAGGATACTCTTAAAAACACAAATCAAGTTTAATTCCTTTGCTTAAAATCCTAAAATCTTCCAATTTTAAAAAATATATAATAGACTTCAAACTTCTCAGCATTCCTTTAAATGACCTGGCCCCTCTAAATTCATTTCAGGCACTTTTTGCTGTAGCCCTAGACCCCATCTTTTAGTTCTTTGAAAGTGCCTCACTTTCACATATGCTTCTTCCCAATGCTTCTTTTTTTTTTTAATTGTTATTGAAATATAGTTGATTTACAATGTTGTGTTAGTTTCAGGTGTATAGCAAAGTGGTCTATATATATATATATATATATATATATATATTCTTTTTTAGGTTCTTTTCCATTGTAGGTTATTATAAGATAATGAGTAGAGTTCCCTGTGCTATACAGTAGGTCCTTGTTGGTTATGTATTTTGTATATAGTAGTGTGTATATTTTAATCCCAAACTCCTGGTTTATTCCTCCTATCCTTTCCCCTTTGGTAACCATAAGTTCGTTTTCTATGTCTGTGAGTCTATTTCTGTTTTGTAAATAAATTCATTTGTATCATTTTTTTTAGATTCCACATATAAGCAATATCATATGATATTTGTCTTTCTCTGTCTGACTTCACTTAGCATGATAATCTCTAGGTCCATCCATGTTGCTGCAAATGACATTATTTCATTCTTTTTACGGTTGAGTAGTATTCCATTGTGTATATATACCACAGCTTCTTTATCCATTCATCTGTCAGTAGACACTTAGGTTGTTTTCATGTCTTGGCTATTATAAATAGTTCTGCTGTGAACATTGGGGTGCATGTGTCTTTTCAAATTATAGTTTTCTTCAAATAAATGCCCAGGAGTGGAATTGCTGGTCGCTCTGTTTTTAGTTGTTTAAGGAATCTCCATACTGTTCTCCATAGTGGCTTCACCAATTTACATTCCCACCAGCAGTGTAGGAGGGTTCCCTTTTCTCCATACCCTCTCCAGCATTTATTATTTGTAGACTTTCTGATGATGGCCATCCTGACTGGTGTGAGGTGATACCTCATTATTGTTTTGATTTGCATTTCTTAAATAATTAGTGATGTTGAGCATCTTTTCATGTGCCTGTTGGCCATCTGTATGTCATCTTTGGAGAAATGTCTGTTTAGGTATTCTGCTCATTTTTTTTTTTTTAATACATTTATTTATTTTGGGCTGCATTGGGTCTTCGTTGCTGCTTGCGAGCTTTCTCTAGTTGCAGCGAGCGGGGGCTACTCTTTGTTGCGGTGCGCGGGCTTCTCATTTCAGTGGCTTCTCTTGTTGCGGAGCACGGGCTCTAGGCACGCGGGCTTCAGTAGCTGTGGCTCGCGGGCTCTAGAGCGCAGGCTCAGTAGTTGTGGCACACGGGCTTAGTTGCTCCGCGGCATGTGGGATCTTCCCGGACCAGGGCTCGAACCCGTGTCCCCTGCATTGGCAGGTGGATTCTTAACCACCGTGCCACCAGGGAAGTCCCTGGGCTCATTTTTTGATTGGGTGTTTTTTTGTTTGTTTGTTTGTTTTTGATATTGAGCCGTATAAGGTGTTTGTGTATTTTTGGAAATTAATCCCCTGTTGGTCACATAGTTTGCAAGTATTTCCTCCCGTTCCATAGGCTGTATTTTTGTTTTGTTGATGGTTTCCTTTGATGTGCAAAACCTTTTAAGTTTAATTAGGTCCCATTTGTTTATTTTTGTTTTTATTTCCATTACTCTAGGAGACAAATCCAAAAAAAACATTGCTGTGATTTTTGTTAAAGAGTGTTCTGCCTATGTTTTCCTTTAGGAGTTTTATAGTATCCAGTCTTACATTTAGGTCGTTAATCCATTTTGAGTTTGCTTTTGTGTGTGGTGTTGGAGAATGTTCTAATTTCATTCTTTTACATGTAGCTGTCCAGTTTTCCCAGCACCACTTGTTGAAGAGACTGTCTTTTATCCATTGTACATTCTTGCCTCCTTTGTCGTAGATTAATTAACCATAAGTGCGAGAGTTTATTTTCCCCAGGGCTTCTAAGGTTGACATCTTCTCAATTTTGCTTTCGCATTTAAACGCTACCTCCTCAGAGGATCTTCCCTAACTACCCTAACTAAAATAGCCTCTCTCCAGTTCTCTATCATAACCCTTGTTTATTTCCTTAATATCATTTGTTACGATATGTATTTGTGTGTTTCTTTATGGTTTCTCACAAAACTGAAAGCTCCATGAGCTTTTTACTTTGTGTTTGCATTAAACACTATTATACTATTGTGTTTGCTTCATGAGCTTTTTACTTTGTGTTTGCATGATATAGTATCATGCTCAGTAAATACTTACTGCCTGATTATTATTCACCCATCCATTCAGCATATTTATTGAATGTCTGCTATATGCCAGAACTGTTCTCACTGTGGAGGATGTAATGGTGAACAACACAGACAGGGTCCTTGCTCTGTGGAGCTTATGTTCTAGTGGGAGAAGAAAAGTATCAACAAATAGAAAAATAAATAAGTAAAATCAGTGCTAGGGTGGTGTGTTTAGGTGATGGGAAACACTTTTCTGAGGAAGCAGCAAGAAGGAATTTACCTTGTGACAATCAAGAGGAAGAACTTTTCAGTTAGAGAGAAGAGCTAGAACAAGGTTCCTAAGTTAAGAATGAGCTTGAGTATAGAATAAGAGACCACTGAAGCTGTGGTGGAAGAAATAGAGGGAAAGAGCATTACAGGATAAGGTTAGAGACTTGGCTGAGACCAGGTAACACAAGCTAGGAGTTTGAAAGTATGTGGTACCTTAAGACAGATGCAACTCTTCAGTATTGAAGGAGCTGGTGAGGTGCATGTGGGAGTGGTTGCAGAGGATTACATACCTGCTACCTAGCAGGTGTGTTAAACAGATGTTTAAATTGTAGCAAAGTGTTATCTTCCAGAAAGTCATAAATCACTGCTTAGTTTTTGGTTTCATTTTCACCAGGGATGCTACTTTTTAATTCATGGTTCTTATTCATGCCTTTGGTTACCCCTTTAGAAACTAGTACAAGCCAGACATCCTCTGTTATGCATGCTTGCTCATACATGCTCATAAAATACAGTGGAAATAGAAAGGAAGCATTTAGTTAATGCTTTTTTGCTGAATTTCTGAATTTGTGCAGGCTTTTGGAATTTCATGTTTTCTAGTTTAGTCAGTGCAATGACCTGAAAGCAAAACAAGGTTGATTACTCAATCTTTCATTTCCACTTTTTCATTTCCCTATGTTTTAGAAAGCAAGTGACTAGGGAAGGCAGTGTACTCAAGGGTGCGTAACTTCCACATTTTTAAGAGCAAACTGTTTTTAATATCTTTGCAGCAATCTTTTAATTAACTATCTACTAATAGGATGAGTTTTCATTTGTCACTTATAACCTTTTGTGATCCTATTAGTAAAACTAATCATTGCTTCCATATCATCATCATTTTTTAAAAGTTATTTGAAGTTTATCGATGAGACTCCCTTTTAATTATTTCCTGTCCTTCTCTAAACATGTAGTGATGACAAGGAGCTATTTTAAGTTTCTCTGTAGTAGACTTTATGATAGTTCCAGTTCTTTTGCTGACCCTACAAGCAGAAGACTTAGAGGCAGTTCCTCTTCTTTCCTAATAATGACTTGCTTAAGCCACTGCCGGAATATTTACAGGTAGTCACCCACTTACATTTCAGACATTCATATTTAATCTGAGCTTTGGAATTTGAATTGTATTTCCCCCCTGAAAAAAAATTTACAAATGGTATTATAAATGAATAAGTTTCTAGGCTACCCTTTAAAGATCTACGTAACCTACAGTGTAGCTGAAATATCAATACTGCACATTTATGATGAAAAACATTAGGAGAATCACATTTCAGATGCACATTAGTTCTACTACATGATGTTTAAATAGGAGGGAATAGTTTGGATTCCTAAACACCTTTGTTTGTGGTGAGAGGATGAACAGTGGTGCCATGAAGATGTTCCCATCGAGGCTATGGAGAGAGCCACTGGGAACGCTTCTGGAGGAAGCCCATCCCCATCTCCTGCATGGCAGGGACCAGCCGTCTGCATGTGAGACATTCTTAAGTCAAATGGGTGTATATCAGGAGTATCTGTATGCTCTTACTAGTTACAAGAAGTGAAAAATTCATTAAAAGGAATCTTATGTGAGGGATTGAAAAGTTTATATATTTTGAAATTTCCTAAGCAGATGTTAATGTTGATAAATGCTTTTTTGATACATTTACAGACATTTCATGTTTAGTGATATTTAATTGTGTGTTCCCCAACCCCTGTGGTTTTTTTAATCTTTGTGTGTTTTGGGACTTACCTGGCAGTCCAGTGGTTAAGACTCTGTGCTTCCAATGCGGGGGCAGTGGGTTCAATCCCTGGGTGGGAAATGAAGATCCCACATACTGCATGGCATGGCCAAAGAAAAAAAATCTTTGTGTGTTTGGTTTTATTCCTAAAATTATTGATGATCCTTAATTTTCAAAGAAAGGAATTTAATTCACTTAACTAAAAAGAAAGAAAATGGTACTGTAATGTTAACAGTTGAAACAAATTTAACTCTAGACTTATTCTACTTTTAATTCTTTACCAGGCATAATTTATTTTTATTTCAAGAGATTTTCATTATATTGGAGCTAATTATTGATCATTCTTCTGAGTATAGTATAATTCCTGGCAAAATGATATTTTGGAAAGTTATATATAGAATACAGAAGAGCATGTGCTGTGGGTTCTAATTCTATTCAATGTTTATTCAGTTACTCAGTCAGTTCAGATACATTTCTCAGCCCTCAACAGCTTCTTTTTCCCTGTCTATAAAAGGAGGCTGATGAAACCTGCTTGCCTCACAGAGTTGCTAAAGTTATTACATAAGATTGATTGGCAATGTATGACAGCCCATAATACTACAGAAATGGGCTGTCATAGGATCTAGTAGGGAAAGCTTTCATGCCATTGTGTTTCTTTTCCCTGAACTCTCCTCCTTTTCATAGCCAGGTTTCTCAAAAGAATAATCTACACACATCAGCTTTACTTGTAATCTCTCATTTTTGTCAGAAATAATCACTAGTATTTAGCATTGATATTGTTATGTTAAATGTTCTTCAAATGAGTCAGGTAATCATACTATGAGTATATTTTCTTTCTTGAACATCTTCCCATCCCCCTTCAGAATGCTTTATTTTTCTGTTTGCTTTGTTTGCTGTTGTGTCTTTCACTAATTCTTTCCCAAACACTTCAATAAAACTGTAAAATTCCTCTCAGAATAGTAAACACTTCCATCAAATGGTTATCCATCAAATCCATTTTTAAAACCCTTTCCTTTTTTCTTGGAGGTATTCCTCTGGGAGCCTTTTGTCTTCCTAGTCTAATCTGGACTGTTTGCTCTCTAGGCCTGCTGCAAAGCTTTTCATCCTGTCTGTTCCTTTCCTCATCATCCTGGGAATTTCCTTTACTTCTTCTCTGTTTTGGATCATGTTTCCTGGTTCCTGTGTTTTCTTCTTTCTTGATTTATTCCCTTGTTTTGGTATAGCACATCCTCTACCACCCACCTCCTATTCCCACTTACCCCCAGCCATCCAAATCCTCTTAGGCTAGGCAACTCTCTTGCAACATCTATGAAGTTTTTACTCTCCTTTCAATTCCCCTGTTGGATTGACCTCACCTCCCTTTGTGCCTCCATAGCATACTTTATCATAGCCTTGGTCTGTCATACTTATTAAGCACCTACTCTACATGTCAGGCACTGTGTTCAGCACTAGACCATCCAAGATTAGGAGAATGAGGTTCTTGTTCCCAGGGAAATTCTGAAAGGTGAAAAAGAACACCATGGTTCTCACTGGAGGCAGTACTGCCCCCTAGCGGCCCTTTGAAAAAGTGGGGGGAAGTTTTCTGTTACCACAGTAATGGGAGGGTACAAGCTGGCATTTTGTAGTCAGGGGCCAGGAATACTAAATGTCTTATAAGTGCAGCACAACTTTACAATGTTCCACCAAACATTCATGTGTGAAAATCTGTTCATAGTTATCCAAGCCTGGGACCTAACTCCATTTTACACACAAACCCAAACTACTTGGTGCTTTTTACGTTGTCTTTGCTTGTGCAACAGATGGAAACAGCTACTGTCCATCATTGTGGGTTTATAGAAGAAACATTTTTTTAAGTAGCATGTGTTTATAAAAAAAGTTAAGAATCCCTTGGATGATAGATTCATGCAATAGCAATGAAGAAGAAAATGATTGCCTTACTCTATACATAAAAGTAAGAACTTTCTAGAGTAAATGTTAAAAAAAGATTCTATTCATTATTGTGTGTATGTTTGTATATACTGAGCTATAATATACAGTGCACAGCTTGATGAATTGGTAAACACACGTACACATTAAGACATGTAACTGCCACCTGGATCTAGATAGAGTGTCTGCATAGTTGGGAAACAGGATAAACTTATTTTTAAATAGTATGTTACATTATCAAATAATGTGCCCATTATATTTTCATGTGTACAATAAATTCATTCGAAGTGTCCAAAAAATCGGGAAACATCAGGAAAATATCCTATTTATTACATTTTTTTACATTTTAGCAGTTGGACCCATTGTTTTATTTTATTTTATTTTATTTTTTTAACATCTTTATTGGAGTATAATTGCTTTACAATGGTGTGTTAGTTTCTGCTTTATAAAAAAGTGAATCAGTTATACATATACATATATCTCCATATCTCTTCCCTCTTGCGTCTCCCTCCCTCCCACCCTCCCTATCCCACCCCTCTAGGTGGTCACAAAGCACCGAGCTGATCTCCCTGTGCTATGCGGCTGCTTCCCACTAGCTATCTATATTACATTTGGTAGTGTATATGTCCATGACACTCTCTCACTTTGTCCCAGCTTACCCTTCCCCCTCCCCGTATCCTCAAGTCCGTTCTCTAGTAGGTCTGTGTCTTTATTCCCGTCTTGCCCCTAGGTTCTAAATGACCTTTTCTTTTTTTTTTTTTTTTTTAGATTCCATATATATGTGTTAGCATCCGGTATTTGTTTTTCTCTTTCTCACTTACTTCACTCTATGACAGATTCTAGGTCCATCCACCTCACTACAAATGACTCAATTTTGTTTCTTTTTATGGCTGAGTAATATTCCATTGTATATATGTGCCACATCTTCTTTATCCATTCATCTGTTAATGGACACTTAGGTTGCTGCCATGTCCTGGCTATTGTAAATAGAGCTGCAGTGAACATTGTGGTACATGACTCTTCTTGAATTATGGTTTTCTCAGGGTATATGCCCAGTAGTGGGATTGCTGGGTCGTATGGTATTTCTATTTTTAGTTTTTTAAGGAACCTCCATACTGTTCTCCATAGTGGCTGTATCAATTTACATTCCCACCAACAGTGCAAGAGGGTTCCCATTTCTCCACACCCTCTCCAGCATTTATTGTTTGTAGATTTTTTGATGATGGCCATTCTGACCGGTGTGAGATGATATCTCATTGTAGTTTTGATTTGCATTTCTCTAATGATTAATGATGTTGAGCATTCTTTCATGTGTTTGTTGGGAATCTGTATATCTTCTTTGGAGAAATGTCTATTTAGGTCTTCTGCCCATTTTTGTTTTTTTTTTGATATTGAGCTGCATGAGCTGCTTGTAAATTTTAGAGATTAATCCTTTGTCAGTTGCTTCATTTGCAAGTATTTTCTCTCATTCTGAGGGTTGTATTTTTGTCTTATTTATGGTTTCCTTTGCTGTGCAAAAGCTTTTAGGTTTCATTAGGTCCCATTTGTTTATTTTTGTTTTTATTTCCATTTCTCTAGGAGGTGGGTCAAAAGGGATCTTGCTGTGATTTATGTCATAGAGTGTTCTGCCTATGTTTTCTCTAAGAGTTTCATAGTGTCTGGCCTTACATTTAGGTCTTTAATCCATTTTGAGTTTATTTTTGTGTATGGTGTTAGGGAGTGTTCTAATTTCATTCTTTAACATGTAACCGTCCAGTTTTCCCAGCACCACTTATTGAAGAGGCTGTCTTTTCTCCACTGTATATTCTTGCCTCCTTTATCAAAGGTAAGGTGACCATATGTGTGTGGGTTTATCTCTGGGCTTTCTATCCTGTTCCATTGATCTATATTTCTGTTTTTGTGCCAGTACCATACTGTCTTGATTACTGTAGCTTTGTAGTATAGTTTGAAGTCAGATAGCTTGATTCCTCCAGCTCTGTTTTTTTCCCTCAAGATTGCTTTGGCTATTCGGGGTCTTTTGTGTTTCCATACAAATTGTGAAATTTTTTGTTCTAGTTCTGTGAAAAATGCCAGTGGTAGTTTGATAGGGATTGCATTGAATCTGTAGATTGCTTTGGGTAGTGTAGTCATTTTCACAATGTTGATTCTTCCAATCCAAGAACATGGTATATCTCTCCATCTATTTGTATCATCTTTAATTTCTTTCATCAGTGTCTTATAATTTTCTGCATACAGGTCTTTTGTCTCCTTAGGTAGGTTTATTCCTAGATATTTTATTCTTTTTGTTGCAATGGTAAATGGGAGTGTTTTCTTAATTTCACTTTCAGATTTTTCATCATTAGTGTATAGGAATGCAAGAGATTTCTGTGCATTAATTTTGTATCCTGCTACTTTACCAAATTCATTGATTAGCTCTAGTAGTTTTCTGTTAGCATCTTTAGGATTCTCCATGTATGGTATCATGTCATCTGCAAACAGTGACAGCTTTACTTCTTCTTTTCCGGTTTGGATTCCTTTTATTTCTTTTGTTCCTGATCTTATTGGAAATGGTTTCAGTTTTTCACCATTGGGGACAATGTTGGCTGTGGGTTTGTCATATATGGCCTTTATTATGTTGAGGTAAGTTCCCTCTATGCCTACTTTCTGGAGGGTTTTTATCATAAATGGGTGTTGAATTTTGTCAAAAGCTTTCTCTGCATCTTTTGAGATGATCATATGGTTTTTCTCCTTCAGTTTGTTAATATGGTGTATCACATTGATTGATTTGCATATGTTGAAGAATCCTTGCATTCCTGGGATAAACCCCACTTGATCATAGTGTATGATCCTTTTAATGTGCTGTTGGATTCTGTTTGCTAGTATTTTGTTGAGGAATTTTGCATCTATGTTCATCAGTGATATTGGCCTGTAGTTTTCTTTCTTTGTGACATCTTTGTCTGGTTTTGGTATCAGGGTGATGGTGGCCTCGTAGAACGAGTTTGGGAGTGTTCCTCCCTCTGCTATATTTTGGAAGAGTTTGAGAAGGATAGGTGTTAGCTCTTCTCTAAATGTTTGATAGAATTCGCCTGTGAAGCCATCTGGTCCTGGGCTTTTGTTTGTTGGAAGATTTTTAATCACAGTTTCAATTTCAGTGCTTGTGATTGGTCTGTTCATATTTTCTATTTCTTCCTGGTTCAGTCTCGGAAGGTTGTGCATTTCTAAGAATTTGTCCATTCCTTCCAGGTTCTCCATTTATTGGCATATAGTTGCTTGTAGTAATCTCTCATGATCCTTTGTATTTCTACAGTGTCAGTTGTTACTTCTCCTTTTTCATTTCTAATTCTATTGATTTGAGTCTTCTCCCTTTTTTTTTTGATGAGTCTGGCCAATGGTTTATTAACTTTGTTTATCTTCTCAAAGAACCAGCTTTTAGTTTTATTGATCTTTGCTATTATTTCCTTCATTTCTTTTTCATTTATTTCTGATCTGGTATTTATGATTTCTTTCCTTCTGCTAACTTTGAGGTTGTTTTGTTCTTCTTCCTCTAATTGCTTTAGACGTAAGGTTGTTTATTTGAGATGTTTCTTGTTTCTTGAGGTAGGATTGTATTGCTATAAACTTCCCTTTTAGAACTGCCTTTGCTGCATCCCATAGGTTTTGGGTCATCCTGTTTTCATTGTCATTTGTTTCTAGGTATTTTTTTGATCTTTGATTTCTTCCATGATCTCTTGGTTATTAAGTAGTGTATTGTTTAGCCTCCATGTGTTTGTATTTTTTACAGATCTTTTCCTCTAATTGATATCTAGTCTCATAGCACTGTGGTTGGAAAAGATACTTGATATGATTTCAATTTTCTTAAATTTACCAAGGCTTGATTTGTGACCCAAGATATGATCTATCCTGGAGAATGTTCCATGAGCACTTGAGAAGAAAGTGTATTCTGTTGTTTTTGGTTGGAATGTCCTATAAATATCAATTAAGTCCATCTTGTTTAATGTCTCATTTAAAGCTTGTGTTTCCTTATTTATTTTCATTTTGGATGATCTGTCCATTGGTGAAAGTGGGGTGTTAAAAGTCCCCTACTATGATTGTGTTACTGTCGATTTCCTCTTTTGTAGTTGTTAGCAGTTGCCTTATGTATTGAGGTGCTCCTATGTTGCATGCATATATATTTATAATTGTTATATCTTCTTCTTGGATTGATCCCTTGATCATTATGTAGTGTCCTTCTTTGTCTCTTGTAATAGTCTTTTTTTAAAGTCTGTTTTGTCTGATATGAGAATTGCTACTCCAGCTTTCTTTTGATTTCCATTTGCATGGAATATCTTTTTCCATCCCCTCACTTTCAGTCTGTGTGTGTCCCTAGGTCTGAATTGGGTCTCTTGTAGAAAGCATATATACAGGTCTTGTTTTTGTATCCATTCAGCCAGTCTCTGTATTTTGGTTGGAGCATTTAATCCATTTACATTTAAGGTAATTATCGATATGTATGTTCCTATTACCATTTTCTTAATTGTTTTGGGTTTGTTATTGTAGGTCTTTTTCATCTCTTTTGTTTCCTGCCTAGAGAAGTTCCTTTAGCATTTGTTGTAAAGCTGGTTTGGTGGTGCTGAATTCTCTCAGCTTTTGCTTGTCTGTAAAGGTTTTAATTTCTCTGTCAAGTCTGAATGAGATCCTTGCTGGGTGGAGTAATATTGGTTGTAGGTTTTTCCCCTTCATCACTTTAAATATGTCCTTCCACTCCCTTCTGGCTTGCAGAGTTTCTGCTGAAAGATCAGCTGTTAACCTTATGGGGATTCCCTTGTATGTTATTTGTTGTTTTCCCCTTGCTGCTTTTAATATTTTTTCTTTGTATTTAATTTTTGATAGTTTGATTAATATGTGTCTTGGCGTGTTTCTCCTTGGATTTATCCTGTATGGGACTCTCTGTGCTTCCTGGACTTGATTAACTATTTCCTTTCCCATATTAGGGAAGTTTTCAACTATAATCTCTTCAAATATTTTCTCAGTCCCTTTCTTTTTCTCCTCTTCTTCTGGAACCCCTATAATTCGAATGTTGGTGCGTTTAATGTTGTCCCAGAGGTCTCTCAGACTGCCCTCAATTCTTTTCATTCTTTTTTCTTTATTCTGCTCTGCAGTAGTTATTTCCACTATTTTATCTTCCAGGTCACTTTTCCGTTCTTCTGCCTCAGTTATTCTGCTATTGACCCCTTCTAGAGAATTTTTAATTTCATTTATTGTGTTGTTCATCACTGTTTGTTTGCTCTTTAGTTCTTCTCGGTCCTTGTTAAACGTTTCTTCTATTTTCTCCATTCTATTTCCAAGGTTTGGGATCATCTTTACTATCATTATTCTGACTTCTTTTTCAGTTAGACTGCCTTTTTCCTCTTCATTTGTTAGGTCTGGTGGGTTTTTACCTTGCTCCTTCATCTGCTGTGTGTTTCTCTGTCTTCTCATTTTGCTTATCTTACTGTGTTTGGGGTCTCCTTTTCGCAGGCTGCAGGTTCATAGTTCCTGTTGTTTTTGGTGTCTGTCCCCAGTGGCTAAGATTGGTTCAGTGGGTTGTGTAGGCTTCCTGGTGGAGGGGACTAGTGCCTCTGTTCTGGTGGATGAGACTAGATCTTGTCTTTCTGGTGGGCAGGTCTATATCTGGTGGTGTGTTTTGAGGTGTCTGTGGCCTTATTATGATTTTAGGCAGCCTCTCTGCTAATGGATGGGGTTTTGTTCCTGTCTTGCTAGTTGTTTGGCATAAGGTGTCCAGCACTGTAGCTTGCTGGTTGTTGAGTGAAGCTGGGTGTTAGCGTTGAGATGGAGATCTCTGGGAGATTTTCGCTGTTTGATATTACGTGGAGCTGGGAGGTTTCTTGTGGACCAGTGTCCTGAACTTGGCTCTTCCACCTCAGAGGCACAGCCCTGACGCCTGGCTGGAGCACCAAGAGCCTGTCATCCACTCGGCTCAGAATAAAAGGGAGGAAAAAAAAGAAAGAAAGAAGAAGATAAAATAAAATAAAATAAAATAATTAAAATAAAATAAAATAATTAAAATAAAAAATAAAATGTAATTATTAAAAAAAAATTTTTTTAAGTAATAAAAAAAAGAAAGAAAGAAGAGAGCAACCACATCAAAAAACAAATCCACCAATGATAACAAGTGCTAAAAACTATACTAAAAAAAAACAACAACAGCAAAAAAACCGGACATACAGAACCCTAGGACAAATGGTAAAAACAAACCTATACAGACAAAATCACACACAGAAGCATACACATATACACATTCACAAAAAGAGAAAAAGGGAAAAATATATATTTTTTTGCTCCCAAAGTCCACGTCCTCAATTTGGGATGATTCGTTGTGTATTCAGGTATCCCACAGATGCAGGGTACAAGTTGATTGTGGAGATTTAATCTGCTGCTCCTGAGGCTGCTGGGAGAGATTTCCCTTTCTCTTCTTTGTTTGCACAGCTCCTGGGGTTCAGCTTTGGATTTGGCCCTGCCTCTGCGTGTAGGTCGCCTGAGCGCGTCTGTTCTTCGCCCAGACAGGACGGGGTTAAAGGAGCAGCTGATTCGGGGGCTCTGGCTCACTCAGGCCGGGGGGAGGGAGGGGTACGGATGCGGGGCGAGCCTGCGGCGGCAGAGGCCGGTGTGACATTGCACCAGCCTGAGGCGTGCCGTGCTTTCTCCCGGGAAAGTTGTCCCTGGATCACGGGACCCTGGCAGTGGCGGGCTGCACAGGCTCCCGGGAGGGGAGGTGTGGAGAGTGACCTGTGCTTGCACACAGGCTTCTTGGTGGCTGCAGCAGCAGCCTTAGCGTCTCATGCCCGTCTCTGGGGTCCGTGCTGATAGCCGCGGCTCGCGCCCATCTCTGGAGCTCCTTTAAGCAGCGCTCTTAATCCCCTCTCCTCGCGCACCAGGAAACAAAGAGGGAAGAAAAAGTCTCTTGGCTCTTTGGCAGCTCCAGACTTTTCCCCGACTCCCTCCCGGCTAGCTGTGGCACACTAGTCCCTTCAGGCTGTGTTCACGCAGCCAACCCCAGTCCTCTCCCTGGGCTCTGACCTCCGAAGCCCGAGCCTCAGCTCCCAGCCCCCGCCCGCCCTGGCGGGTGAGCAGACAAGCCTCTCGGGCTGGTGAGTGCTGGTTGGCGCCGAGCCTCTGTGCGGGAATCTCTCCGCTTTGCCCTCTGCACCCCTGTGGCTGCGCTCTCCTCCGTGGCTCCGAAGCTTCCCCCCTCCGCCACCCGCAGTCTCCGCCTGCGAAGGGGCTTCCTAGTGTGTGGAAACCTTTCTTCCTTCACAGCTCCCTCCCAGAGGTGCAGGTCCTGTCCCTATTCTTTTGTCTCTGTTTTTCCTTTTTTCTTTTGCCCTACCCAGGTACGTGGGGGAGTTTCTTGCCTTTTGTGAGGTCTGCGGTCTTCTGCCAGCGTTCAGTAGGTGTTCTGTAGGAGTTGTTCCACATGTAGATGTATTTCTGATGTATTTGTGGGGAGGAAGGTGATCTCCACGTCTTACTCTTCTGCCATCTTGAAGCTCCTCTCCTAAATGTTGTGGCTGTAGGTAGGAGGCCTCAGTTCCTTGCCACATGGCTCTCTCCTTAGGGCTGCTTGAGTGTCCTCATGACATGGCAGCTGGCTCACCCCAGGATGAGTGATCTGGCACAAGGTGGCCATCCCTGGTTTCGCATCAACATGATCTCAGGTGCAAACCTCCTTCTTTTTCCATTTTGTCTTTAAGTTATTGTTGAAACAACTGGCCCGCAGTCCCCAGGACTGTTGCGGCTTTGGCTGGTGGGGCCCCTCCAGAGGCGGCTGGACCCATTGTTTTAAATTTTACTTGAAAAGGTAATTTGAGGTTGAAGGAAAAGATATTGAGTATATTATTTGCAAATGTAACTAGCACACATTTATCCTGCTTCCCAACTTTACAGACGCTCTGTACCCAAAAAAGTTTACTTACATTCCTTCCTGGTCAGTATTCTGCTGCTATCAGAGGTAACCACCATTCTGACTTACATCATCATATTTCTTCAAATATTCTTTCTATCTCTGTTAGTTTACATGTGCAGGAAAGGTAAATTGAACTAAAAAGAAACAACTTTGCAACCAGTTACATTTTATCAGTCTAATTATGAAATGTTTTAGATCCAGTTACAACTTTCATACTCCCTTTTTTCAAAAGATGATGAATTACTTAGAGCGTTGTGTGTAGAACAAAGCTAATGGGAAATATGTAATAGAAGATTTGAGAGTCCTTTTAATAGAACCAAATGTTACTGAATCAATAGAAGCACACGAAATATAGGAATCTCATTTTTTTATTAATAAAAATGATTTTTAAATACTTCCTATTATTGCCACACTAAATATTAAAAACTATTTTTGTACAGTGATAAGAAATTATGTGACTATTAAATTTTTAATTCGATTTTTAGATTGCTTGTCTTTACTCTTACTCTGAATCTATCCACAAAGGTCAACCACATATCTTCTCTGTAGTTTCTCATATTTTTGTTTTTGTCTTATCCATTCTCTATTGCCCACTGCCTTTCAACAGTGTGATCTCTGAATTCTTTTTGAGTGGATGTATATACTGAATGTAATCTGATATATGGTGGAATTTCAAAGTAGGAGATATGTTTTCTGTTGGATTTAATCTTACACTTGCCCATGTTTTAATGTAGGGAATTATTTTGATATGACACTTTTAATAAGGCTATCTCATTTGTAGATATATTGTACTTCCTAATTTTCACCATTTCAACCTCCTGTATTTTGTCTTGGTATGTTATCCACACTCTTAAGATTATTTCCTCCTCCTTGTCATATTCAAATAAATCTAGTCTGTTACTTCTCTGATCTTTTGTTTTCTATATAGAATAGTCTCTGATCTTTTGTTTTCTGTATAGAATGGTTTCTAAATATAAATTTTCTTAAATCCAAATGTACCCAGTATAAATAGGTACAGGCATCTGAGTACTTCATTACATTTTTTTGATATGGTTGGATCTGAACATATTAAATATATTAAATAATACTCTATTATGATAAGTATATATGTTTATATTTCCATTTACGTGTGTAGAAATATCTATGAAATTTATTTTAGAATAGCAAAGGGGACTTTACAAAATACGTTTTAAAGGGGAAGGTTAGATCCGATAGGGTTGAGAAACACTCTTCTAGACAGGTTAGTGCAGTGGAGTCTTCCAGGTATTTTACTAGAACTGTTCAGGACCCAGTGGGAGCCTGTCACAGGGGAATGGTCAGTTCAGGCAGGGAGTGGAATGTGTGGCAGTGATCATGGAAACTAGAGACTGCCTGGGGCAAGTTTGAGCTGATTTTGAAGAAGTATGACTTGTTTATGTTTCCATGTGTCTCTCTCTTTTAAACTGAAAGTTCCTTGAGGGGCAGAGACCATTTTTCCTTACTCTGAGTACCTACTGCTGGTATTTGTCCACGGAAAGTACATAATAAATGTTAGAAGAATGGGCAGCTCCACATAGGTGTGCAAGTTTGATGAGGAGAGAATGTGGGCCTGGCTGGAAGCCAGATTGCTACAAGAGTACTGAAGGTTGGATCATTTATTTGCCATACCCAGGGGAAAATTTAATAATTGCCTGAGTGCTCTTGGGGGAATCTCCCCAAATCGTAAAAGAATTGAAATTAAATTAGCATATTATTTTAAGGCAAGGGTCCTGAGAATATAGGAGGCTGTGAACTTGGAGAGGAAAAAAATTACATTGTTATTTTTATTAACCTCAAACTGAAATTTAGCATTTCCTTCGATTTTGAATGCAGGTAATGGTGGTAGTATTAGCAGTACCTGTAATTTTTTTTTTTTTTTTCTACTGGAAGCCACAGATATTTTCAGTTTCAGTTGTTGCAGACACCTCGCAATATTGTTTATACTCATTATTTTCTTATTATGGTAATTAGACCTGCCACTCGATCTTTTTGTTTAAATCATTAATAAAGAAGCGCCTATATTACCTATTACATTTTTTAAGTAATTATATTTTTAAATTATATTTTAAAACATTGTTCTGAAATTCTAGAGCAAGCAAAACTAACGTATAATGATAGAAATCAGATGAGTGGTTGCTTCTTGTATAGAAGATTGGGAAAGGGGCACAAGAAAACTTTCTGGAGTGATGGAAATGTCCCATGTCTTTGGTGTACATTTGTCAAAGGTGATTGAATGCTAAACTTAAGTTCTTCATTTAACTGTATGTACATTATACCGCAATTAAAACAATAAATACATTAAAAAATATTCTAAGAAGGGGTCCATAGCCTTCACCAAATTGCCAAAGAAATCTCTGGGAACAAAAAAAGGTCAAGAACCCTTTTTCTGAGGCTATCATGTTGCCTTTGCCTTTGCCTTTCTCCTTTAAGTGCCCGTTCTCTCAGTTCCTTTTTTTTTTTTAATTAATTTTTATTGGAGTATAGTTGCTTTACAATGTTGTGTTTTTACTGTACAGCAAAGTGAATCAGCTATACATATACATGTATTCCCTCTTTTTTGGATTTCCTTCCCATTTAGGTCACCACAGAGCATTGAGTAGAGTTCCCTGTGCTATACAGTAGGTTCTCATTAGTTATCTATTTTATACATAGTATTAACAGTGTATATATGTCAGTCCCAATCTCCCAGTTCATCCCACCCTGCCCCTTCCCCCTTGATATCCATGTTTGTTTTCTACATCTGTGTCTCTGTTTCTGCTTTGCAAATAAGATCATCTATACCATTTTTCTAGATTCCACATATATGCATTAATAAAAGATATTTGTTTTTCTCTTTCCGACTTACTTCACTCTGTATGACAGCCTCTAGGTCCATCCACGTCTCTACAAATGGCCCAATTTCATTCCTTTTTAAGGCTGAGTAACATTCCATTGTATACATGTACCACATCTTCTTTATCCATTCATCTTTTGGTGGACATTTAGGTTGCTTCCATGACCTGGCTATTATCAATAGTGCTGCTATGAACATTGGGGTGCATGTGTCTTTTTGAATTATGGTTTTCTCAGGGTATATGCCTAGGAGTGGGATTGCTGGGTCATATGGTAGTTCTATTTTTAGTTTTTTAAGGAACCTCCAGACTGTTCTCCATAGTGGCTGTATCAATTTACATTCCTACCAACAGTGTAAGAGGGTTCCCTTTTCTTCACACCCTCTCCGGCATCTCTCAGTTGCCTTTGCTATTCATTTTCTTTTTCCTAAATGTGTTCTCACTTTTTTGAGCTAAGAAAAGTCAGAAAAGAAAAGGAGCAGCTATGAAAGAAATTCTTTGCTTGGCTTATTTGCCAATCTGTTGAAGTCAGTACAACTGTGGCCTTCCTAACATAGTTATATACTTGCTTAGACTTTAAGAAATTTCTAGTGAGAACTACTCTTCTAAAAACTAATTTGTAGATGATTTCATAATGGAATGATTTTTCTTATCTCCAGTTTCACTTGGAGTTTTAGTAGGATTTTTATACAGAGGTATCATTGAATATGCAGTTCTGTTATGAAGTAGGCATGAACATTTGTAACACAGATTGGAAGAAAAGAAAATGTATTAGGAATCAGAAAAGCATCGAGTGGGGCTTCCCTGGTGACGCAGTGGTTAAGAATCTGCCTGCCAATGCAGGGGACACGGGTTCAAGCCCTGGTCCGGGAAGGTCCCACATGCCGCGGAGCGACTAAGCCCGTGTGCCACAACTACTGAGCCTGCGTGCCACAACTACCGAAGCCCGCATGCCTAGATCTCGTGCTCCACAACAAGAGAAGCAACCACAATGAGAAGCCCCCGCACCTCAATGAAGAGTAGCCCCCGCTCGCCGCAGCTAGAGAAAGCCCGCGTGTAGCAGCAAAGACCCAACGCAGCCATAAATAAATAAACAAACAAACAAACAAATAATTTAAAAAAAAAGAAAAGCATTAAGGAAGTAAGGAAAGAAAAATGAATATTACTGACAATCTAGTCCACATTTTCTTTTTCAGAAATTCCATGTAGGTGTCCTTGATGTAATGTGACTGTATATTCTAAGTTCAAATATGTTTTACTTTTATAAAATTCAGAGTACTACAGATACCAAATATTAGCCTATATTTATTTTAAAATGTGGCGATAGTGCTTGAAGATGTTAAACATAGTGGTAGATAATATGCAGAACAAACATTAGGTTCTTTTTTAGGGACACACAGTGTTAAGACTACTCATAGTACAACTCTTGTCTATCATTTTACTTTATTTTTTAAAAATTATTTATTTATTTATTTATTTATTTTTGGCTGCATTGGGTCTTCGTTGCTGCATGCAGGCTTTCTTTAGTTGCAGTGAGCAGGGGCTACTGTTTGTTGCAGTGCGCAGGCTTCTCATTGTGGTGGCTTCTCTTGTTGTGGAGCACGGGCTCTAGGTGCATGGGCTTCAGTAGTTGTGGCTCGTGGGCTCTAGAACGCAGGCTCAGTAGTTGTAGCGCACGGGCTCAGTTGCTCCACGGCATGTGGGATCTTCCCAGACCAGGGCTCAAACCCGTGCCAGGCAGATTCTTAACCACTGTGCCACCAGGGACGCCCCTGTCTATCATTTTATAAGCATAAGTTTTTCTCTGCTATTCTAATATTTTCATGGTCTTTTTATTTATCTAGATAAACTTAATAGGACACTTGTTTTAAATAGATTACAAAGTATTCTAAGAAAGATTGAGCTAAGGTGAATAGTCCTAACAGATTGTTGTCCAGATAGCATCTGCATGTCTTTTATAACTTGGTATTAGATTAAAAGCCTAAAATACTGTTTGACGGTTTCTTTGCAGCCCCTCGTATGGAAAACTTGAAATGCAGAGGAGAAACAATAGCTAAGGAGATCAGTGAAGCCATGAAGGTAAAAGCTACGTACTAAATTATAAGTGAATAACATGTGTGGCTAGGTGTTTGCTTTTAGCATTCATAGGTGTTTTAGTCTGTTATAACAGGAATTCTCAGTAGTCTTTTAAATAGATCTTTAATGAATTTATTAAGTGATAGTAACATTCAGAATAACTACCATTTATTAGGCACCTACTATGTGCCAGTATTATACCTGGCTTCTTTAAAGGTTGGTTATATTTTTGAGTTCTGAGAGTTAGCAATCCATCAAACAATTCTGGATAATAATACCAGTTAACATTTAGTCAGCATTTAGTATGGATCAGGCACCATCTAATTGCTTTACATGTATTATATTTCTTCATTTAATCCTTACACTAACCCTCTGAGATAGGTACTGCTACTGTTTTACAGATAAGGAAACCAAGGCACAGAGGGGCTAAGTAGATTGCCCAAATAAATAATTGTGCCAGGATTTAAACCCTAGATGTTTAGCTCCAGAGCCTATACTCTTAACCACTATATTATACTGTGTTGACGCAAATAATCAATAAACAATATACAGTAAGAATAGAAGAAGAGTTTTATTAGAGCTAAACTGAGGACTATAGCCCAGGAAACAGCTTCTCAGTAGCTCTGCTGGGACTGCTCCGAAGGGGTAGGGGAGGAGCCAGGATATATGAATTTTTTTGGCTGGAAAAAATGTGGTCAAGGTTACAGCTTGGTAAAAGATTACTGCTAACCACAAAGAACAGACATCTCAAGTAAATGAATTTAGGATTTTTTCTGTGTATGGGAAGATGCAGGAATCTGGGGTCATTGAAATTCATCCTTAAATATGCATCTTAACTATCTAGAAACCTGTACATCCAAAGCACAGAATGCCTGAATTCCCCTGAGGGCTCACTGTCTTGGGTGGCTGCAGTGGGTTGCAGCTTAACCCTTTATGTAAGTGGATGATGAACAAATTCTTTTCTTTAATGATGAAAGCAGATGTACAATGTATGTTTGACAGGCCACAAGACAGGCTGTTTCAGTTAGCCTAAAGTTCAGGCTAAATCATGTATAAGCCAGAGTGATTTCCCCATACCTCAATATGTGAAAATTTCTTCCATCAACTGCATATCCAACTTGGAGTTTTAATATTATTATCATAAAATTGTTTATATTATTGACATTTATTTTGCCCAAACAGAAAATATTTAGATTTCTAGTACATGAAAATTATTTTAAAACTCCTTCAGAATCTCCTCTGTTTTGATCATCTTCTGTAACATTCTTTTGTGGTTTGTACTTATGCCATGATTTTCTGGTACTCACACTTCTCTCATAACATGTTCTTAATCAGGAGTTGGCAAACTGTGGTGGGACAGGGTAAAATCCAGCCTGCCACCTGTTTTTGTAAATAAAACTATTTTGGAACACAGCCATGTACATTCATTTACTTATTGCCTATGGCTTCTTTACATTACAACAGGAAAGTTGAATACTTGCGACAGAGATGTAAAGGCCCTCAGAGCCTAAAATGTTTACTGTATGGCCCTTTACAGGAAAAATGTGCTGATCCCTGCTCTTGATAATTAAGATTTCTAAAATACTTACTATCCTAAAATATGGAATTTCAGACATTAAATTTTAAACTCTGAAATTCTGTTACCTCTTATTTTGCCAGAGTTTTATTTTACTACCAGGCATTATAGGAACAGAACATATCTTTTTAGTTTTAGCTTTTTGTTAAAATTCCTCAGCTAAAACTGGTATTTTAAGGTAAAGTTGAATATCTATGACCTAAAAAATTAGGTTTTAGAAAAAGCCTTGACCTGAAGAGTTAAAATACTCAAGTGTTGTGTCTATCTCTGTGTGTTTGCGTTTCAACCTGAGATTAATGTTAAGTATTACTGTTGTTTGTTTTTTAAGTCCTTGCCTGCATTAATTGAACAAGGAGATGGATTTTCCCAAGTTTTAAAGATGCAGCCTGTTATCCAGCTCCAGAGAGTCCACCAAGAAGTGTTTTCCGGTTGTTGTAGGAAACCAGATGTTAAACCTGAGAGCTTTATAGCACAAATAGAAACCACACCAGCAGAGACTTCTGCTAGGAAAGACACTGACTTGGTACTGAGAAGAAAGCGAACTGAAGACTGCCCCCAGAGAAAATGGTATCCATTGCGGCCAAAGAGAATCAGTCTTGACACATAAACTCTTTTTGTTTATCTTGGGAGTTGAGATTAGGCACTATCAACATTTAGATTCCAGCTTAATGCCCAGACCGGACTTCATTTAAAACAACAGATAAGTAGTGATTCTTTTATACAAATATAGTAGCTCTGTGCTGGGATATGATGTAATATTGTATTTCTTTCCTCACCTTTGCATTGATAGTCAGTGAAAAGCGTATTGTTTGAATATTGGCACAAAGCCTGTCAATGGTCATTAAGAGTGCAAACTTTTACTGTCCTTGAATACCATCAACACTTGGCTGCCTTACAGCTTTTATGGAATTTCAGAAGTAACATATTCCATTGGGTTTCCCAGATATACATCTTTCTTTTAAAAAAAGAGCTGTGTGACAGTTGTCGTTATTTAAGGGCTGAAAGTCATCATCAGTTCTGTACAGGAGCAGATGCAGTCCTCCCCCACCCCTGCAAAGCAGTTTGATTTATCAAATTAGCGTGCAGGTGACAAGACTGGCTCTGAGTTTGTTACTCTAAGTTCCGCTAATTTGGATTTGTGGGATTAATTTTAGGATTTTTTGGTTTTGTAAGATAAAGAAGATGATTATTTGTGTAAAAATTTCTCTTAGAAATAAAAATTGGCATGTAGCCAATGTTTCTTACCCACACTTTTGTTTTCCATAGATCTCTTAACTTTTAAACATAATTTGACTTGGAACTAATAGTTTCTTTTCAGGATTTCTCATTATTTCTTTGTAAATGACTCCAGGTCAAAAATATATATCAGATTAATACATTAAACAAATTGTCATTGTGGAACAAATATAGATGCAATCATACTGAACTATTTTACATTTAAGAATGTTTATATATCAAGTATATAATCATGGGTAGAAGTTTGAGAAAGCTATATTGCCTATACTTCTAACATTAACTGCAGTTTCTTATCTCTTATTGTGTCTCTTACATTGATACAATGTAGGCAGGGTCATCTAATTTGCCAGCTGTTTCCCTATTAATGACTGAATACCTTCATTCCTTTGCAGAGGAATTTACTAATCACGAGGCTGGAAAATCCATACTTCTCTTGTTCATTATGTCTTAATAATCATAAAAGTCTAAATGTGACAGAAAATCTGTCTCAGTGAAGAAAACTTACAAAGCTACTTTATCGCATTCTGTATTTGAATGTTACAACTTGAGATCTGTATATTTGTACACAGCAGTGTGTTTTTTATTAAAATAATGTACAAAGACTTCAACCTTATACTGTGTATTTTTTAAAAATTAACTTATTTATTTATTTTTGGCTGCATTGGGTCTTCGTTGCTGTGTGCGGGCTTTCTCTAGTTGCGGCGAGTGAGGGCTACTCTTCGTTGCGGTGCACGGGCTTCTCATTGCGGTGGCTTCTCTTGTGGAGCACGGGCTGTAGGCGTGTGGGCTTCAGTAGTTGTGGCTCACGGGCTTCAGTAGTTGTGGCTCGCAGGCTGTAGAGCGCAGGCTCAGTAGTTGTGGCGCACAGGCTTAGTTGCTCCGTGGTATGTGGGATCTTCCCAGACCAGGGCTCGAACCCGTGTCCCCTGCATTGGCAGGCGGATTCTTAACCACTGAGCCACCAGGGAAGCCCCTGTGTGTTTTTAAGAGTTGTCTCAGGCCTTCTTGAGCTCAGGTTTAGTTAGATGGTGGATCAGCACCTTGCATTTCAGAACATACTAAATTTCACTTTAAAACTGTTTTGAGTCTACAGAATATTGCTATACAAATGCAGTGCTAACTTTTTCATAGTACAGAATTCTGTATGAGTAATTTCACTTCAAAAGCATGCAGACAAAAGAATTATTGTTAATTCTCCTAGATTAGATAATTGCATTGTGTTTACATAAGAAAATGTCTCCCTTTTTTAAGAGATTCATATTGAGATACATAGAGTTTAATGACTTGATGTCTTAGATTTGTTCTGAAATATGTCAGCAAAGAAAAAAAAGGAAAAGGAATAGATTAAGCAAGTGTGGCAAAAATCTTGATAATGTTGGATCTGTGTGAGGCTCTAATCTTTCTACTCCTGGGTCTGGAAATTTTTGTAATTAAAAAAAAGTTTTGTTGTTTTTAAAGTGCTCAGACAGGCAGCTGAAACTTTTCTTGGGGGGGGGGAGTGGGAATCGAACCCACACCCCCTGCGTTAGAAGCACAAAGTCTTAACCACTGGACTGCCAGGGAAGTCCCTGAAACTTGAAATCTTTCAGAGAGCCCCAACTTTCACTCCACAGTTATAGCAGAGTTACAAATGAAATACCATTAGGAAAGAAAAAATATTAGCATTATTAACTAAGATAAACATGGCTGATATCAGTAATAATATTGATAATATACATTTTTAAGAAGAGAAATTGAGTTTCTGCATAGACCGAGAACTAAGCTAGCTAAGGTGATAAAAGGTCAGAAAGTTTATAGTTGCAGGGAATGTTGAAGGAAAGAATAGAAAATCAAATATTGACCTACCTATGGTAAAAAGAAGGCTGGATTGGATGGAGTCTTAAAATTTCTTTTCAACAAAAACCAAAGCCAAACAAACAAAAAAACACAACATGGAAAGGTTAAATCCAGTTCCACTGGAGAGAGAACACTGTTAAAGCAGCTGGTTTCTGAAAACATTGAAGGAATATCTGTGTTTTCCAAACTTCAGCCATTAGAAACTGTATTAGTCGGCTTGAGTTGCTATAACAAAATACCACAGACTGGGTGGCCTAAACAACAGAAATTTAATGTCTCACAGTTCTGGAGGCTTGAAGTCCATGATCAAGGCAAATTCGGTTTCTGGTGAGGTTTCCCTTCCTTCATGCATGCATTGGGGGTTGGGGGATGTTGGTGTCTTTTCTTATAAGGACATTAATCTTATTAGATCAGGGTTGCACCCATATAACCTCATTTGACCTTAATTACTTCCTTAGAGGCCCCATTTCCAAATACAGCCACACTGGGGGCAGGGTGGGGGCAGGGTTAGGGCTTCAACCTATGGATTTTGAGGGGAAGCAAACATTTAGTCCATAACACTAGATAAGAGAAATCTTTTCCTAGACCTCTTTCTCTGGGTCTTTATGGCTTGGGCTGCATAGAGAACAAAGCCAATGAAATCAAACTTTTAATTTGCTTCAAAATGTAGCTATCTCTAAGAATGAGCTTGTTTGACTTCTATTGAAGGCCTTGGTTTTTCCCTACACACCTTCATTCATTTGTTAATCCATTCAGCAGATTCCTGTTAGTCACTACTCAGTTCAAAAGTCAGAGAGATTCAGAGCATAGTCTCTCAGCCAGATCATCTGCATTCAGATTTCTGCTCTCTTATTAAACAGAATTGGACAAGTTGCTTAACCTCTCTGCACTGCAGTGTTCTCATATGTAACATGGGTGTGATGATAAAACCCACCTTATAGTGTTATTATGGGAAGTAAATGAGTTCATAATATAAAGTCCTTAGACTAGTACTTGGTGCATAGTATACATAGTAAGCATTCCATAAGCATTATTATTACTTGGTTTGACAAAGGAAGTGAAAACACCCATAGAATAAAACTTGTCTTCAAGAATCTCATATTCTAGTGAGGAGAACAAGCATGTGAACAATGATTGTGCAATGCAGCAAATGCTATATAAATGTGTGTGGAGGGAACTTTGGTGAGAAGTCATGGAAGTCTTTATGGAGGAGGTGACATTTGAACAGTCTTGAATATTTTAGGCAAGTAATCAGGAAGATTCCTGGCAGCCTGAGAGAATTTTTTTTTAATTTAATTAATTAATTAATTAATTTATGGCTGTGTTGGGTCTTCGTTTCTGTGCGAGGGCTTTCTCTAGTTGCGGCAAGTGGGGGCCACTCTTCATCGCGGTGCGCGGGCCTCTCACTATCGCGGCCTCTCTTGTTGCGGAGCACAGGCTCCAGACGCACAGGCTCAGTAATTGTGGCTCACGGGCCCAGCTGCTCCGCGGCATGTGGGATCTTCCCAGACCAGGGCTCGAACCCGTGTCCCCTGCACTGGCAGGCAGACTGTCAACCACTGCGCCACCAGGGAAGCCCCAGCCTGAGAGAATTTAACAAAGCAGGTGGTTGTGAGGGAGCGTTGTGTACTGGAGGACCATCAGGTAAGTCTCTCTATGTGGGTCTTGTTTAAAGAGGCTTGCTACAGGTGAACCTGAAGAGAGAAGCAGGATCAACTCTTAAGAATTTTGTACTTCTTAGAATTGGTGATGAGGAGCCATTAATTTCAGCAAATGAGGGGAAAGGAAGTGGAAATCCACTGAATCCATTTTCCTCCTTTTGTAGCATTTACCCCAAAATAGCAAAAGAAAGAGAAACACAAGCATCTTTTGATGAAACCAGGAGATATGTTGCCCCAAACCTTAGCATATGAAGAAGGAAAGTGTATAGAGGAAAGAGAAATGAATTAGCAGATCAGAGGAAGATCAATCCTAAGTGTCTGCAGAGAGATGCACTGATAAGAGAAATCCAGTTTTCCCCCCAGAATCTCTGAACAGTTGAAGAATGGAGGACACTACAACACCACAAAAGGCTGAGATGAGATGGAGGAGCCTGAAAAGGAGATTGTGTCCTTATCCCCTCCACTCACTGTCAGTAATTAATCTTCGCCAAAGGAATTTGTTTTCTGAAAAACTGAAGTAAAGATGCCCTGGAGAGAAGGGTGAAACTCAGTACAAAAAAATGGGCAAAATGAAATTCTGCACTGGAATGATAAGACTTGAAGTTCCAGAATACTGGCAGCCTGGCTCACACATCGTAGATGGTCCTTCTTTAGAGAAACTGAACAACCCCCAGAGAAAAGAGTTATAGACAGTGATATTTGGAGGTCCCAAACCACATTTCCAGCTGGCCAATCCAGTAGCTCTACTTTAGTCTGTAAGCCTCACTTACATAGAGCTTCCAGAAACATTTTTGTATGTATTTTACTCTCAAAAATGAATAGACAGGGACTTCCCTGGTGGTCCAGTGGCTAAGACTCCACGCTCGCAATGCAGGGGGCTTGGGTTTGATCCCTGATCAGGGAGCTAGATATCACATGCCACAACTAAGAGTTCGCATGCCACAACTAAAAGATCCCGCATGCCGCAACAAAGATCCTGTGTGCTGCAACTAAGACCCGGTGCAGCCAAATAAATAAATGTTTTTTAAAAATTAAAAAAAATGAACACATAATGAAAAACAGGAAGCAACCCAAATATCCATCAATGGTCGAATGAAAAAATAAGTTACGGCATAATGAAATACTACACAGGAATTTTTTTAAAAGGTAAAATTACTGATACACGTAATATGGATGAATCCCAAAGACGTTATATTGAATGAAAGAAGCCTGGCTTGAAAGAGTACGTACTGTGTATGAAATCACAGAATAGGCAAAACAAATCTATGGTGGTAACCTGTGGGGAAAGAGGAATTATTAACTGGGAATGGGCACGGGGAACCATTCTGGGTGACAGAAATGTTCTATATCTTGATCTTAGTGGTCTCATATTGCTGTATACATGTGTAAAATTTCATTGACCTATACACTTTAATTTCTGCATTTTATTTTATGTAAGTTTTATTTTAAAAAATAAGAAACACACAAATGGAAATTCGCCAGACATTTGAAGGAGGCCTGCAAATGCAGAGACCAAAAGACTGTGAGTCCCATAAAGGCAGGAATCTTTGTATCTAAAATACAGAGTACCTAAAATAGTGCCTGCAGGGCCCATGATAGTTTCTTAATGCATATTGGTTAACTGAAAACAACACAAAAACCAAAGGGAAATTAGGACCTCAGAAACAAACAAACAACAGATAAATACAAAACAGAGTTCAGAATAATTACTACTCTCCCAGAGATAAGAGGAGATAACTGCATCCATTCAAAAAATGCTATTAAAGAATTTAGTAAACAAGAAAGAGTTCTCAAAAATTAAAAGTTGAAGTGTAAAAGTTGAAATAAATTCAGTAGGAGAGCTGAAAGATAACATGAGAATTTCCCCAAAGTAAAACAAAAAGATTAGAAGATGGCAAATTAGAAAGCAAAGATAAGAATAAAGAGAATAAATTTAGAGGGCCAATGTCGAATTGATAACCTTCCCAGAAAGAAAGGGCAGAAAAAACAGAGGAGTCAAAATTATCAAAGAGGTAACACAGTTACCATATGACCCAGCAATTCAATCCTGAGGTCTAAACCTAAGAGAACTGAAGGCATGTCTGTGCAGTAACTTGTACATGAACATTTGTAGCAGCAACCCAAATGTCTTATCAATGGACAAATGGATAAAATGTGGTATATCCAATTGATGGAATATTATTTGGCAATAAGAAGTACAGTACATGTTACAATGTGGATGAAACTTGAAAACATGCTAAGTGGTAAGTCACAAAAGACTGTCTTTTGTATGACACCATTTATATGAAATGTCCAGAATAGGCAAATCTATAGAAACAGAAAATAGATTAGTGGTTGCCTAGGACCAGAGGAAGGGAGAGGGTGGGAGGAACGGGCAGTGACCACTAATGTGTATGAGGTTTCTCTCCAGGGTGATGAAAATGTTTTATAGCAGTGATGGTTGCTTGGTGAATATACTAAAACCCATTGAACTGTATAGTTTAAGTGGGTGAATTGTGTGGTACGTGAAGTATATCTCAAAAAGAGAGTAAAGAAATAGGAATAATACAAGAAACATTCCCAGATACCAAGACTCCAGAGGATGAAAGCTGAGTATTCAACACAAGGAATGAAAAAAGACAAGAAACAAAAAACAAACTCACACCCACCAAGGCACATAACTGAGAAATGTTAGATAAAGAGAAGTTCCTAAAAGCTTCCACCAGAGGAAAAAGATCATAAAGAAAAGGGAATTGGAATGGCATCAAACCACTAAATAACAATCCTGAATCTAGAAGTCCCTGGAGCAATACAATCTGGAAATTCTCAGTATAAGTGATTTGCAACCTAGGACTCTATACCCAGCCAAACAATCAAGTGTGAGGTTAGCTAAAAGCCATTCTCAGACATGCAAAATCTTAAAAAAAAAAAAAAGAAAAAATTACTGCCAAAGCATCCTGTTTGGGGACACTTCTAGAGGATGTGCACCACTACAAAGGGTAAACCAAAGAAGAAACCCATGGGATCTAGGAAAGAGAGGCTACAAGATAGCAGCCAATTCAAGTCCACAGGACACTGTTCAGCAGATCTGGAGAAGAGTCCAGTCAGACCAGGTTGGAATATGAACATGTAAGACTCCAAAAGAGAGATTTTGGGGAGGAGAAAATATAACTGACAACATGGAAAATTTTACAGAAGAGGTATTTTATAGTATGCAGATGTTCAAAGAAACAAATCAAATCAAATATCAGGCAATTATTCACTACAATAAAAGCAGAAAGTTGCACAAGAAAAGAAATGTAGTAATAGTTGGCTCCACAGTGAATAATATTTATATAGACATAATAATGTATACTCCAAATCTGAATTCAATAAAAAATCGAGACAGTTATATTGGGAGGGCAAGAGGATTGGGAATTAACAATGAGTACAGCATAAGTACTGGACATTCAGAACAGACAGTGGTCAAAACACTGGAGCAGGGGATCTGGAATGCCCGCTTATCTGCTGGGTCCTGGGGAAGTCCAGGGTTTCCCAGGATGGGAACTGGAGCAGCCAGGGTAACGGGGATAGGATGCTGAGGAAGCTTCTGTACCAACCAGTACAGAAGTTCATTTTGCAGTGTTGAAACAACTCATATGGTTGTAACTCTGACCATCTGAATATCAGCCACGAAGTGGGAATGTTGGGGAGTGAAGTCTTCGTCAGTGCAAAGTGTCTAAAATAGCCGACTCGAGATAGCTGGAGATGGATATTATTCAGTAAATGCCAGAAAAACACAGCTAAAAGAATGGAAGTAGCTAACTTTGTGGATGAATCTAAGTGGGAAAAGTGGGCCAAGGGACTGATATTTTTTGTTATAACCCTTATAGACTTGATTCTTTATGTGCATATAATACTTGCATGAAAATAGATTCGATTTTTAAATGATTTAAAAACTATAACACAAATGCAAGTGAATATGAATTGTCTTTGGCACTATCTTCTCTTCTTCCTATCATTGAGAATTAAGAAACGAATTGTACCCCAGAGGCTCTTTCAGCCGTTTCAGTTCCATTATCTCAGTATATTTCAGATAAGACTGTTTTTAGCTGTTAGTTTTGGTTTCTTTGGAGTTGCCCCCTGCCCCCTGCTCCCTGCTCCCTGACCATTTGTTCTGCAAACAGATTCTATTATCAAGCCTCTGTGTACAAAACTGAAGAAAAAAAAAATCTTTCTAGAGAACCACTAAAGGGTTAGTGGAGATTTTATATGAAAGGATTTGGGAAAATTAATATTATATTCATTTGAAGCTTCAGGGTTAAAGAGTCCTCCTATAATTCATTGCTGTATCTCTAAGTTGTTTGTACCCAGTGGGCCCTCCACTAATATTAGTTGAATGAATGAATGAATGATTTCATATTGCAAATTTCTAACTTTTCAGTTTCCCTATATCACAATCTCAGGCATTAATGACCTGTGGTATTCATATTCTTTATTAATTGAGTTTAGAAGACAGTCTTCCTAGCGGGAGGCAGGGGAGTGGAGTGGGGAGTAGGTGGGTAGCTGGGGGATTTCAAGTCTTGAAGGCAAATCACTGGGAAACTCCCCTGAATTAGAACTCTGGAGTCTTCTGGCTACTACCATTGAAGTCTAGTCCCTGTATCCCTGAGGATGTCAGAGCAGAGGAGGGCATACACACCCCTCAGACTGACTCCCTGGTACCAGCAGATATATTTGCCCTCTGGCCCTCCTCTCCTTTGGCTACTAGGTGGCCTGGGGGAGCCAGATAAGGAAACCTGGCTCTTCTGGGTCTCCTGCTCCAGCCGATACCTGTGACTGTGAAGGCTCAGGCCGACTGTATTATCACCTTGACTAGCTTCATTTCAGAGACTGTCTCCCATGCCTTGGAGCTCATACCTAGTCACGGGTTTTAAGGCCTCCGTTGTTGCCCACATATGTGGCTCTGTGGCCCACGTCTTCCGCCATGATGGCACTGGAGCTTTCTGTCCATTTCTGCTCCTGGCGTCGCCTGGATGGGAATCCCCTTCACCAGTCCGTAAGTATCTGAGACTTGGGCATTTCATTCTTTTGGTTCCTTCAGACTCTTCTGAGGTTTAGTTCCTCCATGAAGCAGCCGGTGGTTACCCTCGCCCTTCAGGGCTCTTGCTGCCTGCATCACCTCAACAGTGCCTGGATCCCCCCATCCCTGCCCTTTGCAGCACCAGCTGGTTCAGTGACTTTTCCCGGGTTAGAGTTCCTTTGTTCCTACATTTGAAGCTCCTTTTCTTTTGAGCCATTTAGCACCTGAGCATCTCCACCAGAAGTGTAGGTGGGAAAAAGGGGAAGAGAGGCTTTGACCTGCATATCTTGCTTCATTTCCTTCCCTGTTGAAAATAATGTGGTGGGAAGAAGGTTCAAATAAGTGTGGGTATGAATTCTCTCTGATTTGTCATACTTTACATATGTCCTGTCTGCTGCCCACCTCTGATCCTGTGAGGGTGTGGAAATTAGGGAATGACAGGATAGAGTAATAACATTTGACCAACTTGTAGGACACCTCTGGGCCAGGTCCCACACATCCCAGCTCCAGAGCCTTATGATCTTTCCCAGTCACATTCCAAACCATTTTAAAATCATTTTCCACAATCACACCTTCTTTTATTCTACAAATACTCAAATAGTGTGCTAAGAGGTATGGCTATACACGTGTAAACCAAGGCACAGACCCTGCCCACAAGCAATCTGCCATTGGTCATGGGTGACATCAGTGGCAGCTGGGAATTCAATGGGGTGACAAAAAGGAGCAGAAGGGAAGGGCCAGCAGTGGGGTGGGGGGGTGGGACTTGTACTGTTGCTAGGGTTCCAGGCTCCCAGAGGGAAGATGAGGGTAAAACTCATGTGTTCTGAGACTTCTGTGGAATTAGCTGCCTGCAAGAAATTGTTTTGTCTAGTTTCGAAAACTTAAGATGTAGCACTAAGAAATTCCTGTAATTTACTGGCAAATCTTAATACTTTCTGCGATTTCTGTTTGTTATAAGCCCAATCCAAGAATTCCTCTTTTAAAGGAATTTTTCAGATTTAACAAATGATTGCTTCTCCAGAAATACTCCTTAAACAAATCCTCGTTTCATTTGTCTTTCACACTCAAAAGGAACAAAGTTCAAAAACATAAATCAAGGGACTTCCCTGGTGGCGCAGTGGTTAAGAATCTGCCTGCCAATGCAGGGGACACAGGTTCGAGCCCTGGTCCGGGAAGATCCCACATGCCGCGTAGTAACTAAGCCCGTGAGCCACAACTACTGAAGCCCGTACGCCTAGAGCCCATGCTCCGCAACAGGAGAAGCCACCACAGTGAGAAGACTGCAGGCACCACAACAAGGAGTAGCCCCCACTCGCCACAACTAGAGAAAGCCCGCGCACAGCAATGAAGACCCAACGCAGCCAAAAATAAATAAATAAATAAATTAAAAAAAAACAAACATAAATCAATATTGTGTTCTCTCTGCCTGGGTGATGGACTCTGTGGCCACCCCACTGCCGACTTCCAACACTCCCAGGCTTGCCCTCCCTGAAACATAGGACTTAATCTGCTGGGGGCTCTGCCCTGGACCCCTCTTCCTGCCTCCCAGCTGCTGTCGGATCAGAGAGGGAGGAAACAGAGCAGGAACAAGACAAGATGTGGCATCAAAGGGACCATGATCAAGTTTACTCCGTGTTATCTGTGAAGGTGTCACACTCTCCAGAGATTTCCTCGAATGGCTTACAAGATGTGCAGATAAGCCTGTGGTTCCCTTCACTATTTAATACATCAGATCAAAGCCTCAGAATTCTCAGAAACCATTTTTTCCCCCAACACAACCTCTTTTCTCTTTCATACCTCCCTTTAAATATGATTTGAAAAAATTGTTTAAACCAACCCACGATGTTACAGTGCAGCAAAATTGGGTGAAAGGCCATTAATAGAATGAATTATAAAATTGTTTAAAGCAACATATTTTTGTTTTTTAGTTTCTTTATTTTTTAAGGTTTTGGGTTTGTTTTTTTTTTTTAATTCATTTTTAATTATTATTTATTTATTTTTTGGCTGTGTTGGGTCTTCGTTTCTGTGCGAGGGCTTTCTCCAGTTGCAGCAAGCGGGGGCCACTCTTCATCGCAGTGTGCGGGCCTCTCACTATCGTGGCCTCTCTTGTTGCGGAGCACAAGCTCCAGACGCGCAGGCTCAGTAGTTGTGGCTCACGGACCCAGTTGCTCCACGGCATGTGGGATCTTCCCAGACCAGGGCTCGAACCCGTGTCCCCTGCATCGGCAGGCAGATTCTCAACCACTGCGCCACCAGGGAAGCCCTTGGGTTTGTTTTTAAACAGTTTTTTTTTTAAATTTATGGCTGTGTTGGGTCTTCGTTTCTGTGCGAGGGCTTTCTCTAGTTGCGGCAAGCGGGGGACACTCACTGTCACGGCCTCTCTTGTTGCGGAGCACAGGCTCCAGACGCTCAGGCTCAGTAATTGTGGCTCACGGGCCCAGTTGCTCCGCGGCATGTGGGATCTTCCCAGACCAGGGCCCGAACCCGTGTCCCCTGCACTGGCAGGCAGATTCTCATCCACTGCGCCACCAGGGAAGCCCTGGGTTTGTTTTTAAAGTAGCATATATTTGTTTGTTTTTTAGTTTTATTTTTTATTAAAAAAAATTTTTTTGGTTTGTTTTTAAAGCAACATATTTTTAAAACGAGCATATAAAGAAACCACTTGGGAATTCCCTGACGGTCCAGTGGTTAGGACTTGGCGCTTTCACTTCGGGGGCTGGGTTCAATCCCTGGTTGGGGAAATAAAATCCCGAAAGCTGCATGGCTCGGCCACAAAACAAAAACAAACAAACAAACAAACAAAATCCACTATATGCCCAGAATTGTACAAAAATGCTTTCCTATAAATGTTTAAACATAACCTTATCAACTTATTTGCTGAAGATAATAGTAGTAAAATACTAATAGTCACTATGCATTCAGTGCTTCCTATGTGCAAAGAACATGCTAACAGCTTTACATGAATCATCTCATTTAAGCCTTAAAACAATGCGCAAGGTAGGGGCTGTTATCATCTCCGTTCTCAGGGTGAGAGATAGAGGTGAGAGAGTGTACGCGCCCAGCCACCTCCCCGGGGGGCTCTGCAGACTATACACAGTGTAGCGAGGTGGTGTGACTCCAAGCTCCACCTCCAGCCTCTCCCCATGATACACAGCAAAGACCCCTTGCCCTGGGTTGCAGATGTCCTTGCCATTACACCACAGCTCCCTTGCTGGCTTTTTTTTTTTTTTTTAAATGACATATAACAACATACAGTAACAACAAACATTTCTAAATTTCCCAGGAGTTAATGAATAGCTAATATTCCCAGGTAAGAGCAGCATCTAAGAAATAACGAAAAGTGGTTTAAAGAAGTTGATTATCTTAAGAAGATTACTTTTGCTGTTAATTGCTTGGAAAATATACATCATCATAGCCAACCATTCCTTCAGGGCGAGAAGCTAACAGTCCTGCCTGTTCAGTATTACAGTTATAAATTCTGAATTGTGAATTAATAAGGTTTCAAAGCAACTTCCAGACAACTGAGTCACCAAGTTTTTCAGAGAAGTATGTGGTACACATTTAATTCATTGTCCTCTTTGGTGACATGTTTATGACATTAAATTATAAAAGAGGGACGTCCCCGGCAGTCCAATGGTTAGGACTCTGTGCTTCCACTGCAGGGGGCACGGGTTTGATCCCTGGTCGGGGAACTAAGATCCCACAAGCCGTGTGGTGTGGCCAAAAAAAAAAAAAAATTATAAAAGAAATAATTTTAGTTGACTGGTGCTCCAAATTGTATCAGTTTTCCAAATGTATATACTGTCTGTTATAAGGATAATGTTTGGAAAACATTAAACTGACTTAGTCTCATTTTCCCAGTTAAACCTTGTTGCCTCCTGGTCTTCCATATTTAAGGCTGAGTGCTGAGGCTTTACTGCCCCCCAGTAATGAGTAGGGGAACATTGGCCCCACCTGGAACAAAGAACTGTGGAACAGCTGTGAGTCTTTTTTTAAAATTTATTTTATTTATTTATTTTTTGGCTGTGTTGGGTCTTCGTTGCTGCACGCGGGCTTTCTCTAGTTGCGGTGCGCGGGCTTCTCATTGCGGTGGCTTACTCTTGTTGCAGAGCACGGGCTCTAGGCGCGCAGGCTTCAGTGGTTGTGCCTCGCCGGCTCTGGAGCGCAGGCTCAGTAGCTGTGGCGCACGGGCTTAGCTGCTCCGCGGCATGTGGGATCCTCCCGGACTAGGGCTCGAACCCGTGTGCCCTGCATTGGCAGGCGGATTCTTAACCACTGCGCCACCAGGGAAGCCCCAGCTGTGAGTCTTAAGGCAAGTCTGAGCGCCATATTTTTTTTGGTAGAGAAAAGGATTTTCTAAATTCCATTAGCCTCCATGTAATACATTGTCAGGTCTGGTGGACTGGTTATAAGCACAGTCTAGGAGAGAAGGGAGACCAGGAACCTTTGTCCATTTTGTCCCCAGTGAACTGTGGGAAGATGAAGAGGATGAAGCTGGTAGACTCAGAGCCTGACTCCTTCTCTTTGGGTAGTGGTCTCAGACTAGATCGAAGGGACTCCAAGAGGACAGAGCCTGGAAGCATGCTGTCCCTGTGCTCCTCACCCACCATGATAAGAGAGAGGAGTAAAATCAGTGCCTGGGTGGTGGTCCACAATTCAGTCCCTGAACCTGTCTTAGCTCTGTTGTCTCACAGAAGGCATTTGGAGATCTCTACATGCCACGTGGAGGATTGTGGGAGGAGCCAGTGGAGACAGCTGGCAGCCTATTGAGGAATACAAGGGAGTGACCCAATCATCCCACATTAGTCTTCACATTGAAGGGGAGTCACAGCCATCCTGTGGGTAATGCAGTGCCCCTGGGAGCTGAGGTGAGCCAAGTGGTCTGTGGGGGGGTGGGGGGCAGAAACCTGGACCAAATCCCATAAACCACAGCATCAGATGGGCCCAGAGACCAGGTGGATGGGGGCATTGCCATGGAAACCAGAAGGGCAACAGAGGGTACAAGGTCCTACACAGATGGCTCTAGAGTGCAAGATGCAATCTTGGTGAGGAGCGAGGAGATCTGAAAGATACCAAGTCATCCAAAGAGCTGGAGTTACCGCCTAAAAACTGTTTAAATAATTGGATTGCACTGGATTTTCTGAGCTGGACTAATGTTAAGTGTTTATTTTTTTCTCCTATTACCGAGCAGAGTAATAGTTTAGGGGGGAGATTCGATTCCTTTATTTTCTTTCAGATGAATCACCACATGTCCCAACAATATTTATTTAATAATACCTCTTTTCCCCCACTGATTTGAGATGCCACGTTTTTCATTTAATAAAATCTGATATATGTATGTCTGTTTCTATACTGTTCTATTCATATGGTCATACCAAACTGCTTTAATTTTTATAGTTTTATGATGTATTTATTTTCTGTTGAGACTATCCCTCTGCCACTTACTATTTTTCAAGAAAGTTCCTGGCTACTTTTCTTATCCTCACATGAACGTTAGCATCAGATGCTCCCCCTCCAAAAACAATCCTGTTGGTGATTTTGTGTGATTGCATTGATTTTATAGCTTATTTTTAAGGAAGATGGACAGATTAATTCTTATTTAAGAACTTGGTATGGTCTAGTTTTTGTAAAGGCCTATTGCTGCCGTAACTCTGCTTGATTATTAAATTTCTAAGCCCTTGGTCTATTAAAGTATCTTGAAGCCACTTTGGAACACCATATACTCCTCTCCTGTTTTCAGGAATTATAGGGTGTTGTTGTGGTTTGTGTGTTTGTGTGTTGTTTATCAATTGCTGTATAACAAATCATCCCCAAAATAGTGGCTTAAAACAACAACCGAATGTTTACCTGCTCACAGTTCTGCAGTCCGAGCTGGGCTCAGCTGGATGGTTCTTCTGCCGTTCTTGCTGGTGGTCAGTCATGTGGCTGCGTTCAGCTGGCATGTTGGCTGGAGGCTAGGTTCAGCTGGGACCTGGGATGGCCGAGCATCTCTCTCTCTCCCTATAGTCTCAGTGCCTCTCTCTTTCCAGATGGACTTTCCACGCAATTTCTCCAGCAGGGTAGCTGGACTCCTCACACAGTAGCTCAGGGCTTCTCAAACCACAAAAGCAGAAGTTTCCAGGTCTTCTTGGGCTTAAGCCTGGAACTGGCACAGCATCACCTGTACTATATTCTATTAATTAAAGCAGGTCCCAGGCCAACTCAGATTTAAGGGGGGGGGATGGGGGCTCTACAAGGGCATGAATGCTGAGAGGCATGGTTCATCATGGGCCACCACAAGTCTTAAATTTTTTCAATGGGCACTATATCCCCAGTATCTAACCCAGTGCTTGGCTCATAATAGGTTCTCGGTAACATCCATTGAATGACTACTACTGAAGCATCTGGCTAATGCTGCACATATAACCAGCACCCCTGGAATATAGAAGTTCAGGTTCTGAAGGCAAACTGGGCAGCTACCTGCAAAGTCACACCTATAGCAGCACCACTTGTTTGCTGATGTGTTGGGGTGTGCTGGGGTCATTTGCGCATCCACAAGACACCGTCCTACTTCTCAAAAGGCATCAGCTATTATGACATCCTTCCTGAGAATCTATTCAAACCACACATTAGACAGTAAATAAATTGCAGCGTTTACATCCTGTGGAAACAGAGGGGACGTTCTTTGAGGAGAGTGGTTAGTGCGCAAGGAGACCAGTGATTTCGTTGCTCTAGTTAGTCAAGGAAGGTTTCCTGGAAGAGGTGGTTTCAGGAGCTCTATGAATAATGCGAGAAGATAGAGGTTGATTGGGGGATATTCTGGGCAAGTGGTATGGCCTTAAAAAAATCCAAGACACAAGAGTAAGATGGCTGAAAGGAGTGGCGAATAACTGTTTGCAAAGAAGGAAGGGCCAATTTGGGAAGGACTTTGATGGAACAGTCCAGGCATTGCCTGCAGAAGTTTGGCAGTGCCTGGAATGTTTCTGCAAAGGTTGAGCATTTACTGAGTCTGAGACTCGCCGTTCCTCCTCTGCTCAGGCCCCCACCCCGTCTGGCTTCCCAGTCACTTCTAGAGGGGTTCAGATCAAGGCACAGAGGCAAACATGGCTGGATCCCTCAGGTTCACAGGTAACAGGGTGCAGCCATGCACAGCCTCAAAGCCACCATGTTTAAAAGCGGCTTCCCTGGAAAGAAACATGGAAACCAGGACAAGGCAACCTGGGAGAGCCCCAGTTACCTAGAGCTCCGTGCCATATTGAGTAAAGCAGCCCCTATGAAGCCAGAGCTCCTTGAAGAACATATCCCCAGGGCTTGCCCCCTGCCAGGGAACACACTGCAAGGGGCAAAGTGAGGTCCCTCAGACCTGTTCTTTGTGGCCCTTCCTTTCGTCATGAATGTGGGAGGAAGTGACCAGGAAATGGGTCACTTATTTATTTTTCCTGTTTGATCCACCGCCCCCGAGAAACCAGCAAATTCCTGGAACTGCCTTTACCGTTTGTGGCTCTTATTAGCAACCACACTTCTTGAGTCAGATAGCCAGTAATGCTTACTAAATATTTGCTGTATGTAGAACCCTAAGCCAGGCTCCATGAGAAGATGCATAAAATCAGAAGTGAGAGGAAGGCCCCAAAGTCATCTGATCTAGCCCCCCTGCTACCAGGAATGAGAATAACCAAGTCAACTAGTTGTTAGGAAAATATGCCTTGCTCACAGCCTCTTAGAAGATTCCAGGGATACCTCAACACTTTGCGGTATAAATAAAATAATTGGAAAATGAGACTCAAATGCCAAAGAGAAAGACAGTTGATCGATTCACCCCAGAGAAGAACAGGTTGACGGTGCAGTGGTTCAATTAGTTCTGTGGACGATTCTCAGGCAGAGGAGACAGGCCAACACTTCTCTGCCTCTGACGGGGAGAGAACAAGAGGAAATGAGTTTGAAGAACAGCACGTGGAACCGAAAATAAACATGAGGAACTGCTGACCATCAGCAGTATTACGTCCTGGAACACTGAGGGTGGGTAGCGACTCTTCATAAAAAAGAAAAAATCTTTCAGGTATAGTTTCCCCAAACAGGAACCAAAAAGGATCTAGAACAATCTTGCCAAGGTCTTTCAATGTTATCAGCAGTGGTCGCTGAGTAGAGGGATTACAGATGGTAACAATAAATTAATTATTTTAACCAGTTATTAATTAAATATATAATAGTTTATTATTAATTATCGATAAGTATTACCGTTGTTATTTCCTAATTTTCTATTATACTTGTTTCATTTTATAATAAGATAAGAATCTTTATTTTAAAAAGTTTCTTCTGGTCTTCTGTGACTTACACATTTATAGCTCACTTTTTAATAAAAACTGGAATTGCTTGGTGTATGAAATTGCACACATGTGAGATATGAAAATTACAGCTACTTTTATGTATGTAAGTGTATGAAACTTACCTGGAATTTTCTACTTTAAAAATAACATAGTATATTATCTAGATTTGTTTTTTTTTAAGTTCTTTTATGTTATACAGTCTACTGAAACTTCCACCTTGCTTGAAGAAATGAAAGGTTTTTTTTTCCTTTCAGTTTTGTTGAGGTATAATTGACATACAGCACTGTATAAGTTTAAGGTGTAAGAAATAAATGTTGGAAACTCAATGGAGTGTTGTCCATTTCCATGCACAATAAAACAAGTCAGAATTTTAAAATACACTTTTCAGCTGTTTTGCTATTGTGAGAATAGTTCATCTGGCATGTACGTAGAAATCACTTCATAGCATGAGTTAATCAGTATTCTGAATAGTTCATTCTTCCAATTTGTTGTACAGGTGATATTTCTGCTCAACAAATTGGAAGTTTGCCTAATGTACCACTTGTGGTGAATTTGGTCACTGGAGATGGAATTTTAACAGTGTTCACTATGTGAGCTAGAATATTAATAAAGGAGATGCACTTTGCCTACAAGCCAAGACATAGATGTAAAGAAACAGCAAGACAGTCCTGGTCTGAATCACTGATGAGAGGCCACCCACTGGTTTCTCAGATGTGTGCATTTTGATACCAAGCCACCCATCATATGACAAATGTTAGAGCACAGTGGAAGAGGGCAATCACTTCCAGTTGGAATGATCAAGAAAGTCTCCATAGAGGAAGCATTTGAGCCCTATTTTAAACGTAAGTAGGGTTTGGTTGACAAAGAGCACTCCAGGCAGAGGGAATGGCATGGGCAAAAGTGTGCAGGCAGGGACCATCTTAGCTGGGGCATACTGAGGCATTGACATAGCTGGATTTGTTAAGTCAGAAGTATGCCACGAGCTTTAAATGTTAGGTTAAGGTTTAGGGTGGTATTTGTCGGAAAGTGGGGAGTCACTGGAGGTTTTTGATCTAAGTATGTGTGTAATTGCTTGTGGCACTGTGCCAGGTGGAGATATACAAGGAGACTTACCCAGTGACATATTCCTGGCTTCTCTATTCAGATGCATCAGCAGGGTTCGCTACATATGTAAAAACAGAAACAAAAAACAGAAATGAGAGGAAAAAGCAATAGGTTTGAATAATTGGTAAAGTCTCAAATACATGTTTTAAAAAGTGCAATTTGATAGAGACACAGATGTAGAGATCAAACATGGATACCAAGGGGGAAAGGAGGGGTGGGATGAATTGGGAGATTGGGATTGACATGTATACACTATTGATACTATGTATAAAATAGATAACTAATGAGAACCTACTGTATAGCACAGGGAACTCTACTCAATGCTCTGTGGTGACCTAAATGGGAAGGAAATCCAAGAAAGAGGGGATATATGTATACGTATAGTTGATTCACTTCGCTGTACCGTAGACACTAACACAACATTGTAAAGCAACTATACTCCAATAAAAATTAATTTAAAAATAAGTGCAATTTGGGAGGAAGGAAAATATTTAATTCATCCTCAATCTTACTAGAACTCAGGGAAATGCAGATCAAGACCACAATACAACAGCGTTTTCCACCTCCTAGAAAGGCAAAGATTTAGATATCTGATGATCGATAGGATAACTAGACAAAAATCAACAAGGATGTAGAACTCAACAATACCATCAACCAACATGGTCAAAGCAATATTTATGGAACACTCCACCCAACAGCAGCAGAATGCACATTCATTTCCAGTGCCCATGAAACATATACCAAGTTAAACTATATCCTGGGCCATAATACCAACCTCAACAAATTAAAGAGAATTCAAACTCTACCGAGTATATTCTCTGACTATATTGGAATCGAACTGGAAAGCAATAACAGAAAGATAAAAGGAAAATCTTCGAAAACTTGGACTAAACACTACTAAATAATTCACGAGTTGAATAGGAAATTGCAAGGGAAGTTTAAAAAATACCTTGAACTAAATGGAAATGAAAATATGATATATCAAAATTTGCTTGACACAGCTAAAGTAGTACCAAGAGGGAAATTTACAGCACTAAATGTCTCAAGCTTTCACCTCAAGAACCTAGGAAAGAGCAAAATCAGTCCAAAGCAAGCAGAAAGAAGGAAATAATAAATAGCAATGAAATTAAAAACAGAAAAACAACAGAGAAAACCACAGAAACAAAGAGCTGATTCTTTGAAAGATCAACAAAATTGACAAGCCTCTAGCAAGACTGACCAAGAGAAAGAAAAAAGAGAAAACACAGATGACCAATATCAGGAATGAAACAGGGGATATCACCTGAGAACCTCCAGGCTCAAAAGAATAATAAAGGAGTATTATGAGCAATTACATACACAAAGATTTGACAACTTGGATGAAATGGACCCATTCCTTGAAAAACATGAACTACTACAACTCACCCAATACACAATAGATAATTTTAATAGCTTTATAACTATTAAAGGAATTGGCTTCATAATTTTAAAACTTATAAAAAAGAAAACTCCAGATCCAGATGGTTTCACCAGAGAATTCTACTAAACTTTTAAGGAAGAATTTTTTAAATTTCTTTAAAAAAATTTTTTTTAATTTATTTTTTATTAAAGTATAGTTGATTTACAATGTTGTGTTAGTTTCAGCAAAGTGACTCAGTTACATACACACATATATATTCTTTTTACATATATAATAGTCTTTATACATATATCCATATTCTTTTTAAGATTCCTTTCCCATATAGGTTATTACAAAATATTGAGTATAGTTCCCTGTGCTATACAGTAGGTCCTTGTTGGTTATCTATTTTATATATAGTAGTGTGTATCTGTTAATCCCAAATTCCTAATTAATACCTCCCCTCCCCTTTCCCCTTTGGTAACCATAAGTTTGTTTTCTATGTCTGTGAGTCTATTTCTTTTTTGTAAACACATTCATTTGTATCATTTTTTTAGATTCCACATATAAGTGATATCATATGTTATTTGTCTTTTTTTGGCTGACTTACTTCACCTAGTATGATAATCTCTAGGTCTATCATGTTGCTACAAATGGCATTATTTCATTTTTTTTATGGCTGAGTAGTATTCCATTGTATATATATGTACCACACCTTTTTTTTTTTTTTTTTTGACCACGCCATGTGGCTTGCAGGATCTTAGTTCCCCGACCAGGGATTGAACTGGGCCCTTGGCAGTGAAAGCTCAGAGTCCTAACCACTGGACCACCAGGGAATTCCCTGTACCACATCTTCTTTAGCCACTTCTCTGTCAGTGGACATTTAGGTTGCTTCCATGTCTTGACTATTGTAAACAGTGCTGCAGTGAACATTGGGGTGCATGTATCTTTTTGAACTATGGTTTTCTCTGGACATACACCCAGGATTAAAGCAGAATTACTACCAATTCTATACAATCTCTTCCAGAAAATAGAAGAGGGGACATTTTCCATTTTATTTTATGAAGCTAGTATTACCCTGATACCAAAACCAAAGTCAGTACAAAATAAAGAAAAATACAGACCAATAGCCTTCATGAATATAGAAAAAAACAACAAAATATTAGTAAGTAGAAATCAGCAATACATAAAAATGAATTACACACCATGACCAAATAGAGTTTATTCCAGGGATACAAGGCAGTTTCAATACTTGAAAATCAAGCAGTGTAATCCACCATATTAAAAGACTAAAAAAGAAAAATCACACAATTATATCAGTTGATGAAGAAAAAGCGTTTGACAAAATTCAACAACAATTCATGATAAAAACTCCCAGAAGAATAGGAATAAAGGGGGACTTCCTCAATTTGATAAAGAGTATCTACAAAAAAACTACAGCTAACATTACAGTTAACATGGCGAAAGACTGAAAGCTTTCTCATCTAGGATCTGGAACAAGGCAAGAAGGTTTGCTCTTGCAGCTCTTATTAACATTGTCCTGGAAATTCTAGTCAGTGAAGTAAGGCAAGAAAAAAAAGCATACAGATCAGAAAGGAAGAAATGAAACTGCCCTTATTTGCAGATGACATGATTGTTTACATAGAAAATCCCAAGGAATCTATAAAAAATTCCTAAACTAATAGGTGAGTTCAGCACGTTCACAGGACACAAGATAAACTGACAAAAATCAAATAAACACATGAAATTAAAAATACAATACCATTTACAACCACTCAAAGAAAAAAGAGAGAAATAGGTGTTAATCTAACAAAACATGTAAAGGACTTGAATGCTAAAAGCTATTAAATGATGATGAAAGAAAGAAAAAATCTAAATAAACGGAGAGACATACTGTGCTCATGGATTGGAAGACTCAACCTGGTAAAGATGTCAATTCTCCCCAAATTTTTATATAGGTTTAATGCAATTCCCGTCAAAATCTCAGCAAGATTTTTTTGTAGATATACACAAGATTATTCTAAAATTTGTATGGAAAGACAAAGAAACTAGAATAGCTAAAACAACCTTGAAAAAGAAGAAGAAAGTGGGAAGAATCAATCTACCAAAGTTCAAGATTTATTATATAGCTATAGTAATCAAGACTGTGGTATTGGCAGAGAGATAGATACATATGTAAGTAGAACAGAATAGAGAACCCAGAAATAGACTCATACAAATATGCCCAGCTGATTTTTGATAGTGATGCAAAAGCAATTCAGTGGAAGACAGAGAGCCTTTCCATTAAATGGTACTGGAGCAGTTAGATATCAATAGATTAAAAAAAAAAATGAACATCAACCTAAGACTCACACCTTACAGAAAAATTAACTTAACATGGATCACACACTTAAATATAAAATGTAAAACTATGCAACATTTAGGGAAAAAATAAGAGAGAATCTTTAGGATCTAAGGATAGTTAAAGAGTTCTTAGACTTGATGCCAAAAGCATGATCCACAGAAAGAAAAATTGGTAAATCTGACTTCATTAAAATTAACAATTTTGTTCTGCAAAAGAACTTGTTAAAAAATGAAAAGACAAGCTTCAGAGTGGGAGAAAGTATTTGCAAACCGTATATCTGACAAAGGACTAGTATCTAGTATACATGTAGAGCTCTCAAAACTAACAGCAAACCAACAAACAACCCAATTATAAAATGGATAAAAGACATAAAGAGACAGTTCACTGAAGAACATATACAGATGGCAAATAAACACATGAAAAGATATTCAACATCATTAGCCATTAGGGAAAAGCAAATTAAAACCACAATAAGATATCATTACACATCTATCAGAATAGTTAAAATAAAAAACAGTGACAACAGCATGTGCTGGAGAACATGCCAAGAAACAATCTCACTCATATATTGCCAGTGGGAATTTAAAATGGTTCAGCAAAGTGGGAAGCGGCTGCATAGCACAGGGAGATCAACTCCATGCTTTGTGACGACCTAGAGGGGTGGGATAGGGAGGATGGGAGGGAGGCTCAAGAGGGAGGGTATATGGGGATATATGTATACAAATAGCTGATTCACTTTGTTATACAGCAGAAACTAACACAGCATTGTAAAGCAATTATACTCCAATAAAGGTGTGAAAAAAAAATTAGACTTTTCTCTTAAAAAAAATAAAAATAAAATGGTTCAGCCACTCTGGAAAACACTGTCAGTTTCTTTAAAAGCTAAACATTCAACTGCTATATGACCCAGCAATTGCACTCCTGGGCATTTTCCCTGAGAAGCTAAGACTTATGTTCACATGAAATCTTGTATACAAATGTTTATAGCAGCTTTATTTGTAATAGTCAAGAACTGGAAACAACCCAGGTGCCCGTCAATGTGTGAATGGTTAAATAAACTGTGGTACATCCATACCATGGAATGCTACTCGGCCACAACAACAGCAAAAATGAACTATTACTGATCCAGGCAACAACATGGATGAATCTCCAGAGAATTATACTGAGTGAACAAAAGTGACTCTTAAAAGATTATATACTGTCTGACTATGTTTATATAACACTCTTGAAATGAAAAAATTATAGAAATGGAGATTTCTATACCAAAAGGAAATATGGGTGATCCTTGTGGTGATGGAAAAAATGTTCCGTATCTCGACTGTATCAGCGTCAATATCTGGTTGCAGTATTGTACTATAGGTTTGCAAGATTTTACCACTGGGAGAAACTGGGTAAAGAGCACGTGGGATCTCATCACAAGCAAATCTACAAATATCTCAAAATAAAAAAGTTTAATTAAAAAAACAACAAAATGATAAAATTTAGGATAGCCAGGGTAGGGAGAGGAATGGAATAGGGATGAACAAAAAAGTAAATGAAAGTGATTGTCAGTGTTCTGGTTTTTGGATTAGGTGATGGGTTTAGAGATGTTTGCTATATTATTAATAAATAAATAAGTAATAAATAATTAAAAGAAGTCTATTCATGAACCAATGATGACAGAGTACAAGGAACCAAGAATAAAGGTTAATCCAATTTTGGGTACCTGAGGTTTACTGGAGGGAAATAAAAACTATCTCAGCTCCTTTTGAGAAGCAGACTTTGGGCAGCTTTCTTACACACACCTAAGGGTCTTTCTGCTGTCAACAAGCCAAGAGCACAGGCAACTGTTAAGAGAGAAAAGAGAAAAGAGAAAAGAGATTTCTTGAAACAGCCCCAGAAACCCATCTCGAGTGTTTGGGGGAATACCAAAGGTATTATTCTCTTTCTAATGAAGTTTACCATGGTGCTAGTGGAAAGTCATTCATAGTTTATTCATTCAGCGGATTTGTGACCAGTGTGTGCTAGGCACAACAAGAAGTTGGAGATGCCTCCAAGGAAATTACAAATTAGTTGTAGAAAAGTGGTCGGTCCTACAGGAAATGAGTGAAATTATTTTTTTAAGTGAGTCACAAATGTCTTATTCATTGTTTTAAAGACAAAAATGAGCAATCTCTTCAGATACTAGGCTATTATAATTCCCATGGTATGCCATAATTTAGGGTTGCCCTAAATTGTACTAGTAGTGCATAACTAGTTAAAACACTATTTTACTATCAGTAGATGTCTTTTCATACAAAACAAAAGTGAAGGAAAAAAGGAAAATTAGTTACTTTATTTTTCTGTGAAGTATGCTAACATGATGCTTCTGTAAGTCATTAAGCACACTCACATCTGCCTTGATGGTCTGTGCTGGACCTTCTGCGGGGGCAACTCTTTTAATCCAAGTGCCACTTGCCCCAGTGCAAATGTTCATTATATATTAATCAATTAACCTTTAGTAAGTGCATGCTCTGCCTGAATGCTAACTCTGCCATTTTTCTTGGTAATCTGGGCAAGTTTCTTAAGCTCTCTGTGCTTCAATGCCCTCATTTCTAGGGCTGTTTATTCCTACAACTAGGCACTGGGTTGGGGAGTGGGGACAGAGGGATACATGAGACATTGTCTTTGCTCTCACAGGGTTTCTAATCTAGTAGGGGAAGACAGTAGGGAACTAATATATGAATAAGAACTGGAAAGACACACCAAACTGGTGGTGGAATTGGAGGTAATGATCACGTTCAATTTGTCTATAATAGTTGAATCCCTTCTTTTTAAAACAAGTGTCCATTCATGTATTTCTTATGAAAATAAATGTTTTTTAAAAAGTTCCTAAAGAAGTTGAGAAGTGGAGGAAAAAAGGATTTGTAGGTAATTCTGATTGTCAAGGAAAGTCTTCATGGAGAGAGAGATGCTTAAGCTACTTTTGGAAAAGGGAGTAGATGTCCAACAGGCCAACTGAGTTAGGGGTGGGAAGGGGATGTGTGTGGAAAAAACAAAAGGGAAGCAGAAGGACAAAAGCCATAGAGAATGGAGACATCTTGGTGTGGTCTGGAGGACCCCAAGCAATGCTACTGCATGTGCATAATGCGTGAGGTGGGTCAAGGGGGAAGAGAAGGCTGGAGAGGTAGAGAGAGCCATGGAGGCCAAGCGGAGTTGCTGTGCTTCATCCTAGTGACAAAGGGGAGCCAAGGAAAGGTTTTAAATACAGGAGTCATGTGACAAATTTGCATTTTATAGGGACTAGAGGCCATCATGGATGAGAGCAGGAGAAGGAAGACCTATCACAGGGCAGTTCTATGGTCCAGAAGAAAAAGGATGTGGCGGAGGGAGAAATGTAAGGAAGGAGGGATTCCAGAGATGTTTGGAAACAGGAGCAGACATAGATTTACGGTGAAACTAGTGAAGTGTAAGCTTAGACCCTTCCCAGGCCCTGGGAGGGAGAGGGGTCATAGCCCCGTGTTCATGTGGTCATATGTTTTTGTAGAATTTGCAAAAACTATTTTAACTGTAATTAGTTAAGACTTGAATGATCTTTTTATCCTCTCTATAAAAATAAGTTTCTGACGCATTGTTATATGCTTTTGATCAAAGAGTATGCAGCCGAAAAATATTTGAGATAAAATCATATGGAGTATGTTAGCCATTAACAAAAAATAAGTATGCCATTTTCTGAATTTTTCTCACATTTGTGGTATTTTGTTAAGATTTATTTTCTCACTATAATTACATCTTGATTTTAATATCCAAATTTGAATTATTTTTCTTAAAGAGGGTGCCCCAAGTGGTGTCAGTTTCAGGCCTCACAAACCCTGGATCAGCCCTGATGTAGCCTTAGAGATTGACTGGGGGTGGGGGCTGTGGAAGATGCCCTCATGCTCTCTGCTGGGCGACTAAGCAGCTGTTGGCCCAGACTGGGGGCCAGGGCACACAGAGGAGTGTCTTTGGGTGGATGATAAACTTAGTAGGGATCACGTGAGGCTGAAGTGTCTGTGAGATATCCCGGAAGAGAGGCCCAGGAGGGAGGTCTCAGTGCAGAAAGACAAATTGGAAAGACCCAGAATGAGAGGAGCCAGGCCAAGGATGGAGGGTGGAGCTCAGGGCGGCCATGACCAGGAGGTAGGTGGAGCTGCAGAGATGAGACAGAGAGACAGAGAAAGGCAGATAGATACACAGACAGACAGAACAAGGATATAAAACCCAGTCCCTTAAATTTTCCAGCCTCTATTCCAGAACCTTCTTTGGCATCTGGGCCAAAGTCACTCACTGGCACCCCACCACAAGTAACTTTTCTTTTTTCTGTCTCGTTTTTTCCCCTTTTTCTCCTTTGGCCTTTTTCTTTTTTCCTCTTTCCTTTGTCAGTGCCAATTCTACAAGAAGGAATAAGATAACAAGCTAACATAATGAGATTAAGGATTCTTCCCAAATCTTTTCCCCACTTTTAGGGCCATAGAGCTAGAGCCTAAAATTCCACCATTTGTTCCGGTCCCAAGCTCTGAGAACTGGAGGGTTGCTAGTGTAAGTCCTGGAGTCTAAAGGCCCCAAACCAGGAGCTCCAATGTCCAAGAGTAGGAGAGGATAGATGTCCTAGCTCAAGAAGAGAGAAGGAATTTGCCCTTCCTTTGCTGTTTTGTTCTGCTGGGCCCTCAACAGATGAGATGATGCCTGCGCATATTGGTGAGGGTGGATTTTCTTTACTCAGTCTACTGAATAAAATAGTAATCTCTTCCAAAACATCCTCACAGACACACCCAGAAAAAATGTTTTACCAGCTATCTGGGTGTCCTTTCCCCTAGTCAAGCTGACACATAAAATTAACCACCACAATATGCCAAAATATTAACAAGAATTATCTCTGGTGGGTGATTGGATAATGGGGAGTCTTTTTCTTCTATATGCTTTCCAATTGAGTCTAGAGTTTACTATCATGTATGACCAGAATAAAAAAAAAATATTAAAGGTTATAAAGTTAGCTGGCTGACTATTAGGTGCCAACTACCTGCCTACCTCTTCTACAATGTTGACGAACAAGGCTGTAATTAGGAAAGTAATTCTCTTATTCTGAAAAACAAAACAAAACAAAACAAAACCTACAACAAATTACAAATGTAAAAAACTGACAAATACCAAAAATATCAGAAAAATTAAGAAAAATACCATATTTTTATTAATTACCTTCCTGACATACCTTTATAATACTTTTTTCTCACCTTTTAAGTGCACATTTTTTGTTCTTTTCATAAGACAATGCTTCTGTAATATCATTTTCTATAGACCAGAAAGATAATTCAGTCCTTCCATGTGATGGATAAAAATTTGATTAAAAAATATTCAGATAATTTCTTTCAGCCTCACAACAAGTTACTGGTAATTGTCATATAATTTTTTAGAATTGTTGTCAGATTTGGAAAAACCTCTAAATTTGTCAATGTGTGAGTTGTAGTATTTCAGGACATTTCATGTTTTCTTTTCCATTGATTCATCTTAAATATTCTTAGAACTGATGACATTCATTAACCAATTTGTTACCGATGTCCTCATTGTACTGGCATATTTTCCTTATCAATGTCAATATTTCACATGAGAGCAGCAAGAATTGTAAATGTTTTTCTTTTGTGATTATATAATGTACTCTACCTCATTATTGGATCATCAGACAATCCAAGAGCCTGTTCATTGTTTCCATTTGACATTATCTTTTCCTCTGAATGAATTACTGCTTCCAGTATAATCTGAAATGTGTTGTTATAATTTGCTTATTGATGTCAGAAAAATTTCTATTGATTTTAATTACTTATCTTTATCTCTTTTTTACATTTCACTAATTTTATGTATCTTTTTCTCTCAATTCTTTAATCCATAAATGAATTGATTTTTAAAATTATTTATTTTGATTGAAATATAGTTGATATACAATATTATGTGAGTTTTGGTGTACAACATAGTGATTCGCCATTTAAATACATTACAAAATGATCATGATAAGTCTAGTAACCATCTGACACCACACAAACTTATTACAGTATTATTGTATATATTCCTTATGCTATAAGTTAACCTCCCTGTGACTTGTTTACTTTATAATTGGAAGTTTGTACCTCTTATTCCCGTCACCCCTTTCATCTAACTTCCCACCCTATACATAAATGAATTTAGAGATGAGAAAGAATAGTGTCCTCCCTATAAGAAAAAAATCAGAAGTCTGTACTCTTTTTTTCTTTTTAAGATTTTTTTTTTTTTTTGATGTGGACCATTTTTAAAGTCTTTATTGAATTTGTTACAACACTGATTCTGTTTTACGTTTTGGTTTTTTGGCAGTGAGGCATGTGGTGTCTTAGCTCCCTGACCAGGGATTGAACCTGCACCTCCTGCATCGGAAGGCCAGGTCTTAACCACTGGACCATCAGGGAAGTCCCTGTACTCTCTTGTATTGAAAATGTTCCAGAAGATATTTCCAAATAGCAGTTAAAATGTCATATTCAAGCTTTATCAAATATATCACTCCCATTAACAAAGAAAAAAATCCCTTATGGTACATTTATTATTGTATAAGCTGTAGGGTTGATTTCATTCCTGGCAGGAGAGAATGCTATTTTGACTAGACATAAACAAAAGCTGAATCTTCTGCTTACCATTTTACATGTGTGATGATCTGAAGAATTTTCAGAGATTAGCTTCTGGGGCTGTGCGTTTCAAACCTTGTTTCTCTTCCACCACTGATATAAGTTTGGTGCCTGGCAGTGTAGGAATGTTCATGTCTCAGTACAACATACCTTGTCAGGTGAGCTAGCATGGAGGGCAGTAGGAATATTCCTGGAAGCCATACAGTAAGCAATAATAGGACTTGACAAAAGTGACTGCAAACCATATCCCTGTATCCCAATATAAAAATATGTCTCTGATTAAACCTTCCCCCAAATGCCCGCAACCACTTCAATACCACCAGACTTGAGGGGACTGAGGGGAAGTTGGGGTGGAAAAGAGACAGTGGTCTTAACCATTTGTGGTTGAAATATCCCAGTTTTGCAAATTTTATTACAACCTATCACCACGTGAACACGTTACCAAGGCCCCTTCTGGGCCTTGAAAGGAACCTGTCCAAGTGAGGAGCCTTGAAGCTTACGCTCACTGACTTCCTGGCAAATTGGCCTCAGCCTCCCCCGCTCTCAACATCTTCCAAGCCCTCATCCATGCTCTCCTGGATTGTTGCCATCACCTCCTCTTTCTTCCCTGCCCCTTTCAGTCTGTTCTTAACACAGTGCCCAAAGAGATCCTGTAAAAACTTAAGTCAGATCATGTCACACCTCTGTTCAAAAGCCTCCAACGTTTTCCAATCTCAATTCCAGTAAAAGCTAATAGTCCAGGTGGCCCTGTGTGACCTGGCCCTTTGCCTTTCTGACCTCACCTCGTGGTATCCAGCCCTTCCTCACTCCACTTCAGTCTCCTACAGTTTCTGGAGCGGCCAGACACAGTCCCGTGGGGCTCTTGAATTTGCTGTTCATGGAGCCTGAACAGCTCTTCCATCTCCTTCAGGGAAACCTTGCTTGACCTCCCCTCACAAGTCCGTTTCTTGTCCCTGCTTTATATTTCTCCATAGACTGAATCACCATCTAAATACTATGTTTTGCTTTTTTTTTTTTTTTTTTAGTTTTTATATTTTATTTTTTTTAACGTCTTTATTGGAGTATAATTTCTTTACAATGGTCTGTTAGTTTCTGCTGTATAACAAAGTGAATCAGCTATACATATACATATATCCCCAAATCTCCTCCCTCTTGCGTCTCCCTCCCACCCTCCCTATCCCACCCCTCTAGGTACTCACAAAGCACCGAGCTGATCTCCCTGTGCTATGTGGCTGCTTCCCACTAGCTGTCTATTTTACATTTGGTAGTGTATATGTATCCATGCCACTCTCTCACTTCGTCCCAGCTTACCCTTCCCCCTCCCCCTGTGCTCAAGTCCATTCTCTACGTCTGCGTCTTTATTCCTGTCCTACCCCTAGGTTCTTCAGAACCATTTATTTTTTTTAGATTCCATACATATGTGTTAGCATACGGTATTTGTTTTTCTCTTTCTGACTTACTTCACTCTGTATGACAGACTCTAGGTCCACCCAGCTCACTACAAATAACTCAATTTCATTTCTTTTTATGGCTGAGTAATAGTCCATTGTATATCTGTGCCACATCTTCTTTATCCATTCATCTATCAATGGACACTTAGGTTGCTTCCATGTCCTGGCTGTTGTAAATAGAGCTGCAATGAACATTGTGGTACATGACTCTTGTTGAATTATGGTTTCCTCAGGGTATATGCCCAGTAGTGGGATTGCTGGATCGTATGGTAGTTCTATTTTTAGTTTTTTTTTTTTTTTTTTAATTTTATTTATTTATTTATTTTTAGTTTTAGTTTTTTAAGGAACCTCCATACTGTTCTCCATAGTGGCTGTATCAATTTACATTCCCACCAATAGTACAAGGGGGTTCCCTTTTCTCCACACCCTCTCCAGCATTTATTGTTTGTACATTTTTTGGTGATGGCCATTCTGACTGGTGTGAGATGATACCTCATTGTAGTTTTGATTTACATTTCTCTAATGATTAGTGATGTTGAGCATCCTTTCATGTGTTTGTTGGCAATCTGTATATCTTCTTTGGAGAAATGTCTATTTAGGACTTCTGCCCATTTTTGGTTTGGGTTGTTTGTTTTTTGATACTGAGCTGCATGAGCTGCTTGTAAATTTTGGAGATTAATCCTTTGTCAGTTGCTTCATTTGCAAATATTTTCTCCCATTCTGAGGGTTGTCTTTTCATCTTGTTTATGGTTTCCTTGGCCGTGCAAAAGCTTTTAAGTTTCATTAGGTCCCGTTTGTTGATTTTTGCTTTTATTTCCATTTCTCTAGGAGGTGGGTCAAAAAGGATCTTGCTATGATTTATGTCATAGAGTGTTCTGCCTATGTTTTCCTCCAAGAGTTTGATAGTGTCTGGCCTTACATTTAGGTCTTTAATCCATTTTGAGTTTATTTTTGTGCATGGTGTTAGGGAGTGTTCTAATTTCATTCTTTTACATGTAGCTGTCCAGTTTTCCCAGCACCACTTATTGAAGAGGCTGTCTTTTCTCCATTGTATATTCTTGCCTCCTTTATCACAAATAAGGTGACTGTAGGTGCATGCGTTTATCTCTGGGCTTTCTATCCTGTTCCATTGATCTATATTTCTGTTTTTGTGCCAGTACTATACTGTCTTGATTACTGTAGCTTTGTAGTATACTCTGAAGTCCGGGAGCCTGATTCCTCCAGCTCTGTTTTTCTTTCTCAAGGTTGCTTTGGCTATTCGGGGTCTTTTGTGTTTCCATACAAATTGTGAAATTTTTTGTTCTAGTTCTGTGAAAAATGCCAGTGGTAGTTTGATATGGATTGCATTGAATCTGTAGATTGCTTTGGGTAGTATAGTCATTTTCAAAATGTTGATTCTTCCAATCCAAGAACATGGTATATCTCTCCATCTGTCTGTATCATCTTTAATTTCTTTCATCAGTGTCTTATAGTTTTCTGCATACAGCTCTTTTGTCTCCTTAGGTAGGTTTATTCCTAGGTATTTTATTCTTTTTGTTGCAATGGTAAATGGGAGTGTTTCCTTAATTTCTCTTTCACATTTTTCATCATTAGTGTATAGGAATGCAAGAGATTTCTGTGCATTAATTTTGTGTCCTGCTACTTTACCACATTCATTGATTAGCTCTAGTAGTTTTCTGGTAGCATCTTTAGGATTTTCTATGTATAGTATCATGTCATCTGCAAACAGTGACAGCTTTACTTCTTTTCCGATTTGGATTCCTTTTATTTCTTTTTCTTCTCTGATTGCTGTGGCTAAAAGTTCCAAAACTATGTTGAATAATAGTGGTGAGAGGGGACAACCTTGTCTTGTTCCTGATCTTACAGGAAATAGTTTCAGTTTTTCACCATTGAGAACAATGTTGGCTGTGGGTTTGTCATATATGGCCTTTATTATGTTGAGGCAAGTTCCCTCTATGCCTACTTTCTGGAGGGTTTTTATCATAAATGGGTGTTGAATTTTGTCAAAAGCTTTTTCTGCATTTATTGAGATGATCATATGGTTTTTCTCCTTCAATTTGTTAATATGGTTTATCACATTGATTGATTTGTGTATATTGAAGAATCCTTGCATTCCTGGGTTAAACCCCACTTGATCATGGTGTATGATCCTTTTAATGTGCTGTTGGATTCTGTTTGCTAGTATTTTGTTGAGGATTTTTGCATCTATGTTCATCAGTGATATTGGCCTGTAGTTTTCTTTCTTTGTGACATCTTTGTCTGGTTTTGGTATCAGGGTGATGGTGGCCTCATAGAATGAGTTTGGGAGTGTTCCTCCTTCTGCTATATTTTGGAAGAGTTTGAGAAGGATAGGTGTTAGATCTTCTCTAAATGTTTGATAGAATTCACCTGTGAAGCCATCTGATCCTGGGCTTTTGTTTGTTGGAAGATTTTTAATCACAGTTTCAATTTCAGTGCTTGTGATTGGTCTGTTCATATTTTCTATTTCTTCCCGGTTCAGTCTTGGAAGGTTGTGCATTTCTAAGAATTTGTCCATTTCTTCCAGGTTGTCCATTTTATTGGCATATAGGTGCTTGTAGTAATCTCTCATGATCTTTTGTGTTTCTGCAGTATCTGCTGTAATTTCTCCTTTTTCATTTCTAATTCTATTGATTTGAGTCTTCTCCCTCTTTTTCTTGATGAGTCTGGCTAATGGTTTATCAATTTTGTTTACTTCTCAAAAACCAGCTTTTAGTTTTACTGATCTTTGCTATTGTTTCCTTCATTTCTTTTTCATTTATTTCTGATCTTTATGATTTCTTTTCTTCTGCTAACTTTGGGGTTTTTTTGTTCTTCTTTCTCTAATTGCTTTAGGTGTAAGGTTTGGTTGTTTATTTGAGATGTTTCTTGTTTCTTAAGGTAGGATTGTATTGCTATAAACGTCCCTCTTAGAACTGCTTTTGCTGCATCCCATAGGTTTTGGGTCATCATGTTTTCATTGTCATTTGTTTCTAGGTATTTTTTGATTTCCTCTTTGATTTCTTCAGTGATCTCTTGGTTATTAAGTAGTTTATTGTGTAGCCTCCATGTGTTTCTATTTTTTACAGTTTTATTCCTCTAATTGGTATCCAGTCTCATAGCATTGTGGTTGGAAAAGATACTTGATACGATTTCAATTTTCTTAAATTTACCAAGGCTTGATTTGTGACCCAAGAAATGATCTATCCTGGAGAATGTTCCATGAGCACTTGAGAAGAAAGTATATTCTGTTATTTTTGGATGGAATGCCCTATAAATAACAAGTCCATCTTGTTTAATGTCTCATTTAAAGCTTGTGTTTCCTTATTTATTTTCATTTTGGATGATCTGTCCATTGGTGTAAGTGAGGTGTTAAAGTCCCCCACTATTATTGTGTTATTGTCGATTTCCTCTTTTAGAGCTGTTAGCATTTGCCTATGTATTGAGGTGCTCCTATGTTGGGTGCATAAATATTTACAATTGTTATATCTTCTTCTTGGATTGATCCCTTGATCATTATGTAGTGTCCTTCTTTGTCTCTTGTAATAGTCTTTATTTTAAAGTCATTTTGTCTGATATGAGAATTGCTACTCCAGCTTTCTTTTGATTTCCATTTGCATGGAATATCTTTTTCCATCCCCTCACTTTCGGTCTGTATGTGTCCCTAGGTCTGAATTGGGTCTCTTGTAGACAGCATATATATGGGTCTTGTTTTTGTGTCCGTTCAGCCAGTCTATGTCTTTTGGTAGGAGCATTTAATCCATTTACATTTAAGGTAATTATCGATATGTATGTATGTTCCTATTACCATTTTCTTAGTTGTTTTGGGTTTGTTATTGTAGGTCTTTTCCTTCTCTTGTGTTTCCTGCCTAGAGAAGTTCCTTTAGCATTTGTTGTAAAGCTGGTTTGGTGGTGCTGAATTCTCTTAACTTTTGCTTGTCTGTAAAGGTTTTAATTTCTCCGTCGAATCTGAATGAGATCCTTGCTGGGTAGAGTAATCTTGGTTGTAGGTTTTTCCCTTTCATCACTTTAAATATGTCCTGCCACTCCCTTCTGGCTTGCAGAGTTTCTGCTGAAAGATCAGCTGTTAACTTTATGGGGATTCCCTTGTATATTATTTGTTGCTTTTCCCTTGCTGCTTTTAATATTTTTTCTTTGTATTTAATTTTTGATAGTTTGATTAATATGTGTCTCAGCATGTTTCTCTTTGGGTTTATCCTGTGTGGGTCTCTCTTTGCTTCCTGGACTTGATTGACTATTTCCTTTCCCATGTTAGGGAAGTTTTCCACTATTATTTCTTCAAATATTTTCTCAGCTCCCTTTTTTTTTCTCTTCCTCTTCTGGGACCCCTATAATTCAAATGTTGGTGTGTTTAATATTGTCCCACAGGTCTCTGAGACTGTCCTCAATTCATTTTATTCTTTTTTTCTTTATTCTGCTCTGCGGTAATTATTTCCACTATTTTATCCTCCAGGTCACTTATCCGTTCTTCTGCCTCAGTTATTCTGCTATTGACCCCTTCTAGAGAATTTTTAATTTCATTTGTTGTGTTGTTCATGATTGTTTGTTTGCTCTTTAGTTCTTCTAGATCCTTGTTAAACGTTTCTTGTATTTTCTCCATTCTATTTCCAAGATTTTGGATCATCTTTACTATCATTACTCTGAATTCTTTTTCAGGTAGACTGTCTATTTCCTCTTCATTTGATTGGTCTGGTGGGTTTTTACCTTGTTCTTTCATCTGCTGTGTGTTTCTCTGTCTTCTCATTTTGCTTAACTTACTGTGTTTGGGGTCTCCATTTCACAGGCTGCAGGTTCGTAGTTCCCGTTGTTTTTGGTGTCTGCCCCCAGTGGGTGAGGTTGGTTCAGTGGGTTGCGTAGGCTTCCTGGTGGAGGGGACTGGTGCCTGTGTTCTGTTGGATAAAGCTGGATCTTGTCTTTCTGGTGGGCAGGACCGCATCCGGTGGTGTCTTTTGGGGTGTCTGTGACCTTATGATTTTAGACAGCCTCTCTGCTAATGGGTGGGGTTGTGTTTCTGTCTTGCTAGTTGTTTGGCATAGGGTGTCCAGCACTGTAGCTTGCTGGTCGTTGAGTGGAGCTGGGTCTTAGCGTTGAGATGGAGATCTCTGGGAGAGCTTTCGCTGTTTGATATTACGTGGAACCGGGAGATCTCTGGTGGACCAGTGTCCTGAACTCGGCTCTCCCACCTCAGAGGCACAGGCCTGACACCCGGCCGGAGCACCAAGACCCTGTCAGCCACACGGCTGGCCTGGAGCCTTCTCCCACAAGGGATGGGAGCTGTTTCACTTTCTCTTGAGCTTCTCTTTAACCAGATTAAAAGGGCCTCTGAGTTTCTGTTGGTGCAGTCAGAGTTTGCAGTATCTGTGTTTTGCTTATTGTCTGTCTCCCTCCTCTAGAATGTGAGCTCCTTAAGGTGTGGATCTTTGTTTTGTCCACTGCTGTACCCAGTGCCTGGAACAGTGCCTGACATAATGACTGTTTTCTGGTAAACACAGGGGTCTCTGCCTTAAATGTTCCTTTCTCTAGCCCTACCAGCAGCCTACATGACCACCTTCTGAGAAAGATCAGTGAAAGTATAGTTACTGGAAGTCCAGTTTCCCTAAAAGAGAAGAGCAAAGGTGACATAGTGGCAGGGTTTTCTAGCATTTGAGCAGCTTGTTTTTATAAAGAACTGTTTTCTTGTGAAGTGAATCACCAGAGGATTTGATCACTGAATTATAAATCTCCTGCACCTCCTCCCCTTGTTCCCCAAAATGTAATCCAGTGTCACTGCGGTAGGAATAGGAAATTGCCAAATCATATAATTTTTCTTCCCATTTCAAAGGAAAAAATACAAATACAAAGAAAAGAAGAAAAGGAGACACTTGAAATGTTTGTTCTTGTTTATCTTTTCTTCCTTTTCATTTTTCTTTCTCCTCCTGACTTCGAATAAAATGAACCAGAAAATATCACAGAAAAGCAAGAAAACAGGCTGTTATTAGAGCATCCCACTTATTCAGAGGTTTTTGGCATTCTGCTGTGACAAATGAGCTTAGGGCCAGGGGAGATAATATCACTTGTAAATATAAAATATTTTAAGTTGTTAACATAATAAAACATTTTCCAAAAAGTTTAAAAAAGACAAGTAAGCGGGCTTCCCCGGTGGCGCAGTGGTTGAGAATCTGCCTGCCAATGCAGGGGACACGGGTTCGAGCCCTGGTCTGGGAAGATCCCACATGCCACGGAGCAACTGGGCCCGTGAGCCACAACTACTGAGCCTGTGCGTCTGGAGCCTGTCCTCCGCAACAAGAGAGCCCGCGATAGTGAGAGGCCTGTGCACCGCGATGAAGAGTGGCCCCCGCTTGCCACAACTAGAGAAAGCCCTCGCACAGAAACGAAGACCCAACACAGCCAAAAAATAAAATAAAATAATAATAATAATAAATAAAAAAAAAAAAAAAAAAAAAAAGACAAGTAAAAGTATTCATAATCCCACCACCACAAAAGAAAAGCTAGAACTTTGGTATATTCCCTTCCAATTTTTTCTCTCATGCATACACTTTTTCATCGTGGTAAAAAACATACAACATAAAATGTACCATCTTAGCCATTTTAAGTGTACAGTATAGTAGTGTTATGCACATATTTTTTAAAAATAAATTTATTTATTTATTTTTGGCTGTGTTGGGTCTTTGTTGCTGCGTGTGGGCTTTCTCTAGTTGTGGTGAGTGGGGGCTACTTTTCATTGCGGTCCGCAGCCTTCTCATTGTGGTGGCTTCTCTTGTTGCGAAGCACGGTATCTAGACATGCAGGCTTCAGTAGTTGTGGCTCACGGGCTTAGTTGCTCCGCGGCACATGGGATCTTCCCAGAGCAGGGCTCCAACCTGTGTCCCCTGCATTGGCAGGCAGACTCTTAACCTCTGCACCACCAGGGAAGTCCCCATATATTTTTACATATCTGTCATACTTGTACCTTTTGTACCCTGATTTCTTCCCTCACTTTACCTCATATCAAATAAATCTTCCATGTAGCCAATTTGTCTACATGCTTGTAATTTTAAAGATGCATAATATTCTATACCATGGTTATAACATACTTTATTTAACTGTTCACCTATAATTGGACATATATGTTGCTTACAATTTTTCACTCAAAATATTATTATGAACTTTTAGTTCATACAGTATTTTTCTCTTTAATACTTTCAATGAACTTGATTTTCTAGAAGTTTTCTGGGGAAAACTAAGTCAAAAGTGATTTCTTGCATGGTTCTTAAAAATTACAATAAAATTGCTTCCCAGTGGTTTGTACCAATTTACAATGATCCCAGTGAAGTATGAGAGTACCAATTTCACCACACTCTCACAACTTTTTCTGTTGCTAATTTAATAGTATAAAACGTTTCTTATTTTAATATGTATTTTTCCTGTATCTATTTTCCTTGATTGTTTTCTCTGTTGGGAAATGCCAGTTCCTGTCACTTGCTCGGTTTACCTTTGGGAGGTTGTCTCAATATTTTTCTTATTCCTTTCCATGGGCTGTATATATAATAGAGATTTTAACCCTTTTTCATATTTATTGTGAATATTTCCCCCCAGCTATTGGTTTAAATTTACTTGTTATACTGTCATCTGAAGCAATTTAACATTGTTATACAGTTCAGATCTTTTTCAATGTGGTTTTTCCTATCATCTGTCATCTTAGAATATTCTCTCCACTTTGTCTTACCCCCAGGGCTTTGATAAAGGATTTAATTCTGCTCTATCTTCCTGATTTTATTTTCTATATCTAATTATTTCATTCATCCATTTTGATGTAAATGATATGCAGGTCAAATTAATCTGTTCCTTAAATGCTCACCAGTTAACCAACACTCTTCCTTTAGATACACTTGAAAAAAACCCTTGAATAACTGAGACAGTAGGTCTATGCCTGTATGAAGAGTTCTTGTGTGCTGGGGCAGGATTCCAGGCTCCCTGGGGAAAGGGGAGGAAGGTACAGTCCCAAAGGACTTAGGATGTGGTGTGGTTCAGTGAGAACAGAAAAGGGGCAATAACCAGAATGAAGTGTGGGAGTGCCCCTAAATGTCCTTGCGTTTTCACCTTGCTCGTCCCTTCCCCATATTGGGGAATGACTGCATTTCTAAAAATTAAAGACCACTTGACCCAGAGGTTTTCCTATCTTGTTAGAGTCCTGCTAAGTTTCCAAGAATGAGGGCTCTCAGTTGACCTACAGCAGTACATTTACTAATCAATCGTGCATGGAGCCTGTGCTAGGCACATTGTGTGTGCCTGTGTAAGAAGCAGAATAATAGCCCCAGGACAACCATGAGTTATGCTGTGAGAAGAAAAGGATAAAAGGGAGATGAGAAGAGAAATCTAGGTAGATGTAGAGATGGCTCCGCTGTGCAGCCTTAATGGTGTGGGGTGCGGTACCGTCCCTGTGAAGGGCTGTGCCCGCCCTCTATCCTCCCGCCGCCGCTGCCGTGCACCTCTACTCTCCTCTCAGTTGGTCGAAGCCCCTGCACACACAGACAAGACTCTCCACTTGCTTCCCTGCCCTCGGCCAGGCTGCATCTCAAAGCTTTTGCAAGGGTCTTAATCCTGGTGGAGAGCCACGTGCACTAGACTGGGAGTCAGAGTGCCCGCCCCCACTCCCCTCCCCGCCCCCCCCCCAATCTCCACTGCTGCCCAAGAGCCTGGAGCCTGAAAGCTTAAGCGACTACACTCGGAAGGCACGTCTGACCTCCTGGTTCTGGTTCCCACCCGCCCACCCAGGTTCGCGGTTATCTTTCCTTCCCGGTGCTCACAGTAAGCAGACCGCAAACCCATAACCACTTGTTTTTTCTTTGCTGGGACCATGTACAACAACGCTTGGCTTTGCATCTTTTAACTGGCAGTCAGGTGGAGGGAACGCGCCTCAGGACCTCTATCTCGTCCTGTTTGGCATGAAGAAGTCACGCATCTTAACCTGTTGGCAGAGCATCTGCCACTTTAATCTTGAGAAAGAAAAAGGATCTGGTCCATTTAACGTTAGCACGGAGATTCCAGATCCCCGAACCTGTTATACAGCGACGTCCGTGCCAGCTTGGCTCTCGGGGAAGCCCAGCCACTGTTAATCTCCAGGACAACCTCTTCCTCGCCACCCTCCACTGAGGGAATTCACTCTTGGGGCCGCCCCGCCTGGCTCCCTCCCACAGCCCCGCGAATACTGGAGCAGGTGCTCCCCTCAGAAAGGCCCTGGAGTGCCCCGTGGCTCTCAGGGTGCGCGGTGGGACTCGGTAAAGCCGCTGTCCCCTCCCCTGGCCTGCGCCTCCGGGTCAGGGCAGCCGGGGGCCGCGGAAGGAGCGAGAGTGGCGTCCGCGTGACTGATCGAGGCGGAGAAAGTCCCCCGAGACTGTGACCCCTGCGCTGGGGGAAGGCGGGGCCGATGCGCAGGAAGATGCCGTGACGGGACCGGGAAAAAAACACCAACCCCAAACCACCCACTTGTGTGTCTCAACCCGAGTTCTCCGAGAGCGGCCGAAAGACCCCAGACGCTGCGCGGCACCTCCTCGACCCCCACCTGCCCAGCCTCGCTTCTTGTGGGTGGGCTTCACGCTCCCTCCCGGGTTTCGGAGTCACCACGTGACTTCCACGAAGAGTGAGGCCCCAGCGGAAAGCCGCGACAGGGGTGGTATTTGGGACCCCGAGGTGCGGCGAGAGGGCGGGGAGAGGAGGAAACGAGGCGGGGGTGGGAGAAGGAGGGGGCGGGGCGGACTTGGGGACGGGAAGGACGGCGGGCTCGGACTGGCGGGTGGGGAAACCCGGGCGTTGCGCAGCGGGCGCTGGAGCCGGGAAAGCGGGAAGCCCGAGGGGGCGGGGCAGAGGCGGCGGCCGGCAGGTGCTGGGGCGCGGGGATGCCGGTGGCGGGAGAGAGCCGGTAGGCAGCTCCCCGCGTGCAGGGCGCGCCGGGCCGGGCGGCCGCTCCTCCGCTAGGCTGCGCGGCGGGGCGGGCCGGGCCGGAGAAGCGCGCGGCATGTCGCAAGGGCTCCCGGCCGCCGGCAGCGTCCTGCAGAGGAGCTTCGCGGCGCCGGGGAACCAGGCGCAGCCGCAGGTAGTGAACTAGAGGCTCGGGGAGGACCGCGGGCGATGCGGGGGTGGGCGCGCCTGGGGGCGCGAGGAGGTGGGTGCTGGGGCTCCCGGGTGGTGACCACTGAGTGCAAGCGTGGAGGGCGCTGCGGGAGCTAGACGCGAGCGGTGTGGGGGCCGCGGGGTCGGGCCAGGGACCCTGGCGTGCGTCTCTGCCCTGCCGCCCCCGCGCATGCACGGTGCCCGGGGCATCCGGGATGGTGACTGGGCTCCTGAGCCTGGGAGGGGGGAGAGGCCAGAGGGCGCCGTCGCCTGGTAGGGCTGGGCACTGTCCACGCTCCCCCGCACGTGGGGTCCCCGCTGCCTTGGGCGTCGCCATCCATGCGCCGCCGCCGGGTGCCACCCCACCGCCAGAGCGCGTGGTCCTTCCCCGCCGCTCCGAGCGGGGGCCAAGGTGTGGAGAGGGGAAATTCCGCTACAAGGGGAAACTCGTGCCCAGGCACTCCCAACATCTACCGGCTGCCTCCCGAATGGCTTAGCGGTGCGAGGTAGGGGCCAGAAGTAGGCGGACTCCACCCTCAGAACTGGTGGAAAGCCTTTGGCCGGCGCTCGGTCCTGTGCGCTGTCCTCCACCACGTTTACAATCGCGTACTCGGGAAACTGACACGAAGTTGCCCGCAGGGACTGCAGTATGAGAACTTCCCGCTCTGCTGCTTTAGGAGTGAGTCTTTTCATGGTTATGCCCTTCTTCTCAATTCGGTGCCTGGCACAGAATGTCATCGGGTGACGCTAGAGAGTCACACATCTGAGTTTAGGCCTCGGCTTTGCCACACACAGGCTGAGTAGCCTTGGGCAATTTGCTCAACCTCTCTGAGCCTCAATTTCCCCACGTGTAAAATCAGTATAACAATATCCACTTCTCATGATATTTATGAGAACTAATTGAGATGTGGTTAATAATATATGAATATCTCAACAGTTTGCTCCCCTCTTTCCATCTTGATTAAATGTTTCTGCTGGTTGTCAGGTATGACAATGATAGGTGATAAATCCAGTTTGGAGTGTCTGCTTCTACAGGGCAGAATGCAGACTGCTTCATGTGCCCTATGAATTTCTGATGATGAACAGAGAGGCATGATTTGGTGACAGGCACTATGGGGGACTCAATAAAAAATAGCAGCAGACTTAACAGAGATTACTGAGGGCATACCATGCTCTGGTAGCTTTGGGATAAAATCTCATTTTATCCTATGCAGCCCCAAGCATTGGGCTGT